>NW_006408627.1:7702063-7704536 GCF_000296735.1 Chrysochloris asiatica
CTCAACTGTAAATAGTATCTTGAGATTATTGTGAAGATAAAATGAGATCTCTCTATATAAAGCATCTTAATAAAGAGTATCTATATCTGGTGTGGTACTGTGGGTTAATGTGCTGGACTGCAAAGCCGGTTTGAACCACAAGGTCGGTGGTTCAAGCTCACCAGTCGCTCCTTGGAAATCCTATACAGGGTCGTTGTGAGTCAGAACTGACTCAATGGCACTTAACGATAACAAAAACATTATTGCTATAATATCACAGTCTAAAATAAGCATGTTCTATAGTTTGTGTATAGGCAGCTAAACTTCTGTATTAAAATAAAGGTTTTATAGCTCATTTACTAGTATACAGATTGGGGCAAGATACTACCTAACCTTACTTCAGCTTCATTATTTACACAATGAGGAATGCTTTTACTTACTGCAGAAGATTGTTATGAAGACCCAATGAAGCAGCTTAGGTAAGTAATTTGGTAAAAGCCTACCACATAGTTGTTGCTGTTGTTAAGTGCTGTCAAGTCAGTTCCGACCCATAGAGACCCTGTAAAGGGTTTCTGAGAAACGATGGGTGAGCTTGAACCACTGACTCTGTGGTTTAAAGAGAAAGGCAGCCTCTATTACTCTCATCTACTCTACTAGCAAAGTCTTTGCCATTTAGCAACTTATGTATTGAGAACTACAGGGAATTTGATGTTGAATGATGCAGGACCTCCCTTCCTTGGGTATCCTCCCCAATCAACCTCTTTTGTTTCTCCTTTAGAACTACTAGTTAATGATCTGTCAAAGCTGAGAGATTAATTGCCTTAGGTGGAGCACCTAACCTCTTAGTATCCACACCAACCTCAACTCTGCGGCTTCTTGGTTTTTGCTATGTGACTGTTAAATCAGCTCTTGTCTACAACTGAAGCATTACCCAGGAATTTTAGATTACTGAATTATTTATCTCCAGCTTTTTTCTTTGGGAAACTCTGAGTTTCTTGGGTTTGGTTTTTGAGAAGTAGCCTAAAATTTCCTAGAACACTAATAAAATGGTATTACTTAGAAAAAAAAATCCAAATAAATTCAAAACTTTATGTAAACTTTCATGCTGCGTGAGAATCCAGTTCATTTATGAAAGTTACTTGTATAATCAAGTTCTCCACAGAAAATGATGACTAAGACTAAATAAATCACAGATAAAACATTTTATCAAAGGAAAGTACAGATAACACATGCAAAACCAAAAAAGCTACCATAGGAAGCTATGATGGAGTACTTCTTTAGTAATATCAGTTGTACTGTTGTTGTTGTTGTTAAGTGCCGTCGAGTCGACTCCAACCCATAGTGACCCTGTGTAGGATTTCCAAGGAGCAGCTGGTGAGCTTGAACCACCAGCCTTGCAGTTCAAATGGCTTTGCAGTCTAGCGCATTAGCCCACAGCGCCATTTGTACCAGAATGTAATGACAGAAAAGGCAACTATTTCTAAATTGGTGATATGCATTTCTTAAAGAATTTATAATGTAAGCGGCTTTGTAAAAATACACAAACCAAAGATGAAAATGAAGGCAACGGAAAAATGAAACTTTCACAACTCTAAAATTTCACAACTCTAAAATGTACTAATTTTAGTTCAACGTTAAAAATAATTTAGAAATGAGGGTTGTAATAGACATGCTACAGCTTTGCCTGCTGTTACTCAAAATAATGTGAATTTGTAATTCTATGTAAATCTTACAAAGTTATGAAATTGCAAAGTCAATATCAGTGGATACATAAATTCTGCATTGTATCACATGGGTATGCTTCTTCAGCATTAACTTTTGAAAATGGGTCGTTGAAAGAGACAACTTTCATTTGTCTGTCAGTTTGCTGCACTGTGGTGGCTTGCGGGTGGCTGTGATTCTGGAAGCTATGCCACTGGTATTTTGAATGCTGGCAATGTCATCCATGGTGGACAGGATTTAGCTGAGCTTCCAGACTAAGACAGACTAGTAAGAAGGAGAGACAGACTACTCTCGGATTTCTAGCCACTGAAAACCTTATGAATAGCAGTGTAACACTATCAGATAGTATTAGAATATTGAATATGGAAACATAGATGAATAGCGCCAGAATATTGTGAGATATAGAGCTGGAAGATGAACCCCTCAGGTTGGAAGGCACTCAAAATAAGACTGGGGAAGAGCTGCCTCCTCAAAGTAGAGTTGACTGTAATGACACAAATGGAGCAAAACTTTTGGGACCTTCATTTGCTGATGGGGCACAATTCAAATTAAGGAGAAACAACAGCAAACATCCATTAATAATTGGAACATGGAATGTACAAAGTATGAATTTAGGAAAATTAGAAGTTGTAAAAAATGAAATGTAATGCAAAAATATTGATATACTAACAACACAACAAAGCATTAGTGACCTAAAATGGACTGGTACTGGCCATTTTGAATCTGACAATCGTATAGTGTATTATACCTGAAATGACAAATTGAAGAGGAA
>NW_006408627.1:7705021-7717178 GCF_000296735.1 Chrysochloris asiatica
TTACTCACCAACCACTAACACCAGTGATGATGAAATTGAAGAATTCTACCAACTTCTTCAGTCTGAAATTAATGAAACATGAACTCAAGATATGTAGATAATTACTGGCTATTGCAATGTAAAGGTTGGAAACAAAAAAGAAAGATCAGTAGTTGGAAATTTCGGCCTTAGTGATAGAAATGATGCTGGAGATTCCATGAAAGAATTTTGCAAGACTTATGGATTCTTCATTGTAAATACCTTTCTTAAATGACATAAAAGGCGATTATAAACATGGACTTTATCAGGCAATTGCACAGAAATCAAACTGACTGCATCTGTGGAAAAGATGGTGGTAAAGCTCTATATCATCAGTCGAAACAAGGCCAGTGGCACACTGTGGAACAGATCAATTACTCATATGCAAGTTCAGGCTGAAACAGAAGAAAGCTGCAAAAAGTCCACGAGGGCCAAAATATGACCTAGAACATATCCCACCAGAGTTTAGAGATCATCTCAAGAACAGATTTGATGCATTAGACACTAATTACTGAAGACCAGAAGAGTTGTGGGGTGATGTCAAGACCATCATGCAGGAAAATAGCAAATGTTCATTAAGAAGGCAAGAAAGAAAGAAAAGACATAAATGGATGTCAGAAGAGACTCTGAAACTTGCTTTTAGCATAGAGATGCTAAAGCAAATAGAAGAAATAAGGAGGTAAAAGAGCTAAACAGAAGATTTCAAAGGGCAGCTTGAGAAGACAAAGCCAAATATTATAATGAAATGTGCAAAGACATGGAGTTAGAGAACTAAAAGGGAAGAACACACTCAGTATTTCTCAAAATAAAAGAACTGAGGAAAAAATTCAATACTGAAGGATTCTTTGAATGATGCAGAAAGCATCAAAAAAAGATGAAAGGAATACACAGAGTCACTGTAACAAAAAGAAATTGTGTTTTTTACTGTTTCAAAAGGTAGCATATGATGAACAATATTGAAAGAAGAAGTACAAGGTGTACCAAAGACATTGGAGAAGAACAAGGCTCCAGGATTTGATGGAATACATACTGAAATCTTTCAACAAACTGATGCAGCACTGGAGGCACTCATTCAACCAAGCCAAAAAATTTGGACGATAGCTAACTGACCAACAGATTGGAAGAGGTTCCTATGTGTGCCCATTCCAGAGGAATGTGGAAATCATAGGATAATATCATTAATATCTCATGCAAGTAAAAGTTTGCCCAAGTGGATTCAAAAGCAGGTGCAACATTAAATTGACAAGGAACTGCCAGAGGTTCAAGCCTGATTCAGACAAGGATACGGAGTGAAGGATATCATTGCTGATATCAGATAGATCTTGGCTGAAAGCAGAGAATATACCAGAAATGTTTACCTCTGCTTTGTTGACTATGCAACGGCTTTCAACTGCGTGAATCACGATAAACTATGGACAACATTGTGAAGAGTGGCTATTCAAGAACACTTAATTGGGCTCACGAGGAACCCATACACAGACCTAGAGGCAGTTGTTTGAACAGAACAAGGGGATACTGAATGTTTTAAAATCAGGAAAATTGTGTGTCAGGGTTGCATTCTTTCACCATACTTATTCAATGTGTATGTTGAGTATATAATTTGACAAGCTGGATTATATGAAGAATAACATAACATTAAGATTGGAGGTAGACTTATTAACAACCTGCAATATGCAGATGATGCAACCTTGCTTGCTGAAAGTGAAGAGGATTTAAAATACTTGCTGGTGAAGATCAAAGGTCACAGTCTTTGGAATGGGTTGCACCTCAATGCAAAGGAAACAAAAATCCTCAACATTGGACCAATAAATAGCATAAAGATAATTGGAGAAAAGATTAAAGTTGTGAAAGACTTCATTTTGCTTGTATCCATCATGAACACTCTTGGAAGCAACAGTCAAGAAATCAAATGATATTTTGATTTAAATTTGCTGCACAAGACCTGTTCAAAATGTGGAACAGCAAAGATATCAGTTTGAGGGCTAAAGAGCTCCTGATCTTTCAAAGGCATGGCATTTTCAGTAGCTCTTATGCATATGAAAGTTAGACAGTGAATAAGGAAGATTGTTGAAGAATTGATGCTTTTGAGTTATGGATTTGGAAAAGAATATTAAATGTACCAAGGACTTATAGGAGAACAAACAGATTTGTGTTGGAAGAAGTACAACCAGAATGGTCCTTGGAAGTCGGCATGTTGAAACTTCGTTTCTCATACTTTGGACATATTGTCAGGGGGAGCTAGTCCCTAGAGAAGGGTATCATGCTAGGTCAAGTGGAAGGTCAGTAAAAAAAAAGAAGACTCTCAATGAGATGGATTGGCACAATGGCAGCAGCAATGGCTCAAGCTTGACAAGGATTGTGAGTATGGTGCGGGGACCAGACAGTGTTTCATTCTATTGTATGTAAGGTCACTATAAGTTGGAATTGACTGGATAGTGTTTAACAACAATGATACAATTCTCATTCTTTAAATTTCATTCAAATTCACTTAGAGTTTAATACACATGAGCTGTGTATTTAATTAATAGAAATCACAATGGATACCAGCAAAGGACTTGAAGGAGGCATTAAGGTGAATCTGATAAATTCACATTATGATGATTCTGTTCATTGAGGAAAGGTAAATCATCCAGACTTCCCTTCTGAATGAACCAAAATAAACCAAAAATGCCTAGTCAAGATTTTGGCAAGAAAGATGTTGGCCTGTGTTTAATTGACTATGCCAAGGCATGCTCAGTGACTGCGTAGATCATAGAAAATTATGGATAACATTGGGAAGAACGTGAATTCTAGAATATTAGTTGCATCAGGTGGGACCTGTACATAGACCAAGAGGTAGTCATTCTAACAGTACAAGGAGATACTGCCTGGCTTAAAATCAGGAAAGGTTTATGATCATACTTTTCACCATACTTATTCAATTTGTATGGTGAGCAAATAATCTGAGAAACTGAGCTACATGAAGAAGAACACAGCATCAGGATTAAGGAAGGGTCATTAACAGCTAGTGATATGCTGATAACACAGCTTTCCTTACTGAAAGTGAAGAGGACTTCAATCACTTACTGATGAAAATAAAAGACTACATACAGCCTTCAATATAGTTTACTCCTCAACACAAAGAAGATTAAAATCCTTATAACTGGACCAATAAGCAACATCATAATAAATGAAGAAAAGATTGAAGTTGTCACGGATTCATTTTAATTATATCCATAGTCAAAGTCCATGGAAGCAGCAGTCAAAAATTCTAACGATGTATTTATTGCTTTGGGCAAATCTGTTGCAACAGACCTCTTTAAAGAATTAAAAAACAAAGATGTCACTTTAAGGTGCATCTAACCCAAATCATAATATTTTCAATTGCCTTTGTTGGTATTAAATGTTATGTAGTACTTATCAACTCATCACAACCCTGTATAGGATTCCAGAGGCTGTAAATCATTATGAGAGTAGAAGACTTAATCATTCTTCTCCGGAATTGCTTGTGGACTTGAATGGCTGACCTGTGGTTAGCAGTCCAGTGCTTATCTTACAGAGCCACCACACTCCCCTCCTTTGACAAATATTCTCACAAAAGTTGGACAGTGAATAAAGAAGACTGAAAAGAATTGACGGCTTTGAATTATGGTGTTGGTGAAGAATATTGATTATGCTGTGGACTGCCAGAAGAAAGCATAGTCAGAATACTGTTTAGAGGTAAGGTAGGTGAGACTTCATTTCATGTATTTTGGACATGTTATCAGGTAGGACCAGTTCCCGAAGAAGGACTTCATACTTGGTAAAGCAGAGGGTTCTTGAAAAAGAGGAAGATCTTCTATGAGATAATTGTCACAGTAACTGCAACACTGGGCTCAAACATAGCGATGATTGTTAAAATTGCACAGGACGAGGCAGTGTTTCCTTCTATTGTACATGGGGCTGCTGAATCAGAACTGACTTGATGACCCCTCAATCTCTACAATTACTACTACCATTGTTACTATCGCTAGACAATGTACAAACAATGGGAACAAACACACTCACACAGATTCCACTTCACAGACGTGGAATCACTTATCAGTAGAAAGTGGTGAACGTTATCAGGATCCCAGAGTAAGGGAGAAAACATACTTCAATCTCTTGACTCTGAAGCAGTCTTGGAGTTCCTTGGTTGGGATCTGACAATGTCATTGAGTACAAAAGTCCCTGTTTCCCAGTTCATTTTATTTGTACTTGGACTTGGTGACATACTGAAAATAAGGAGGGGATAAGCCCTGGACTGCTAACTACAAAGTTGATGGTTAAACGCGTGAGCTTCTCTGCAAATGAACAATAAGGCTGTCTGCTGCTATAAAATTTAGTCTCAGAAACCCTATATTGTGTTAATATGAGTCAGAATCATTTTATGGTGGTGGGTTTGGTTTGATTTAGTGATGATCCATGACTAAGTTCATGGCAACAGGATGGCAACAGAAGTTATGTGTGCTGTTTCCAGGTCACACCCTAGAAGAAATGGGTAAATGTGTGCTCTTCTGTTATCATTCTCACTGCTTGGAATGTAGATGTGATGGAGGCTGCTGGAGCAACCGTTTTAGACCCAGAGATGGAAGATACATAGTGAGGATGGCAGACATCTCAATTTTATTACAGGGAAATAAAATTGATGGTCTACTTTTCCAAGCAGTAATTTCAAATGACTAGTCAGCTGGTTGAACAATGGTTTCAAATCTAAGATTCAGATAGGCAAGACAAGACAACTACAGATCATTAGCTTAACCAGATGCAGGATTTATTGCTGATGTAAGCTATCTCCAAATAGTGAAGAAAGCCTTTTTTCACTCTTATGAAAATTTGCCCCAATTCAGCTCTTTTGAACTGCAGAGTGGTTGAAGAGGTTGCAGACTGTCTCATATAGTAATGTGTCTGAAGCAGTAAGTGGAGATAAAGTTTTGTGGTATAGTTATTCTAAATGTGGTTTGGACCTTAACTCTGTAAGCCCAACCTATCTACCGACAGCCCCAGTACGGCTCTCCTTCCGGAAGCTGATGTCTGATTATGGCTGTGGTACTCTGGCAGGGCCTTCTAGTAATTATAGAGTAGGTCTTGTGGTTGTTTTCCAGGAAACAACAAGTACCACTTGCCCTCTTGTGTCCTGGCATATTTCACTCAGGGGACAACAGGAAACAAATGCCATATAAGGGCATGTTCTGCTTTTCTGAGAAGAACTAGAAGGTCTACATGTTCTCTTCAGCTATATTTCCCATTCTCAAATCAATCAGCAAGAAAACTTTGTGCATATAGGGTCGTCCATAAAATGACCTAAATGTATTTTCACGACAGAGTTCTGGATACTTGCTTTTTTACTATCTACTAGCATGGTGGTTACGGGCTGCAAACTGCAAGGTCAGCAATTCGAAACTACCAGCTGTTCCGAAGGAGAACGATGAGGCTTTCTACTCCAGTAAAGATTTACAGCCTCGGAAACCCTGTAAGGGTCGCTATGAGTCAGAACCGACTCAATGGCACACATCAACAACAACAACATAGAGTGGAATCCTGGTGTGGCGCTGGAGGATAAGCACTCAACTGTAAGGTCAGTTTGAACTTCAAGGTCAACAGTTCAAACTCACCAGCCGCTCCTTGGAAATCCTATATATAGGGTCACTATGGGTCAGAACATACTTGAAGGCACTTCATGACAACAACTATATACAGTGACTCAGAGAATGTTTTTCACCTGATGTTTTCAACACAATTATCTTATTGTCAAGTCTCCTGGAAAGTTCTTAAAAGTTTCTCTGTTTTCATTATTTATTTGTGAGAACAGTAGCTTTATTAGCTTGTGGCCAGAAGTGGATTTAAAAAATAGAACTTAAATCCCAGAATTGATCAGTTTCAGAAGTTCAACTTGTCTCTGAACTGTTACATTTGGATATGTAATATGAAATAGGAGCAGGAAGAGAGGAAGTACGTTGTTTGGGGGGTGGCAGGGGGTGAGTGGGGAGGGAAATCCAGACAGGATCTTCTCCGGTGTCCTCATTGTCTATTACTCTTGGCTGCTTCTTCCATTTTCCTTGTGAAGGAAGACCACAGCAGGAAAAGCAGATGAAAATTAGCTTTTGTCCTCTCTTGCACTTTGGCAGCCTCTGTTACAGTTGCCTTCTACTAACTTTACAGAAAATCCCATGAAGCCCATAGCTTGGAATCCAGAGGGTACAGAAAATGGATTGAGATATTCAGGGTTAGATTATGGAATTGTTGGTCCATGTGACGCCTCTGACCAAGGAGGCTAACAATGACTATGACAGGGAAGGAGAAAAGGATGAAAGGAAATCAACATGTAATAGTACTCGACATTACTATTTATTAATGCCACCCTCACCTTCCTGGTGTGGTAGCACTGCTCAGTTCTGCTTGCTTTCCTTTAAGTAAGGGTTTGGATTTAAAAAAAAAATACTCCTTAATTATATTTGAGAAAAGTAGCAAAACGATGATTTTCTTTTGATATCTCCCTATTTTGAGTTCCGTTAGAGGTCAGGCTAATAGTTAAGTACTCAATTACTAACCAAACAGTTGGCTGTTGGAACCCACTCAATGGTGCCTTAAAGAAAGGCCTGATGATCTTCCAGAAGATCACAACCTTGAAAACCCAATGGAGTGTCGTTCAACTCTGGAACACAATGGGAATCTTCGTACGCTGGAAACAAATCCATGGTAACTGATTGGTTTTGGTTTAGTAGGCAACAGGAATTTATTTTTTAAATCTGAACTTCCAAGTGGATTGGTAGGCACAGAAAGCTGGCATAAATAACCATCCAGACTAAGAGAGATGTGAAAAATAAATGCCTAGGAACAGCCAAGGAAGATACGAAAAAGATCTGTGGGTAGGCACTTGCTTTAACTGGTTTCAGAATATAGTATTGTTGTTGTTAAGTGCCTTAAAGTCAGTTTCGACTCATAGCAATCCTGATACAGGGTTTCCAAGGCTTTAAATATTCCAGGGAGCAGAAAGTCTCATTTTTCTCCTGCTGACCAGCTGGTGGGCTCAAACTGTGGACCTTGTGGTTCACAGTCCAGTGATTATCTTATGAGCAACTGTGCTTCCAGGACATAGCATTAAGCCCTTTTATATGGTACTGATACGAACAAAGAGACCAGGACAATAAAATAGAGAATCAATGAACAGAGGTCAATTCTCTGCTTATGAAATCTAAATGAAAATACTTGTTAAATATGCTAATTAGTATACTTGCATTTCCATCTAAAGTAAAAAAAAAAAATCAGACACTTATATTACACAAAAATAAAATCTTAACAAATTAAAGATATAAATGTGAAATCAAACATCTTTTAATAAAATCTAAATGATTAGTTGTGGTCATCTGAATTGTAAAAGGAGAACCTTCTCAAATGCAGTGTGTGTGATATATTACATTTTTGAGAATCTGACAGCAGTATTTCTCTCATGGGACAAACTTGATTACACCAACATGAAGTACCTCCCTGTATTGAAAACTACCTTTAATAAAGTATAAAGAAATAACCATAGATAAAAAGTTTTCAACACTGATAAAAAAAACCTTACAATAATAATATAACAATAATAACAGAATAATAATAACAGAAATCGAATCGGGCTGAGGACTTTAAGGTCGGCAGTTCAAAACTACCAGCTGCTCTGTGGGAGAAAGATGCTTTCTGCTCCTGTAAAGATTTACAGCCTTGGAAACCCTGTACGGGGTCGCTATGAGTGGGAACCGACTCCATGGCACATCACGACGATGATGACAAGTTAACAGTGGTGCTGTAGGATAAGCACTGGACCTCAAGAACAATTTGAACCACTCCTTGGAAGTCATCTACAAGGTCACTATGAGTTGGAACCGACTGGATGGCACTTAATAACAACAACCTAACAACCAGTAGTCATACAATTGAATTTAAAAAGTAAAACACACGACCAATAAACATTTGAAGAAAGAAGAGAAAGTTTAAAAGTTGCTACTTGGGCTTCAATCCATACATTGTTGTTGTTGTTGTTAAGTGCCATCGAGTCGGTTCCGACCCATAGCGACCCTATACAGGGTTTCCGAGGGTGTAAATCTTTACGGGAGTAGAAAGCCTCATCTTTCTCCCGCGGAGCGGCTGGTAGTTTCGAACCGCTGACCTTAAGGTTCACAGCCCGATTCGTAACCACTACGCTACCAGAGCTAAACAAAACCTGTTTAAATATGAACCTTTGATTTGTGGAAGGCTGCAGACAAGTTCTTTAGTGATACACTTGTCTTAGTCTCACTTGTTCAGTCAGTTCTGATTCATGTTGTTGATGCTTGTTGTTAGACTCCATTGAATTGGTACCGACTCATAGCAATCCTGTGCACTACAAAGTGAAACACTGCCTGGTCTTGAGCCATACACACAATTGTTCCTATGCTTGAGTCTGCTGTTGCTGCCACTATACCAATCTATCCGTTGGGGGTCTTCCTCTTTTTATCTGACCCTCCACTTTGCCAATCATGATATCCTTCTATAGGGACTGGACCCTCCTGATGATGTGTCTGAAGTATGAGAAATGAAGTCTGACCATCCTGGCTTCCAAGGAGCATTTTGGCTGAACTTCTACCAACGCAGATTTGTTTGTTATTTTAGAAGTCCATGGTACTTTCAATATTCTTCTCCAACACCATAATTCAAATGCATCAATTCTTCTAAGGTCTTCCTTATACTATCCTGTTTTCATATACATATGAGGTTACTGAAAATACTATGGCTTGGATCAGGTGCACCTTAGTCCTCAAACTGACATCTTTGCTCTTCAACACTTTAAAGAGGTCTTGTGTAACAGATTTGCTGAATGCGATACGTCGTTTGATTTCTTGACCACTTCTTCCATGAGTGTTGATGGTTGATCAGAGCAAAATGAAGTCTTTGACAACTTCAATCTTTTCTCCATTTATTGTGATGTTGTTTATTGGTCCATTGGTGAGGATTTTTGTTTTCTTTACATTTGGATGCAAAGCATACCCAAGGCTGTGGCCTTTGATTTTCATCAGTGAGTATTTTTAAGTCCTTTTCACTTTCAGTAAGCATGGTTGTATCATCGGCATATGGCAAATTATTAATGAGTCTTCTTCCAACCTGATGTCACATTTTTCTTCATATAATCCAGCCTCTCAGATTATTTGATCAGCGTGCAGATTGAATAAGTATGGTGAAAGAATACAACCCTGGTACACACCTTTCCTAATTTCAAACTGTACAGTATTCCCTTGTTTTGTTCAAACAACTGCCTCTTGTTCTATGTACAAGTTCCTAATGAGTACAATTAAGTGATATGGAATACTAATTCTCCACAACATTGTCCTTAGCTTGTCATGATCCACACAATTGAATGCCTTTGTGTAGTCAATAAAGCACAGATAAACATCTTTCTGAAAATTTCTTGCTTTCAGTCCATCAGATTTCAGCAATGATATCTCTCTCTCCATTTCCCCTTCTGAATCCAGTTTGAATTTCTGGAAGTTCTCTGGCGATGTATGGTTGCAGCCACTTTTGAATTATCATCAGCAAAATATTACTTACATGCAATATTAATGATATTGTCTGATGACTTCTGCATTCCTTTGGTCACCTTTGTATGGAATGGGCATAAGTAGGATCTCTTCCAATCAGTTGGTCAGGTAGTTGTCTTCCAAATTTCTTGGTGTAGATGAGTGAGTACCTCCAGTGCTACATCAGTTTGTTAAAAGATTTCAGTGTGTATTCCATCAATTCCTGGTGTCTTGTTCTTTGCCAATTACTTCAGTGCACCTTGGACTTCTTCCTTCAATATCATTGTCTCTTGATCATATATGCTACCTCTTGAAATGGTTGAACATCGACCATTTCTTTTTGGTACAGTGACTGTGTATTCTTCTGTCTTCTTTCAATGTTTTCTGCATCATTCAATATTTTGCCCACAAATTCCATCAGTATTGGAAGTCAAGTCATGAATTTTTTCTTCATTTCCCTCAACTTGAGAAATACTGAGCTTGTTCTTCTCTTTTGGTTTTCTAACATCAGGTTAGAAAAATTTCTAACTCCAGGTTTGCACATTTTGTTGTAATATTTGACTTTATCTCCTTGAGCTACCCTTTGAAATTTTCTATTCAGCTCTTTTATCTCTTTTCTTCCATTTGTTTTATTGTGGGTTAATGCACTGGACTGCAAGGTCAGTTTGAAACACAAGGTCGGAGGTTCAAACTCACCAACCACTCCTAGGAAACCCTATACAGGGTCACTATGAGTTGGAACCAACTCGATGGCACTTCACAACAACAACACACTGAAGAGCAAGTTTCAGAGTCTATTCTGACATCCATTTTAGTCTTTTCCTGTCTTGTCTTTTTAATGACCTTTTACTTTCTTCTTGTATGATGTTCTTGATGTCATCCAAAACTCCTCTGGTCTTTGGTCTTTAGTGTCTAATGAATCAAATCTGTTATTCAGTGGATTTCTAAATTCAGGTGGGATATGTCAAAGGTTATATTTTGTCTTTAGTGGACTTGTTATAATTTTCTTCAGCTTTAGCCTGAACTTGAATATGAGCAATTGATGGATGGTCTGTTCCATAGTCTGCCCCTGGGCTTGCTTTTATTGATGAAATGGAGCTTTTCCACCGTCAATTAGCTTTTCTACAGATGTAGTCAATTTGATTTCTGTGTATTCCACCTGGTGAGGTCCATGTGCATAACTATTTTTTATGTTATTTTAAATTAGGTATTTGCAATGAAGCAGTCATTGGTCTTGCAAATTCTATCATGTGATTTCCAGCATTATTTCTATCACCAAGGCCATATTTTCCAACTATAGATCCTTCCTTTTTTCTTCCAACTTTTGCATTCCAATCACCAGTAATTATCAATACTTGATTGCATGTTTGATCAGTTTAAGACTGAAGAAGTTGGTAGAATTCTTCCATTTCATCATCACTGGCTTTAGTGGTTGGTGTCTAAATTTGAATAACAGTGGTATTAACTGGGCTTCCTTGTAGATGTATAGATATTATCCTATCACAGGCAGCATTGTACTTCCAGACAGATATTGATATGTTCCTTCTGACGATGAATGTGTCCTCTTCAATTTGTCGTTCTCATGTTAGTGATAAGCCATGTGATTATCATGTCCAAATTGGCCAAAAACAGTCAATTTTGCTCACTAATGCCTTGGATATTGATGTTTATGCATTCCTTTTCATTTTTGACAATCTCCATTTTTCCTAGGTTCATAATTTGTACATTCCATGTCCTGATTACTAACAGATGTTTACAGCTATTTCTCTTCCTTTTGAATTGTACTCCATCAGCAAATGAAGGTCCTGAAGGTTTTACTACATTCGTATCATCTTGGTCAGCATTACTTTGAGGAAGCAGCTCTGCCCCAGTCATATTTTGAGTGCTTTCCAACCTGAGGGGCTCATCTTCCAACACAATATCTGACAGTATTCTGGTACTCTTCATCAAGTTTTAATAGTCAATATTCTGGTTGACTCCTATTCAAAAGTAGTCCAGCTCTTTCTTTCTAGTTTGTCTTTGTTTGGAAGATAAGCTGAAACCTGTACAGGGTTAGTAACGACAAACTGATAGATGGGTGGCTGTCTGAATCATTGTTGTTGCTGTTGCTAAGTGGCATCGAGTCAGTTCTAACCCATAGCGACCCTGCATAGGGTTTCCCAGGATTGAACTACCGATCTTGAAGTTCAAACTGTTCTTATGGTCCAGTACATTATTCTGCATCCTTACACCAGGGCTCCGGACATAGTCATAGGGCGCCTTATAAAAAAAGAATACTTTTTTGTATAGAAAAAATGTTTCTGAGGTCAGGGCTAATAACAAATTTTATACAAAGCAAGTGGCCATCTTGTTCAAATCATTGAATGTTTACAACACATTTATGAGGAATGCTGCCCCACATGAAACAACAGTTTTTAGATGGATCAAATGTTTTAGGGGAGACCTGTTGTTGTTGGTGTTGTTAGGTGCCATCGAGTTGGTACCCACCCATGCATCCTTACGCACAGAACAAAACACTGCCCGATCCTGGGCCAACCACACTACTGTTGTCACGCTTGAGTCCATCGATGCTGCCACTTGTCCAATCCATCTCATTGGGGGTCTTC
>NW_006408627.1:7717998-7720927 GCF_000296735.1 Chrysochloris asiatica
CACACCTTTCTTAATTTTAAAATATTCATTGTTCCCATGTTCTGTTTGAACAACTGCCTCTTGGTCCATGTACAGATTCCTCATGAGCATAATTAAGTGTTCTGGTATACTCATACTTCACAATATTGTCCGTAGTTTATCATGAGCCACACAATAGAAAGCTTTTGTATAGTCAATAAAGCAAAGGTAAACATCTTTCTTTCTCTTCTTTCAGCCAAGATCCATCAGACATCAGCAAAGATATCTTAGGGAAGGCCTAGAAGATCTTAAAGATGAGTCAAGAGAGGGACAACTCTTAACTTCGGTGAATAAAGGAATTGTGATGGAAGACCAGAAATTGATGGAATAAGATTGTAGAATTAACATGGATCTTTAAGTTAGGATCTAACATGATTTGATGTTTCATATTTTTAATGGCATAATTTAAAAAAATTTTTAAACCTATTTTATTGTGAATTCAATGAAGGTTTGAAGAGTAGATCATCAGTTTTGCATTCAAGAAATCATACACTTTGTTTCATCTCAATGATTTTAATCCTCTCCATGTAACAACAGTTATTCAACCTACCCAGTGTATTTCTTGTTTCCATTCCTCCAATCCTTCTCAATTTTGTCCTTGGGTAAATGCATCCCTTTTGATCTTGAATAGTTAACCTTTCTATGGTGTGCATAACTCACTAGTGTTGTCCACCCTATAAACCTATATTGGTTGGCTGAAATTTGAACCATGGGGTGAGTTCAAAGACCTGAAAGAAAAATGGCTTCTTGTTTCTCATTGACTATGAAAAGGTACTCAACTATGCAGATGATAACAAATTACGTTGTTGTTGTTAGATGCTGTTGAGTTGATACCATCTCCTAGCTACCCTATGCACAACAGAATGGAACACTGGCCAGTCCTTTACCAACCTCACAATCATTTCTACATTTGAGCCTATTGCTGCCGCCACTGTGCCAATCCATCTCATTGGGGTCTTCCTCTTTTTCTTCAACCTTCCTCTTTACCAAACATGATATCTTTCTCCAGGGACCAGTCCCTCCTGACAATATGTCTGAAGTATGAGAGACAAAGTCTGGCCATCCTGGCTTCCAAGAAGCATGGTGGCTATACTTCTTCCAACACAGATTGATTTGTTCTTTCAGAAGTCCATGTCACTTTAAAAATTCTCCTCCAATACCATAATTCATACGCATTAATTCTTCCAAGGTCTTCCTTATTTACTGTCCAACTTTCACATGCATATGAGGAAACTGAAAATACCATGGCTTGGGCCAGGCTCATTGTAGTCCTCAAGCTGACAACTTTGCTCTTGAACATTGTAAAGAGGTCTTGTGCAGCAGATATGCCTAATACAATATGTTGTTTGAATTATTGACTGCTGTTCCCATGAGTGTTGGATTTATCAGAGCAAAATGGAATCTTCGAGAATTTCAAGCTTTTTTCAATTTGTTATGTTATTTATTGGTCCAGTGGCAAAGATTTCTGTTTTCTTACATTGAGGTGCAACACATATCGAAGGTTGTGGTCTTTGACCTTTAGCAGTAAGCATTTTAAGTTCTTTTCACTTTCTGCAAACAAGGTTGTATCATCTGCCTATTTCAGGTTGTTAATGAGTCTTTGTCCAGTCCTGTGACTCTATTTTTCTTCCTATAATCCTGCTTCTAGGATTATTTGCTCAGCATGTGGATTGAATAAGTATGGTGAAAGTATACAACCCAGGCGCACACCTTTCTTAATTTTAAATAATTCAGTGTTCCCTTGTTTGGTTAGAACAACAGCCTCTTGGTCTATGTACAAGTTCCTCACAAGCACAATCAAGTGTTCTCAAATACTCATACTTTGCAGTGTTGTTCATAGTTTGTCATGATCCACACAATCGAAAGACTTTGCATAATCAACAAAGCACAGGTAAACATCTATCTGGTAGTCTCTGCTTTCAGTCAAGATCCATCTGATGGCAACAATGATAGCCCTCATTCCACATCCTCTTCTGAATCTGGCTTGAACCTCTGGAAGTTCTCTGTAATATATGGTTGCAACCGTTTCTGTATTATCTTAGCAAAATTTTGCTTGCATGCATTATTAATGTTATTGTCCTTTGATTTCTGCATTTTATTGGGTCACATGTCTTTGGAATGGGCACAAATATGGATCTTTTCCAGTCAGTTGGTCAAGTTGTTGTCTTCCTAATTTCTTGGCAGAGATGAGTTAGTTCCTTCAATGCTGCATCAGTTTGTTGAAAGATTTCAATTTGGATTCCATTAATTCCCAGCACCTGTTCTTTGTAAATGCCTTCAGTGTACCTTGGACTTTTTCCTTCAGTATCATTGGCTGTTGATCATATGCTACCTCTTGAAATGGTTGAACATTAACCATTTCCTTTTGGTACAATGACTCCATGTATTCCTTCCATTCTCTTTTGGTGATTTCTGCATCATTCAATATTTTGCCCATATAATAATCCTTCAATATTGCAAGTTGAGGCTTGAATATAACAAATTATAGGTAACATTAAAAGCCCCATATTATGGAAGAATTGAAGAGGTCCATGAGCTGAACAGAAAATTTCAAAGATCAGCTCAAGAAGATAAAACCAATTACTATAATAAAATATGCAAAGATTTGGAGTTAGAAAACAAAAGGGAAGAACACGGTCAGCATTTCTCAAGCTGGGGGAACTGAATAAAAAAGTCAAGCCTCAACTTTCGTTATTGAAAGACTCTCTGGGCAAATTATTGAATGATGCAGAATGCATCAAGAAAAGATGGAAGGAAAACACAGAGTCATTGTACCAAAAGGAAATTGCTAGTGTTCAACCGTTTCAAGAGGTACCATATGAACAAGAGCCAATGATACTCAGGGAAGAAATCCAAAGTGCATTGAAAGAATTGGCAAAGAACAAGGCACCAGGAATTGATGGAATAAAAA
>NW_006408627.1:7723787-7736661 GCF_000296735.1 Chrysochloris asiatica
TTGGAGGAGAATACTGAAAGTGCAATGGACTGCCAGAAGAACCAATAGATCTGTTTTGGAAGAAGTGCAGCCAGAGTGCTCCTTGGAAGCCAAGATGACTAAGCTTCGTCTCTCATACTTTGGACATATTGTCAGGATGGAACAGTTGCTGGAGAAGGATGTCATGCTGTGTAAGGTGGAGGGTCAGAGAAAAAAAGGAAGACCCCCAGTGAGATGGATTGACCAGGTGGCATCATTATTGGACTCAAGTGTGGCAGCAGTAGTGAGGTTGGCCCAAGATCGGACATTGTTTTGTTCTGCTGTGCATGGGGTTGCTATGAGTGGGTTCCAACTCGATGGTACCTGACAACAACAACAACAACAATTATGGATAGGGAAACTGAGGCACAAGTTCATGGAACTAGTAAGTGTATTGCTAATATTGTCTCTGGGCAAGCTGACTCTGGAACCTGTAGTTTTAATTCATAAGCTATAGTATCTCTAGTGAATACAATTCAATTGTTGTTTTTGTTGTAAAGTGCCACTGAGCTGGTTCTGACTCATAGCCACCCGGTATGGGGTGTCCAGGGAGAACTAATGAGTTTGAACAGTTGACTTTGCAGCTCAATCCTACCTTGAGGTCTAATGCTTACTCTTTGGAAAGCAAATTTTAATATCACTCCGCAATAATGAGAATTGTATTGTCTTACAGAAAATGTCAATGTTCTCATGTAGGAGTTCTTATCACTCCATCATATTAAGATTTCTTGTTAGAATGTGTTGAAAATTTTGTAACCTTGAATTTTTAAGTTCTTTTAAATTCAGATTATCAGCTTGAATGTCAGGAGAAGAGATGATTCATTGTTGCCCAAATTTCAGCAGGTCTGAAGGGAAAATGATGCAGCTTAGTTGATGACTAAATCTAAATACCACATGGAATATGGTCTTTTATTTTTAGTGTCTCCAGGAAACAAAGTCTGTAGGTATAAGCACATTACAAACTGTCAGAGGGCTTTTCCAGACAGCATAATTTAAGCATTTTATTTTGAATAGAAAGAACTTGTTCTTTGTGCCCTACAAATGTCACACTGTTTGCTATCACACCATGTTCTTTAGTCTGCAGCTAGTACTTTCTTCTAAACGTACACAGATAGGAACTCTTGCTTGCATGGAAGGAAACGTCCCCAAATTTCTATTTCCTTTCTTTACCACATTCCACAGTAAAACAATAATCTTATTTTTTTTTAATTTCAAATTGCCTTTCCTCTTTCTATGACTATTTTAGTATTTCCAGAATTTGAACATACACACACACACACACACACACAAAATCACCATCTCCTCAAACCAGTTTGTGTGTGTATGATTTCTTTGTTCTGAAAATTTCTTCTTAAATCCCATAACACAGTTATTTAGTCTTAGGGGCATAACCAAAATAGATTGCCTAACAATTAAACATAAGATTATTATTTTTTAAAATTAAATTTAAATTGTGGTTAAATATATATAGCACAATTTTGTCATTTAAATGTGTACAATTTTTATGTGTACAATTTTTATGTGTACAATTCAGTGACATCTATTACATTCACCATATTGTGCAAACAATCAATTTCCAAAAGTTTATCATCTCAAATAGAAATTCAGTACTGCTTGAGCAATAACTTCCAATCGTCCCATCCGCCCAATCCCTAGTAATTACTAACAAACTTTTTACTGTGCTTTTCTATTTTTGACATGTTATATAAGATTATACAATAGTTGTTCTTTTGTGTCTAATTTAACTCAGTATAGTATTTTCAAGGTCCATCAATGTCATACATGTACTTCATTTCTCCTTAAGGCTAAATAATATTCCATTATATGAATATGCCACATTTTGTCTATCCATTCATTCCCTGATAGATACTTGGATTAAACTAGTGTGAATAACACTGCAATGGACATCGGTATACAGGATCTTTTTTTTCACTGAAACAGTTTCAGAGTATCTGGTATCCCTGAAATCATGGATTAGAATTCTTATGGTTATAGCATTAAGAATTGGGTTCCTCAAAATAATATGTAAGTTGTATATATCATAGTATTGAAACAAAACAAAAGTTTGACAAAGAAAACAGTAAATGTGCAATGCTAATCTATTCCATTCAAACTGTGCAATCAATGTTCACTGGGATCCAATTGACTTCACTTCCCTTATGAGGGATGACTGGTAGTCTGTAAGACAGTCTCTGAGTTGTGGCATCCCTGATATCACAGAGTAGTCGCTTTCGGCCTGTGCTGAACATCAGAATTACTTAGGGAAGTTTTCACAAAAGTAGTGATGCCCAGGTCTCAAACCAGACCTATTAAATCAGAATATCCACAGAATGATATGAAAGGTTTCTAAATCCTTTCATCCAACATATTTGGAAATATACTTGGATTGGAGCAGTGAAAATTATAGCAGGTCCATTTGTTACTGAGAAGAGACATAAATTAAATGCAGGATGAATCCAGGCTCTGTGGACTGGAAGCATGTGCAGTTTTGAAGTTATTTTTTCAGAAAAAGTCTACAAAATACACTGAGACAAACAAACTACAACACATTACACATTTTTTAAAAAGCTGGCAAATCTCACAAATGTTAAAAGAAACTATCAAAAAAATTTTTAATTGACTGCCTGACACAGTTCTTCAACACTTTCTATTTATTCACTAGATGACTCCTGTTTGATTCACATTTAGAGAGAATCTGAACCAAGTCTGTGATGTCAAGTTGAGTCTGATTCACAGTGACAGAGTAGAACTACTTCATTGTGTTTCCAAGGCTGCAAATATCGATGGAAGCAGACTGCTACATCTTTCTCTCAAGGAGCAACTGAGGGTTTGAGCTACTGACCATTCAGTTAGTAAGCCAGTGCAATTATTATGCTCTTTTTTTTTTTTTTTTTAAATAATAGTTGAAAAAAGTTTTACAACTTGTTTTTGAGACTATCATTGCAAAAAATTTTGAGTATTACTGTCAAATTTGGAAAAAGTCTCTGACATTTCTTTGATTTGTGAGCTGAAAGATTTCAGTACATCTAAAATTTTTCTTACATAGTAATTGATCTTAAATATTCTGAGTTGATACCATATTACCTAGTTTATTGTCTGTGACTTCATTACATTGCTTTGTTTTCACTATAAAATCTATATTTTATAGGTTTCAAATCAGCAAAAAATTGAAAACTTTGTTCCTTGTGTTTATATGATTATTGTTCATTGTCTTGATTTTCAAAAAAATCCAAAGGTCTACTACTTACTTCTATTTGAAATTTATAGCTTTCTGTATGAGTTGAAATCAATTTGATGGAAGTGAGTTTTATTGGTTTTTAAATCAATTACTGCTTGTGATCTGATTTCTTATCAACATTGTGGTTGGTGGTTATGTGCCACGGAGTCGATTCAGACTTATAGCAACCCTGTATGGGGTTTCTGAGGCTATAAATCTTTACGGGAGCAGAATGTCTCATCATTTTCCTGTGGAACTGCTGGTAGTTTCAAACTGTTGACCTTGAGATGAGCAAGATTAGCAGCCCGACTCATAACCACTGTGGTACCGGAGCTCCTTTTCTCAACATTAGAATAATTTTTCATTTATTCTGTTCTCATTTTATTGTTTTTGGTTTACATTCATTTAATTTTTAAGTGAACTTTGTCTCAGTTTAGTTAAAATAAAAGAAAATATCCTTTATATAAGATCAAAATAGATCTAGCATCTCACTAATTTTTTTTTTTTAAACACTCCTAAACTTCTTTCCAAGTAGCAGTTGAACTTTATCAAAAGTGCCATTTTCATTAGAAAGGAAAAAAGAATAGGTGCATAGTGTGTTTATAACTTTATAAACCACATCATCTATGTAATCCTGACAGGAGAGAACTTCAGTGTTGATGAGGTTTAGAAGAGAAGCTAGGAAGAAAGACTTAAGACCTGGCGATCTATGATTAGACAGTGGAAACACTGCGTCACAGTTGTTCCATCCTATTGTGGAAGGTCAATTTCACAGTCACTAAAAACAAACCATGAGCCAATTTCACAGCCTCTAAAAACAAGGGTCCTAGTGTGGTGCTACGGGTTAATGGGCTAGACTCCAAGGTCGGTTTGGACCACAAGGTTCACAGTTCAAGTTCATCAGTTGCTCCGTGGACACCCTATACAGAGTTGCTATGGGTTGGAACTGACTCCACGCCACTTAACAACAACAAGAAGAAAAGGACAGTCCAATCCTCCAATATAGTTTTGCATGTCTAATGTTTGGAAACATAGCTACACACTACCTTACACTTATCAGTACACTTCATGCCTTGTTTTTCCTTGAGTGTCCACACACTCGCAGTGTTGATTGCTATATGAGATGACCATTTCTTTAAATGAATATTTCCCTGAGCATTCCAAGTACTGTGTGTCTTCATTTCTAGTACAGCTATAGCACAAATGCCACAGTGGATGGCTTTAACAAACTGAAATTTATTTTTTGACAGTTTGTTGTAGTTGTTAGACATAAGTGGAGATGAGGAAGACGTCTTAACTGGTTTTGGATGGAATATCTTCCTTTTGAAGGATTCACAAAAAATATATGACCATGTGACTATATTCCTAGAGTAGCTCCCAGGATTTGGGAAGGGGCTGGATAAGTTCTTGTTGTTATTAGGTGCCGTAGAGTTACTTCTGACTGATAGTAAGTAACCTTGTGGTTAGCAGTCCAGAGCCTGGTCCTGTATCATCCTCGCAATTTTTATTACATTTGAGCTCATTACTGCTGCCACTATGTCAATCCATCTCCTTGGGGGTCTTCTTCCTTTTTGCTGACCTCATACTTTTCCAAGCATGATGTCCTTCTCCAGGGACTGACCCATTTTTGTTGTAGATGCCGTTGAGTTCGTTCTAAGTTATAGCAAGAGACTATAACAGATGGAACACTGTTCGGTTCTGCCCCATCCTCACAATGATTGTTATGTTTGAGCCCATTGTTGCCGCAACTCTGTCAATCCGTCTTGTTGGGAGTTTTCCCTTTTTTCTCTGACTATCCATTTTCCCAAGCATAATGTCCTTATCCAGGGAATATGCCTGGATAATATGCCCAAAGTACAAGAGATAAAATTTCGACAATCTCTCTTCTAAGAAGTATTTTGGTTGTAATTCTTACAAGAAAGATTTTTGGTTCTCTGGCACTCAATTGCACTTTCAATATTCCTCTCCAACACCATAACTCAAAAGCACCAATTCTTCTCTGATCTTCCTTTATTCATTGTCCAACTTTCACATGCATAAGAGGTAATTGAAAATACCATGCTTGGAGGTCTTTTACAGCAGATTTGCCTAATACAGTACTCATTCGATTATTGACTGCTGCTTCTATGAGTGTTGACTATGGATCCAAGTAAAATGAAGTCTTTGACGACTTCAATGTTTTCTCCATTTATCATGATGCTATTTATTAGTTCAGTTGTAAGGATTTTCATGCAATCCATGCTGAAGGCTGCTGTTATTGATTTTCATCAGTATGTATTTCGGGAATTTCTCATTTTCATCAAGCAAAGTCTTGTCATTTTCATACTGCAGGTCATTATAGAATCTTCCTCCAATTCTGATGCCATATTCTTCTTCATAAATTCCAGCTTCTCTATTTATTTGCTCAGCATATACATTGAAAAATATGGTGCACAAGTTTCCTAATTTTAAATAATTCAATTTCCTTCGATGTACAGGTTCCTCATGAGCACTAAGCATTCTGGAATATCCATTATTTGAAATGTTACTCATAGTTTGTTATGATCCACACAGTTGAATGCAAGAGTAAACATATGTCTGGCATTCTCTGCTTTCAGCCAAGATACATCTGCCATTAGCAATGATATTCCTGGTCCCATGTCATCTTTTGAATCTGGTTTGAATTTCTGTTGATGTATTGCTGTAATCTTCTTTGAATTATATTCAGCAAAATTTTTCTTGCATGTGATATTAATGATATTGTGTAATAACTTTCGCATTCTGTTGAGTCATCTTTCTTTGGAATTTTGACAAATATGGATCTTCTTCAATCAGTTGGCCAGGTAGTCGTCTTCCAAATTTCTTGACATAGAACATTGGGCTCCTCGAGTACTGCATCAGTTTGTTGAAAGATTTCAATTTGCATTCCGTCAATTCCTGGAACCTTACTTTTTGCCATTGCCTTCATTGCTGCTTGGACTTCTTCCTTCAGTACCACCTGTTCTTGATCATAATGGTACCTCTTGAAATGATTGAACATTGATCAGTTCTTTTCAGAGCAGTGACTCTGCATTCCTTCCATCTTGCTTGATGTTTCCAAAGGTATTTGATATTTTATCCATAGTACCTTCAGTATTGCAAACTAAGATCTGAATTTTCTTCAGTTTGAGAAATGTTAGCCATGCTCTTCCTTTTGGTTTTCTAATTCCAGATCTTTGCACATTCCATTATAATATTTGACTTTGTCTTCTCAAGCTACCCTCTGAAATTTTCTGTTCAGCTCTTTTACTTCATCATTTCTTCCAGTTGCTTTAGTTTCTCTATGCTCAAGAACAAGTTCCAGAGTCTCTTTTGACATCCATTTTGGCCTTTTTCTTTTCAGTCTTTTTAATGTCCATTTGCTTTCTTCATATATGATGTTTCTGGTGTAATCCACAACTATCCTGGTCTCCAGTTATGAGTGTCTAATGAATCAAATATCTTCTTGAGATGATCTCTAATTTCAGATGGGATATATTCAAGACCATATTTTAGCTCTCATGGACGTGTTTTAATTTCTTCAGCTTCAGTCTGAAATTACATTAAAGCAATTGATGATCTGTTCCACAGTCTGTCCCTGCCTTTGTTTTGACTGATGGTGTTGAGCTTTTTCACCGTATTGTCCCACAGATGTAGTCAGTTTGATTCCTTTGTATTCCATCTGGTGAAGTACATGTGTATAATATCTTTTCATGTGGTTGAGAAATGTATTTGCAGTGAAGTCTTACAAAATTCTATCATGAATTCTCCAACATTGTTTCTGTCACCAAGGCTATATTTCCAAATACAGAACCTTCTTTCTGCTTCTAACTTTTGCATTCGAATCACCAGTAATTATAAATGCATCTTGATTTCATGTTTGATCAATTTCAGACCAAAAAAGTTGATGAAATTCTTCAATTTCATTGTCACTGGCTTTAGTGGTTGGTACGTAAGTTTGAATAATAGTAATATTATCTGGTTTTCCTTGTTGTTGTTGTTAAGTGCCGTCGAGTTGGTTCTGACTCATAGCGACCCTGTATAGGGTTTCCAAGGAGCAGCTGGTGAGCTTGACCCACTGACCTTGCAGTTCAAACCCACTTTGCAGTCTAGTGCATTAACCCACAGCAACACACCAGGACTGCGGTTTTCCTTCTAGGTGTATAGATATTATTGTATCACAGGTTGGATAGTTTTCTTTTTGATGATGAATGCTATGCCAGCCTTCTTCAATTTGTCATTCACAGCATAATAAGTCATATGATTGCTTGATTCAAAATAGCCAATTCCAGTCCATTTCAGTTCACTAATGCCTAGGATATCAATCATTAGGGTTTCCATTTCACTTTTGATAACTTCCAATTTTCCTAGAGTCATCTTCAAGCATTCCATGCTCTGATTATTCATGGATGTCTGTCTTACCTTAGTGAGTAATGTCTGGTATCTTAAAAGCTTGTGAGTGGCTGAGTGCAAGTCAATGCAGCTATTGGTCTCTCCATGTGCAGAAGAAGAGTGATGAGAACTGAAGAGTCATGGTATCAATTAGTTCTGTGGACTACTGGAACCTGTGACCATCAGTCTCCTTACCTCAGAAACCAGAAGAACTAGATGATGCCTGGCTATTACTACCAACTGCTCTGAGTGGCAGAAAATGTGTAACAAAACTAAAAACAAAAAAACAAAACATAGACTAGGCTTACTCGTCAGAAAGAGACAGGAGGAATACCAGACTCTTGCTCTTGACCACCCTTCAAGGCTGTAAAGGAACTCACCCTAGTGGTCCAACTTTCAGCCAAATTAGTAAGGTATGCTCACCATGGAATGGTCAAACACTCAAAATCAAAAGTGCAACATTTTTCTAAGGAGAAAGTTGAGAAGGGAAGGGGAGTGAAGGGAAGGAGGGTGGAAATAGGAACCACAGTGAGGAAGCAGATGACTTGTTGCATAGAGGGGGGATTGCAATCATTGAGATGAAACATGGTGTATGATTTCTTGAATGTAAAACTGATGATGTTTTCTGTAAACCTTCACTCAATTCACAATAAAAAGTTTAAAACAAAAATTTTTCATGGATGTTTACAGCTGTTTATTCTCATTTAAAATTTTTCCACATCAGCACATGAAGGTCCTAAAAGATTAACTCCATCCATGCTATTAAGGTCAACTTTGAGGAGGGTACTCTTCCCCAGTTGTAGTTTGAATGCCTTACAATCTGAGGCGCTCATCTTCAGGCACTATATCTGAGCATGTTCTGCTGCTATTGATAAGGTTTACAGTAGCTAATCATTCAGAAATGGTCTGCCTCTCCTTCTTCCACCATGGGTGATTCTGCTGGTATTTAAGTACTATGGCATCATTTCCAGCATCAGAGCACCATGCAAGCCACCACAATATGACAAACTGACAGACAAATGGTGGTGGTAAAACACTGAACTGCCTTTGTCACACTGGCTTTTCCCAGATTCTGATGAAATTTTAAGGCAGTAGGAGAAGGATAGGATTATGCTTTGAGGCCTCAGGTCTAACAATTCCATTTTCTTTTATTGCACAAGAGAACAATCTCAATTCCTAGTATATGTTCAAAAGTTGGTTTTGTTGCTGTATAACAAGTTATATAAGCTTAGTGGAGTTCTGGTGTGGCACTGTAGAGTAAGCACTGAACTGTTAACTGTAAGGTTGGTGGTTCAAACCCATCAGCCATTCCTTGGAAACCCTATACCAGGTCATTATGAGTGGGAACCCACTCGATGGTACACAACAACAAAAACAACAGTGGCTTTAAAACAACAACCAATTATTATCTCCCAGTTTCTTAGGTCAGAAGTCTGGCACAGCATGGCTGGATTCTCTGCTCAGAAAATTAGGACCTAAAACCCATGTGTTAGCAGGACTGTATGCTTTTCTGAAGACTCTGGGGGCAAGAATTGGCTTCTAAACTCCTTGAGATTTTGGAGGCATACAGTTCCTTGCAGCTATAGGACTGAAGGGTTGATTTCCTTGATATATGGCCCTTTCCATGCTCAAGACAGCACACTTATTGCTTCCCATGCTTCGAAATTTTCTGATTCCCTTATCAGATCCCTTTTAGAAACTCATGTGATTACATTGGGCCCACCAGAGTAATACAGAAAAATTTTCCTATTTTAAGATCAATGAATAATAACCTTAAAGACATCTGAAAAACCCTTTTTGTCAAATAACTAACAAACTCAATGCACAACACCAGGATTTGAATTCTACCTACTATACTAGGAATGTTCTCTTTTACTCATCTTAAAATACACCGAAGTTTCGAGAGGCCTCCAGTACCTTACAAACCTTATAGTGTGAGGTCCTGAATGTCATGTTTTCTTTCTCTTCCCAATAGAGGTACATGCAGAGGACTGGGCTGGTCTGTCTTACCACTACTTGGGTAGGTATAAAGGTGACTGGAGGGTCTGTTAGAGGTTTGGCGCCGTAAATGGTGGTAGTGGAATACCATTGCAGTTGATTCTTCCCTGTTTTATAAATCAAACACATTATTCTTTGGAGCTGATTATGTTTCTTTAATGCCATTTTCACTCTTATCCTAACTCATTAACTATAAAATTACATTAAAACACACACACAAACACACACAATTCTTTTTCGAGTAAAAGAATATTTCAGAAATGAATTACTCTAAAACTCTTTTTCTTAATATACTCAGTTCCAAGGAAGTTTAGTGACTCACAGACCTCACATTCAGAGATACTAAATGTCATCAACTTTCCCCCGCTCTGGTGCATGTGCAGCATGAACTAGATACATGTATCTGGAATGTTTTGAAGTAAGCTGATTAACAAATTTCCATGGACCATAGGCCAGGACAATGTGCTACATGATTCTTTGTGACTCTCAAAGAACTTTCTAAGTTGTTATGAAAATGTTAGCTGTTCACTGAATTCTTATTGAATTAAAGACAAAAAATGAATAAATGAATGAACGCATAAAACTTGAAAGAAATGTAGTTCAACCACAGCAATATGATAAAATTGAAAGAGACAGGTCCTAGAATGAGACCACCATGGGTAAGGAAAACTGCCAGTGTTAGAGGAAACAGCAGGATTGCATCTTGCAGTTCTGGTTTAGCTTGTTGTGTCTAAATTCCACAATGACTTGTAAATGGGTCTTTCGTACATTCCATGTTTTAAGATGAAATCACATAAACTTTTCCCCATAAAAACAGTGTTTTCATAGAATAAAAAACAAATGTTTCCATAGACAGATAATAATCATTCTTGCATTGTCTTTTCAAACTAGACACATTGTTTGACTCAAAGTTAGAGATTTATGTCAAGAGGTAAACACAGAAAACTAAACCTAACCTGCTGTTACTGTCTGTGGTAAGGAACCTTTGTCTGTGCAATACTGATGAATTCAGTAGAAAAACATTTATTAAAATACCGTTTTATAAAAGGAGACACATTGTACAATCCCACTTATATGAAAAACCTAGATAGGAAAATGCATAGAGATTAAAGTTATTGGTGGTTACCAGGGACAAGAGGGACGGAGAAAGAAGAAATAATTGTTTAGCAAACATTGAGTCATTTGTTTATGGTTATGGAAAAATTGGCAATGGATACTGGTGAACATGTAACACATGATTAATGTAAAAGATATCACTGAGTTGTACATGTAAAAAATTCTCAGTGGTTGAATATTGTGTTACATGTAATATAACCACAACAAAAATTTTTAAAAAATAATGATTACTTGAATAAAAAATATTCTTCTCTCTCAATTTAACTTATGCACCACAGTGAAATATATGGGAGAAAAATAATGCTGTTTGGCAGTTTAAGAATGGTTTACATTCCATCAAATTTATTTAAGGAGCCCTGGCGGTGAAAATCCTTGGCAAGGGCTTAAAACACAGGCTAAATGTTGGTAGTTTGAATCCACCAGCTTCTCTTCAGGAGAAATATGTGATGGGTTTATAGTCTTGGAAATTTACAATATTGGAAAATTCTACTCTACCCTATAGGTTTGCTCTGAGTTGCAACTGACTTGGTGGCAATGGGTTATAACCTATATAAGGAGCAAGTAGTGCAGTAGTTAAGTACTCCACTGCTAACCTATATGTTGAGGTTAGAACCCACCAGCTGTACCATGGGAAGAAAACATAAACATGGTGGTCTGTTTCCATAAAGCTTACAGCCTTGGAAACCCTAGGGTGTGGTTCTACTTTGTCTTATAAAGTCATTATGAGTTGAAATTGACTAGACAGCAATGGGGAGTCCTGGTGTGGTGCTGTGGGTCAATGCGTCAGACTGCAAAGCCATTTGAACTGCAAGGTTGGTGGTTCAAACTCACCAGCTGCTCCTTGGAAACCCTATACAGGGTCACTATGGGTTGGAATCGACTCAACGTCACTCAACAACAACAACAACAACAAGACAGCAATGGGTTTTTTGTTTTTTTTTTGGCAATGGGTTTTAATATAATAAAGAGACATTAAGAGTTATTGAAATATAAATAAGGAGTCCTGGTGTGGTGCTGTGGATTAATATGCGTGACTGCAAAGTTGCTTTGAATGAAAATGTCAGTGGTTCAAGCTCACCAGCTACTCCTCAGAAACCCTATACAGGGTTGCTGTGGTTCAGAACTGATTCGAAGGCACTTAACAAAATAGAAACAGTTTCTTCATCACTCACGCATTATTATCATTTGTCTATTTCTGAATCTTTGGAAAGTAAATTGCAGAAAATATCTCCATCATCCCCCAAACCTCCAGTGGGTGTTTCAAAAAGTAATGACACTTTCATATGAGCATAGAAACACCCTGCAATAATGATATCAACATATCCAAACATATCCCTTTTATTGTGAATTGAGTGAGGTTTATAGACAAGATCATGATTTTTTTCATTTAACAAATCATACACTTTGTTTCATCTCAATGACTACAATCCCCTTCCTGCAAAAACAGTTATCCTACGTCCTCCTACCCCTGTGGTTCCCCATTTAGAGCTTATATTTCAAAAATGAACAAAGCAGAAAATTTGATGCACACATACAAAACAAAACACATATTCATTTGAATGTCCCAAGAGCACACTCTGCAAGCCAGCTTCTTGCCTGCAAGCACACAGCCTTACATTGACTCAGTCCATTGGGATAGAGCCCAAACTGCTCTGTTTTTCTCCATGTCACTGCCTCTGCCACCATTTCTGCTGTTGCTGCTTTTCTAGATAGGGAGCTCATGCTCCACTCATGTTTTTCCTTTTTGATGGTACTAGCATCTTCTGTTTCTGAAATGGAAGATTAACTACTACTCCCTTTTAGTCACACATCTACAATTTCAGTTTTGACAATCACAATTAATCCTGCTAACAATTACACACAATTGAACCATAAAATCCTGTTAACATCATCTCTTACCCCCTTTCACCAGACCCGTCTAGAAAAGAGGAAAACTATTCAGTGGGGATCCTATGTTACCCCCCTCATTCTGAAACTAAACACACCCTCGAAAGCTTGCAAATTGGCCACTTCATATCTTTGTAGTCCCTCTCCTTTATGATAGCCAATGTCTAAGTTTCCCATCCTGATCAGCCCAGTATACTGAGTAGACAAGCATGCTCTTTTTTTTTTTTTTTTTGTAATTTGTGAGGTGTG
>NW_006408627.1:7736827-7738202 GCF_000296735.1 Chrysochloris asiatica
TAAAACATCAGTTTTACACTTATCATTTCATTGCAATGGTTACAATCTCCTTTGGCAGCATCATTCAACACTATTTACTTCTATTCCCTCTTGTTTTTTTCTGTTTTGCTTTGTTTTTGCAGGGGTGTACACAAAAACACTCAGGAATATATAACCATTTAAACAACAAAAGGGCACATTTTGCAAGCCTGCCTCCTGGTCACCAGCACCTAGCTGCCAGCACACATAGTTTTTTTCCCCATGAGTCTAGAGTCCTCAGCTACGCTATCTCTCCACACCCTCATCTCTGTCTCGATCTCTGGTGTGGCTGCTTCTCTGAATAAGGTCCCACATTCCGCTCATGCTCTTCTCTCCCTTGATGTCCTACTGTCCTTTGTTTCTGGACTGTAAGATTAACTACTCCCCTCTTTTTGTTACAAAACTTCTACCTTTACAGTTGTGACAGTCGCAATTAGTCATGATAACATAACAATTGCTCACTATTGAATCATAAGGGTTTTATCCCCATCTTTTTTCACCAGACCTGTTTAGACAACATGAATACCCTTCAGTGGGGATTCCACCTTCCCCCACACACTGAAACTAAACTCCCTCTTGAAAACTTGTAAGCCAGTCACTTCGTGACTGCCCCCCCCCACGCCCTCATTTTAGGTAGCCAATGTCTAATTCCCTAAGTCCCTATCAACGCTTTATACAGAGGAGATAGGGTCGATTCTTGGTGTGAAGACTGCTTCCCTCCCAGTTGGTATTTTGAACTACTACATCCATAAGTGGAGTCCTGGTGTGGCACTGTGGGTTAATGTGCTAGACTGCACAGTTGGTTTGAACTGCAAGGTTGGTGGTTCAAGCTCACCAGTTGCTCCTTGGAAACCCTCTAGAGGGTCGCTATGGGTTGGAACCGACTCAACATCACTTAACAATAACAACATCCATAAGTATAGGTCAAGTTTATCAAATTGTAGCAATTTACACTTGTTCCCTTTATCAAAAAACAAAACAAAAAACCAAATATGTATATTTTGTATCTTCCTCTAGTCGAGTTCTGATCATCAAGCCATTGAAGCTCGGCTGAGTGGGTACTATCACCAAGTTTGGGTATTCTTGTGTGTCTCCCCTCACTTCATATCAGCTGGATGCTTCGCTGTCAGTTCTAGCCCTCCATGGCTATGTCCTTGTCCCTGGGCTCAGGGGTCCCCAGGTCTCACTACACTTTGGACCAAGCAGCCCTTCCTCTTCTCTCTTTCATCTCCAGGTTGATGGGAGTCTATGGAATATAGTCAACCTTGACCCATACCTTCATTGTTACCTTTCCCCCTCTTCCACTCACCAGGAGACCAACATGGTCACCAGCAAGATTACATGCCTGCTCATGTGT
>NW_006408627.1:7739107-7760118 GCF_000296735.1 Chrysochloris asiatica
CAAAGTTTGTTTATCCATTCTTCCATTGTTGGGCACTTAGGTTGTCTCCATCTTTTTGCTATTATGAATAATGGACAAGCATGTTCCTTGATCTGAAGAATATTTCATTCTGGTTGGAATTTTGAGCAATTGCATCCATAAGCAGAAGTCCAGTTCATCAAATTGCAGGAGTTTATACTTGCCCACTGTATCAAAAATCTTTATCTTCATCTGATCAGGTTCAGCCTTAGCCATCCAAGTTAAGTCAAATGGGCAATTTTGGGAGCTCACACACACCTCTCTGCACTTCAGACCAGCTGGCCCCTTTACTCTCACCATTAGCTCCCATGAGCTGGGTCAGTGCCAAGAGGCTCAGAAGTTCATACAATTCCCTATACTTCAGACCAGCCAGCCCTTCCTCTTCTTTCTTTTATCTCAAGGACAACTGCTGCCAATGGAACATGTTCAAACTCTGTCCATGTCTTCATTACTGAATTTCCCCCACTTTCACTTACAAGTAGACCCAGGTGGTCACCAGTGAGCATACTGGATTGTTCATGGGTTCCCTTTAACTTTCAATCCTAGATGGGCATTTTCCTTGGTGGACTGACTTTTCTTGCTTTGATGCCTCCAAAGTAAACAGCTTGCTTGAAACTCAAAAAGCCAAACACTCAGTTTTTTTCTGCATGTGTTTCTTTCAATAAGAATCTGTTCTCCCAGCACTCCTGGGTTGGTCTGCAGGACTTTTCAGAAGCAAACATCCCAACTCAGAAGGTTCACATCTACCAACTGCTCCTTGAAAATTCCGTTCAAGATTGCTATGAGTTAGAAATGACTTGATGGCGTTTATCAATAACAACAGCATAGCACTTACTCTCCTGTGCCTCAGTTTTCCCATTCATAAAATGGAGATAAAAATAATGCTTACTAAATAGTACCGGACTCGTGGTGTGGCATTCTGGGTTAATGCACTGGACTGCAAAGTCAGTTTGAACCACAAGGTTGGTGGTTCAAGCTCCTCAGAAGCCCTATACAAGGTAGCTATGGGTTAGAATTGACTCGATGACACTTAACAGCAACAACAACAATGTACTATTGTGAGAATGAAATAATCCCATAGAGCTCAGCACAGACTAAATTCCCAATGAAGTCTGTATTATTATTAGCTGTGGTTCAATTACTTTCTCCAGTTTCTACAATGATAAAACAACCCAGAGGCTTGTGAATGCAATGTATTCTTCAGATTTCCACAATATCATTTCCCCAATGAGATGTTTAGCAAATACCTGGTTACAGTTATTTCTATATTGAGGCTTCTATTCAGGATTTAAAATATAGCTATTCTGTGCAATTGGTAAAAGAACAATATCCTTTTGTTATCAAGAAGCTAGTGGGTAAAAATAATATTCTTAAGAAAATTAAAGATATGGACAATTTGAGAATATTGGTGACATTAGTTATCACATATTTTGAATTATTTATTATGTCCAAATTTGTTCTTAATTAAGTTGATGAACCTTATGATTTCATACAGAGTTGGTAGAAAAAAAGTGTAGCAAATATAAGCCCCCTCACATCTAGGTCAAATGGTACAACACAGTTCATATAGATAATGTTTTATGTAATAATCTGGTAAATAGCATCTGGGAGACTTAAAAGCTTGTGAGTAATCACTTAAGAAACAATTATTGAGCTCCTATAAACATAGGAGAATGAAGAAAAATGAAAACTCAAAGCAGCAATTAGTCCAAAGGATTTTTGGGTCCCCATAAACCCCAACCTCCTTTAACATGAGACCAGGAGAAGTAGATGGTGCCCAGCTGCCACTACCAACCACTATGACCAAGACCACAGTAGAAGGTACCAGTTAGAATTTTCTTTTTTTAAAGAGTATAATAAAATTCAACGCCCCCGCCCCCCAAGACCAGACTTACTGGTCAGAAAAAGTCTAAAGGAACCTCTGAGCCTATTGCCCTGAGAAAACCTAACTTGAAACTGAAGATACTCCTGAAGGCCACCTTTCAGACAAATAATGTAGTTAAGTGATGTCCAGTTGATTTCCAAGGAGAGACTGGTGACTTTGAACCACAAAACTTGTGGTTCAAACCCACCTTGCAGTTCAGAGCTTTATCCTACAAGACCACATCAAGTAGATGGGACTATAAAACAAAGTACAGAATGTGCATCTCAGAACCATTAACCATATGAGAACAACAGAGCAACATTTGCCCAAAACCAAAGATGAGGAAGGGGAGGACAGGAAACCAGATGAATGGAAATAGGGAACCCAGGAAGGAAACAGGAAAGGGTGCTCATACACTGCAGGACTGAAACCAATATTAAAGAACATTTTGTGCATGAACTATTGATTAGGAAAAGTAATCTTCTACATAAAGTTTCACCTGAAGCACAATAAAATGTTAAACCAAAGAAGTAAAGATAAACTAAAATCAAAACATAGACCCCATTTAGCCTTTAGCATAAAACAATAATTCAGATACTTATATGCAGATATAATGAAAAGATGTTCATAGAATAATTTGATAATTGATTCCAATAAGCCTTGTTCTTTCTGCTGATAATAAGCTAAGTAGATATCTAAATATAATATCTAAACCAGTCATATAATTTCCCCATGAAGAGATCAATTTTTAGCCTTTCTTTGAATTTGGTATTTTAAAATATTTGTAATAAATTATATAAAAATAAAAGTATACTGACTAAACACAAGCTTTAAATCTTAACTTTAAATCTGAGGGCAATTTGTTCATTTACTTTTGTGGTATAGTGAATTATCTAATCTCTCTCCTAGCCATAGTCTGTAACTCCTGTCAAATAACTCTTTTCCTGACGGGACTCATTAAGAGAAGATATCCATAGGAAGATATCGGTACGATTCAGCCATAGCTGTCAGCAGAGTTAATTGTAACTGTGAAAACTGGGAACTCTGGTATAGATATAAAAGGAACCATGGGACTATAAAACAAAGTACAGAATGTGCGTCTGATGCCAATTATACTCAAACTATTTCAGATCATAGGGGCTCTGGTAGCGTAGTGGTTATGAATTGGGCTGCGAGCCGCAAGGTCAGCAGTTCGAAACTACCAGCGGTTCTGCAGGAGAAAGATGAGGCGGTCTGCTCCCGTAAAGATTTACGGCCTCGGAAACCCTGTGTAGGGTCTCTATGAGACTGAGCCGACTCCATGGCACATAACAACAACAACATTCCAGAACATAAAAAAGGTGGAAAACTCCAAAATATATTTTATGAAGCAAGTAGGGGGACATGAAGAGACACTACACCAAGAAAGACATTCAGGAAGCCAACACACATATGAAAAAATGTTCACAGTCATTACCCATTGTTGTTGTTGTTAAGTACCGTCGAGTCGATTCCAACACATAACGACCCTGTATAGGGTTTCCAATGAGCAGCTGGTAAGCTTGAACCACCGACCTTGCAGTTTAAACAGCTTTGCAGTCTGGCACATTAACCCACAGCACCACATCAGGACTCCTCATTACCCATTGGTGGTTATGTGTTGTGGAGTCAGTTCCAACTCATAGTGACCCTGCATATGGTTTCTGAAGCTGTAAATCTTTACGGGAGCAGAAAGCCTCATCTTTCTCCCACGGAACCACTGGTAGTTTTTAAAAATGTTTTATTGTGAATTATGTGATAGTTTACATAGAACATTAGTTTTACATTCATCCTATAGTATATTATTTCATTGCTATGGTTACAATCCCCTCCATGCATCATCAACCATCCAAAGGGTATACACTACAAGCATGCCCCCCGGTCATCAGCACAGAGCCCCTGTCCCTCTCTGTGTCTTAAGTCCCCAATAGCTCCATCTCTCCACGTCATTGTCTCTGCCCTCCATCTCAGGCAACCACTGGTAGTTTTGAACGTTGAGGTTAACAGCCTGATTCGTAAACACTGCACAATCAGAGATGCTTCATTACCCATTAAATAGGTGCAAATAAAAACAATAATGAGTTATCATTAATAGCAAAGTTCAAAGAAACAGGAAACAACAAATGCTGGTGGGAGTGTTGAGAGACTGGGACCCTCCTACATTGCTAGCTGGACAGTAAAATTGTTCAATCCTGTGGAAAAAGACATGGCACTTCCTCAGGAAATGGGAAATAGAAATACTGTATGACCCAGCAATCCCTCTACTTGGTATACATCCACAAGAAATAAGAGACAGGACACGAGCGGATATATGCACACCGATAGTCATTGCAGCACAACAACAACAAAAAGATGGAGACAGTCTAATGCCTATCAATGGAAGAAGGAATAAACAAACTTTGGCACATGCACACAATGGAATACTTTGCAATAGTAAAGAATAACAATGAATCTGTGAAAGTATTTCGTAACATGGATGAACCTGGAAGGCATTATGCTGAGTGAAATTACTCAATCACAAAAGGACATATATTGTATGAGACCACTATTGTAAAAACTCAAGAAAAGGTTTTATTATTATTATCTGTAAATCTTCACAATACAAAGTTCTTTAAAAAACACATACACACATCCTATTGAGCACATTTCTACTCTGAAACACAGGGGGCTATCAGTCTTAATCAACTCGACAACAACTGCTAATGTCTATGACCCATAGTTTGAAAAACACATGTTTTCTGTTTACTCTAGTCCTTCCATTGATATTTTAGAAGAGATTTTCTTTTCGGTGCCAATGAATAGTCTACTTTTGAACTTTGTTCTGATCTTGTACACCAAAAATTTAAAGAGATGTTGTCATATTTAGTCTTTGATTGCTTAAATGAGTAATGGTACATGCAAAATATTGTAGTCCCATTCTTTCTGTGGTCTTAAGAAACTTTCAATTCATTCTCTCTCATTTTTTTCTCCCTCACCACTTCCTTGTAAGGAGACACATAGATGCATTAAATTTGAACCCTCCCATTTTCTGAATGGAGGAGTCGTTTTTGAGGATATACCAAAGCCATGTCTATAAAGAGGCAAATATAGTCAAGTTTATCTTCTAATCGACATTTGAGTTAAAACCTTCCATGAGTGGGTGTGTTTGCTGTAGAAGTGGTGGAGTTGGGCTGTGTATCAGTTATCCTGGAAATATGCCATGGGTCATGGGTGAGTCAGCTAAGGGTTAGCTTCGGAGGCTTGGCATGCCTACTTAATTTTCTGGTGGATGCTCATGATGTATCCATTGAGTTCACCTAAGCATTCATCCCACCACTCGTAAACCAAGAGGCAGTGAGTGGTTTGAACAGAACATGGGAACACTGAATCATATAAAATTAAGGAAGGTGTGTGACAGGGTTGTATTCTTTCACCATACTTATTCAACCTGTATGCTGAGCAAAATCCGAGAAGCTGGGTTCTATGAAGAAAAACATGGCATCAGGATTGGAGGAAGACTTATTAAAAACTTGCGATATACAGATTACCTTGCTTGCTGAAAGTGAAGAGGACTTAAAATACTGTTGAAGATCAAAGACCACAGCCTTCAGTATGGATTGCACCTCAATATATGCAAAAGTTGGACAGTGATTAAGGGAGATCATAGAAGAATAGATACATTTGAGTTATGGTGTTGGAGGAGAGTATTGAAAGTACCATGGGCTGACAAAAGAACCAAAAGATCTGTGTTGGAAGAAGTGCAGCCAGAGTGCTCATTGGAGGCCAGGTTGGCCAAACTTGGTCTCTCACACTTCAGACATATTGTCAGGAGGGACCATCAATGGAAAAGGATATCATGTTTACTAACGTGGAGGGTCAGAGAAAAAGAGGAAGATTCCTAGTGAGATGGATTGGCAAAGTGACAGAATCAATGGGCTCAAGTGTGGCAACAATTGTGAGGTTAGCCCAGTATCGGGCAGTGTTTTGTTCTGCTATGCATAGGGTCACTATGAGTCAGTACCGACTCAATGGCACCTAACAACAACAACCTAGAATGCATTACAACGCTTCTTTGTATAGTGTTGTATCAGAACCTTTGGTGTCCAGAGCCCAGGAATGTCATGGATCAGGCAGTGGCTGTACAATTCCTTTAGATAATTGTTGGCATTTACTTAGCCCTTCTGGTGTCAGACATTGGGTTAAGCACACCATCCCATTATCTTATTGAACTTTATTGATGAGGATGTTATTATATATTTTTGTTTTTTAATTTTTATTGTGAGGTTTACATGAGAGAACATCAGCTTTACACTCATCCTGTCATATTTTGTTTCATTGCAACGATTACAATCCCCTCCAAATAACCCCAAAGGGTATACCACACAGGCCCACCCCTCAGCCATCAGCACACAGCCTCTCTCCCTCCCTGCGTCCAGTGTCCCCAGCTGCTTCATCTGTCCATGTCACTGTCTCTCTCCATCCCTGGCGTCACTGCCTCTCTGGGTAGGGTCACGCTCTGCATTCTTCTCACTTGATGGTCCCAGGGACCTCTGCTCCCGGGCTGCAAAACCAATCATTCTCCTCCTTTTTCCAAAAAACATCTACCTCTATATTTCCTAGCCTCACAGTCATTCCTGATGGCAATTATTCACTATTGTACTACAAGAGTCTTATCCCCATATCCTTTCGCCAGCCTGTTCCCAATGGATTGGAAATCATTGAGTGGTGATTCTGCCTTCCTCCACCCTGTCTGGAACTAGACTCCCTCTTGAAAGCGTGTAAGCCAGTCACTTCTTGCCTTTAAAACACACCCCCACTCCATTTTGAGTAGCCAATGTCTATGTTGTCCATCCCTGTCAACCTTGTGTATGGAGGGGGTGGGAGTGATCTTAGATGTAAAGATTTGTTACCTGTTTTGAACTACTACATCCATAAGTATAGGTAAAGTTCATCAAATTATAGCAGGTTACTCTTTTGCTCTTCCCACCCCCACCCCCCTTTTTTTTTCTTCTAATTGACTTCTGATCATCCAGCCATCGAAGCCAAGTCAAGTTGGTGCTATCTGCAAGTATGGGTGTTTTTGTGCACCCCTCACTTCATATCAGCTGGATGCTTCACATTCCACTCTAGTCCTCTGTGGCCATGTCACTGCCTCTTGGCCCAGGAGTCCCCCCGGGTCTTGCCATACTGCTGGCCATCCAGGTCTCCACCCGGGTTCATGTGGGTCTATTGAATGTGGTTGGGTTTAGTTCGCAACTTCATTGTTCTTTTCCCCCCCTCCCCTTATCAGTGACCAACGTGGTCACCAGCCAGATCACATGCCTGCTCACGTATTCCTATTGAGTCTCAGTCTTGGAAGGGTGTTTTCTCTGAGGGGTCCCAACCACCTGCCTTGATGGCTCCCGGGGGAACAGCTTATTTGTTCTTGTAGTAATCAATCAGACTGCAGTTATTGTTTTGGATTTTTCCTGCTGGTTTTTCTTTCCCAAAGTATCTTCTGTTTATCTAGCCGCTCCAGCCTGATCTACTCATCCTTTCCAGTGGAAATGTCCTACCTCTGTCAGTTCTGGATGGGGTTCTGGATTCCACCTATGGTCTTGTGCAATGTTTAAGGAAGCCTCTTTCACTGGGCAACTTCTAGCCCCCTTTAAGTTATTCCAATCAGTTGTAGGCTGAAGATGGACTTACAAGCCTTCTGTAGTGATGATTCCGGCTATTCCTTTCTCCCCACCTCAAGTGTCTATTTTAAAATGGTAGGCAAGCAAAACCAAGATTCAAAAGACAGCCAAACATCTTAACACTATTCCCCTCTTTTATCCCTTCAGATCGTGTTTCATTTCCTGTATCCCAGAGCCCTGTTGTTCCATTTAGCCCATGCGAACCTGCCTAACTGTTCTCCTATCAGCCTTGTTCTTCCATTCCCCTCCCCCTTCTTGTATATGGCCCCCACCACCACCACCCTGCCCCCACACCCAAGCTATTCTGTGTCTATTCCTTACCCTGTGCTGTATCTTACCCTCCCTCCCTCCTCTCCTCTCATCCCATACATCATGGTGATCAGCAAATATATATATAATTTCTTTTTCCCCTCTTAGTGTGGGTTGTTTTTCTTACTCTTTTACAATAATGGTCCTATGCAGTATTTCTCCTTTTGTGACTGACTGATTTCACTCAGCATACTGTCCTCAAGGTTCATCCGTGTTATGCGGTGACTTGCAACTTCCTTGTTGTTCTTCAAGGTAGCATAGTATTCCATTGTGTTCAATTGATGGGTACTTAGGCTGTCTCCATCATTTTGCTATTGTAAATAGTGCTTCTATGAACATTGATGTGCATATATCTACTCATGTTATATGGCTCGTATTTCTTGTGGGTAAATACCAAGTAGAGGAATTGCTGGATCATAAGATTTCTTTCTATTTCTTCTGAGGAAGAACCATATTGCTTTCCAGAGAGGCTGGACCATTTTGCAATCCCACCAGCAATGCAGGAGCGTTCCAGTCTCTCCACAGCCTCGCCAGTACTTATTGTCCTCTACTTTGTGGATCTTTGCTATCGTTGCTAGTTTGAGATGATATCTCTTTCTTGTTTTGATTTTCATCCCTCTAATGGCTGGTGATCGTAAACATTTCTTCATACGTTTGTTGGCTGCCCAGATCTCTTCCTTGGTGAAGTGTCTGTTCATGTCCTGTGGCCATTTTTCAATTGGGTTATTTGTCTTTTTCTTGTAGAGATGTTGTAGTTTCCTATATATTTTAGAAATGAGTCCCTTGTCTGATGTGTCATAGCAAAAGATTTTTTCCCATTACGTGAGTTCCTTTTTTACTCTTTTGGTGAATTTTTTTGATGCACATAAGTTTTTAATTTTTAGTATGTCCCAATCATCTAGTTTGTCTACTTTTGTTTGTATAATTCTCAAAATGTTTGGTAGTCTGTGTATTCCCTGTATTAGAACCCTCACATTTGTCCCTATTTTATTGATAACTTTCGTAATTTTGGGATTCACATGTAGGTCTTTATTCCATGCTGAGTTGGTTTTTGTAAAGGACATGATGTAAAGGTCTTGCTTCAATCTTTTGCATATCGCTTTCCAGTTCTGCCAGCACCATCTGTTAAAGAGACTATCTCCTCCCCATGTAACATACCTAGGCACTTTGTTGAAAATCAGTTGGCTTTATGTGAATGGGTTAATATCTTGATTCTCAATTCTGTTCCATTGATCAATGTATCTTTCATTGTACCAGTACTAGACTGTTTTGACCACTGTAGCCATGTAGTAGATTTTGAAATTGGGGAGTGAAAGGCTTCCAACCTTGTTCTTCTTGAGCAGTGCTTTGCTTACCCTGGGTCTCCTTCCATTCCTTATAAAGTTTTTTTTTTTTAATGCTTTATTTTGAATTATTTGATAGTTTACATGGGAGAACATTAGCTTCACCTTGATTCCATCATCTATTGTTTCATTGCCATGGTTACCGTTCCCTCCACGCATCATCCAACAACCAAAGGGTATACCCTGCAAGCATACCCCTGATCATCAGCACACAGCCACTCTCCCTTTCCAGGTCCGAAGTCCCCAGCTGCTCCATCTCTCCATGTCATTGTCTCTGCCTCCATCTCTGGCATCACTGCTTTTCTGGGTAGGGTTCTGTTTTCCGCTCTTCTCCTTTGATGGTCCCAGGGACCTCTTAGACTGAAAAGTTAGTCACTACTCTCCTTTTGCTACATAATGTCTACCTTTACATTTCCAGCTCTTACAATCAGTCCTGATAACAATTATTCACTATTGTACCACAAGTGACCTATCTGCATCGCCTTTCATCAGCCCAGCCTAGACAGATTGGATACTACTCAGTGGAGACTTTACCTTGCTCCACGCCCTCTGGATCTAGGTTCCCTCTTGAAAGCTTGTAAGCCAGTCACTTCTTGCCTTTGTAACCCCTCTCCCCCCATTTTGGGTAGCCAATGTCCAAGTTGCCCATGGCTGTCCTCTCTGTGTGTGAAAGGGGTGGGAGTGATCCTCGCTGTGAAGATTTGTTCCCACTTTTGAGTTACTGCTTCCATAGGTGTAAGTCAAGTTCATCAAATTGTATCAGATTATTCTTTTTTTCCTCTTTCTTCTTCTAGTTGAGCTCTGATCATCCAGTCATTGAAGCCAGGTCAAGTGGGTATTATCTGCAAGCATGGGTGTACTTATGCATGTGCCCTCTCTTATCAGCTAGATGCTTCACTCTCCACTCTAGTCCTCTGTAGCTATGTCACTCTGAGTCCAAGAATCCCCCAGACTTGGCACACTGCTGGCCAACCAGGTCTCCACTGGGGTTCACAGGAGTCTATTGAACATTGTAGGACTTAGCTCGCAGCTTCATCACTGCTTTTACCTCACTTCCCCTTATTGGTGTCGAACATGGTCACTAGTCAGAGCATGTATTCCCATTGAGTTTTAGTCTTGGAAGGGGGTTTGCTCTGAGGGGACCTGACCACTTGATGTCTCCTGGGCAAGCCACTTGTTTGTTCTTGTAGTAATCAGTTGGTTTGCCTATTTGTTTTGTATTTTTTCTGTCAGTCTTTCTTTTAAGAAGTATCTTCTATTCTTCTGGCCACTCCAGGCTACTCTGCTTGTCCTTTCAAGTGGAAATTTCCCCTCAGAAGATTCTGGATGTTGTTCAGGATTCCACCTATGGTCTTGTGTAATTCAGAGGCTCCGCAAGAAGCCTCCTTCACTGGGCACGTTGTAGTCCCATTAGGTATTCTAATCAGTTATAGGCAGAAGATGGACTTACAGTCTTTCTATGGTGATATTTCTGGCTATTCCTTTCTCTCCCCTCAAGTGTCTATTTTATAATGGTATGCAAGGGAAACCAAGATTCAAAAGACAGCCAAGCATCTTAACATTATTTCCACCCTTTTCCCCATTCCAACCATGTGTCAATCTCTGTATCCCAGAGCCCTGTTGTTCCAAGGTTGTGCACACATAATTATTTGCCTCTGTCCCACTTCAGCTTCACATTCATCCTATCGTATTTCATTTCATTGCAATGATTACAATCTCCTCCATGCATCATCAAATAACCAAAGGATACACCCTCAGGCCTGCCCCCCTGGCTATCAGCAAAATCTCCTCTTTCTCCCTGATTCCTGTGTCCCCAGCCACTCCATCTGTCCATGCCATCATTTCTGTCTCCATGCCTGGCCTCACTGCCTCTCTGGGTAGGGTCGAACTTTCTGCTCTTCTCACATGATGGTCCCAGGGACCTCTGCTCCTGGGCTACAAAATCAATCATTCTCTTCCTTTTGCCAAAAAAAAAAAAAAAAAAAATCTGTCTCTACATTTCTGACTCTCACAGTCAGTCCTGATAGCAGATATTCACTGTTGTACCACAAGAGTCTTATCCCTATTTCCTTTCATCAGCCCAGTCCCAACAGATTGGAAATAATTCAGTGGAGGTTCTGCCTACCCCTGCTCCTTCTGGAGCTAGGCTCCCTCTTAAAAGTTTGTAAGCCAGTCACTTCTTGCCTTTATAGTGCCCCCCTCATTTTGGGTCTGGGCAGTTTTCAGCCCCCCCTCAAGGTATTCCAGTCAGTTATAGGCTGAAAACAGGTTTACATGTTTTCTGTTGTGATGTTTCTAGCTATTCACCCCCCCCACACACACACATGTCTATTTTATAATAGTAGGCAAGGGAAACCAAGATTCAAAAGTCAAACATCCTAACATTATTCCCCCGTTTTCCCCTTTCAAGCCATGCCTCAATCCCTGTATCCTGAAGCTTTGTTATTCCAAGGTTGTGCATACATCATCATTTACCTCTGTCCCACCTAGCCCATGCCAACCTGCACAGTTCTCCCATCTGCTTTGTTTTCCCTCCACTTTTTTGTGTATTGCCAGCTGCCCCCCTGCCCCAGCACCCATGCTCTCCTTTGTCTGTTCCCTACCCTGTGCTCTTTCTTCTCTTCCCTCCCTCCCCTCCTCTTACTCCATACATCCCAGTGATCAGCAATTATATATGTAGATTTCCCCCGTCCCTCTTCTTGACTATCTCCCTACCCACTGCCCCAGCACCCATATCATGTGTCTATTCTACCCTGTGCTCTATCTTCCCCTTCCTCCCTCCTCTCACCTCATCCCATACACACTGGTAATCAGCAAATATATATCACTCTTAGGGTGGGTTCTTTTTCTTAGTCTTTTACAATAATGGTCTTATGCAGTATTGTCCTTTTGTGACTAACTTCACTCAGCATAATGTTCTCAAGGTTCATCCATGTTATGCAGTGGCTTGCAGCTTCCTTGTTGTTTTTCAAGGTAGCATAGGATTGTGTGCATGTACCACAGTTTGTTTACCCATTCTTCCATTGATGGGCATTTCGGTTGTCTCCATCTTTTTACTATTGTAATTAGTGCTGCTATGAACATTGGTGTGCATATACCTACTCGTGTTATGGCTTGTTTTTCTTGTGGGTAAATACCAAGTAGAGGAATTGCTGGGTTATAAGGTATTTCTATTTCCAACCTTCTAAGGAAGCGCCATATTTCTTTCCAGAGTCCTTGGATCATTTTGCAGTCCCACCAACAATGTAGGAGGTTCCAAGTCTTTCTGCATCCTTGCCAGCATTTGTTGTCCTCTGCTTTTTTGATCTTTGTTATTATTGCTGGTGTGAGATGATATCTCATTGTTGTTTTGATTTGCATTTCTCTGATGGCTAGTGATTGTGAACAGTTCTTCATATATTTGTTGGCTACCCAGATCTCCTCCTTGTTGAAGTGTCTGTTCATGTCCTGTCTATTTTTTAATTGGGTTATTTGTCTTTTTCTTGTATAGTTGTTGTAGTTCCCTATATATTTTAGAAATGAGTCCCTTATCTGATGTGTCATTGGAAAAAAAAATTCCCGATTCTGTGGGTTCCCTTTTTACTCTTTTGGTAAAGTCTTTTGATGCACATAAGTTTTTAAGTTTTTCGTATGTCCCACTCATCTATTTTTTCTACTTTTGTTTGTGTACTTTTCAAAATGTTTGGTAGTCTGTGTATGGCCTGAATTAGCACTCTCACATTTGTCTCTATATTTTCATTGATGACCTTCATAATTTTGGGATTCACATTTAGATCTTTAATCCATGCTGAGTTGGTTTTTGTGTAGGGCATGAATTAAAGGTCTTGTTTCAATCTTTTGCATATCACTTTCCAGTTCTACCAGCACCATTTGTTAAAGAGACTATCTCCTCCTGATGCAATATTCCTAAGCACTTTGTTGAAAATCATTTGGCTATAGGTGGATGGTTAATTTCTGGATTCTCAATTCTGTTTCATTGATCAATGTATCTTTCATTGTACCAGTACCAAGCTGTTTTGACCACTGTAGCCATGTAGTAAAATTTGAAATCAGGGAGTGATAGGCCTCCAGCCTTGTTGTTCTTCTCAGACAGTGCTTTGCTTATACTGGGTCTCTTTCTTTTCCATATAAAGTTTGTAATTGTCTTTTCCATCTCTTTGAAGAATGTTGTTGGACTCTGGATTGGGATTGCATTATGTGTATATTGCTTTGGGCAGTATTGACATTTTCATGATATTAAGTCTTCCTATCCAGGAACATAAGGAGCTCTGGTAGCGTAGTGGTTACGAATCAGGCTGCGAACCTTAAGGTCAGCAGTTCGAAACTACCAGCCGCTCCGCGGGAGAAAGATGAGGCTTTCTACTCCCGTAAAGATTTACACCCTCGGAAACCCTGTACAGGGTCGCTATGGGTCGGACCCGACTCGATGGCACTTAACAATAACAACAACAACATCCAGGAACATGGTATATTCTTCTACTTTTGTAAGTCTCTTTTGGGTTCTTGTAGTAGTATTTTGTAATTCTCTTTGTATAGGTCCTTTGTTTCTCTGGTTACATTTATTACTAAATATTTCATCCTTTGCTTGCCTTTGTAAGTGACACTTCTCTTCTTCCTGGCTGCTTTTAGGATTCTCTCCTTGTCTTTGATTTTGGAAAGTTTGATTATTATATGTCCTGGTGACTTTCTTTTGGGGTCTATCCTTCCCAGGGTACGTTTGGCTTCTTGAATGTTTATCTTCTCATCTTTCAAGATGTTAGGGAAATTTTCTTCCAGAAGCTCTTCAACTATCTCCTTTGTGGACTTATCTGATTCTTCCTGTTCTGGAATACCAGTAATTCTTAAATTGTTCCTCTTCATGTTATCCAGCATGAATCTTAGACTCTCTTTAGATTGTTTTATCCTTTTTTCTGCTTGCTTTTCTATCTTAGTAGCATTGAAAGATTTGTCTTCTAGCTCTCTAGTTCTGGCTTCCATCTCTTCTATTCTGCTCCTTTCCCCTTTCCGTGTATTGTCCATTTCTGATATTTTATTAGTATTCATATGGACCTCTTTTTGCAGGTTTTGAATTGTTTCCAAGGCGGTATCAATCTTGTTTGATTGCTCTTGTAGTACTTTCCTGCTTTGTTTTCCTTCACCCCTTTTCAGAGCATTTGGATTAGTTTCCATATCATTCTTCTGAATTCCTTCTCAGACAAATAAAAAACCTGCTATTCCTCTACTGGGGAGCCTTTTTCTGTCACCCTCTTATTAGTCTCAGTTACTCTTTCTGTTTTTGGATATGTTTTGAGATCTTTTCTTGTGATTGAGATTTTCTGTTTGTCATTTCCAGTAGTTATTTGAGTTTTTTGATGCTTAAATGAATGTTTGTTGTTGTGTTATTGGGTGTCTCCTGGTGGATATGATCAGAAGATAGGCTTCCCTTTTCACATATAATGCTTAGCAGCTGTTATTGGCTCTTGTCTCAATGGTGGAATATTATGGGGTATGCTTGTAGCTTGGCTATATGGCCCCGATTGCTGTCTCTTCTTGGGTAATATAGGGAGAAAAAGTTTCCACTCCAGGAAAAATATGTGATCAAAAAGACCAAAAACAGAAGCAATATAAAAGCAGAGACAGAAACAACCACTTTGAAACAAAAGTAAAACTGTGGCCGACTGTCCAGTCACTTTGTTAGACAGGCAATGTGTGCACCATGGAAGCCTCCAGCAGTGGGTGGGGGTGTCCGCTCGATCAGGCCCTTCCTCTAGTCACCACCATGGAGATGTGCAAGGTCAGTTAGGTATCTGTGTGTGCACAGTTTAATTCTCAAGATAGTTGCGCCCTTTTATTTTGGTGTTTTACAGATTGTTCTATCATTTGTCTGTCAGGCCTGATGGACCTGATTTTTTTGCTAGAAATTAAAGGGTCCTGCACAAGTTAATTTTAGGACTGTGACCCTGAACTGGTGTCATAAGTGGCCACCAAGCTCTTTCTCTCTGTACCGTGGGAAAACTGTGGGGTCAGTGCTGGACTTTTTTTTTGGGGGGGGGGATGCACACCCACCTGCCTAAAGGCATCCGGGCTGGGCAAAGAAGACACAACAGGGAATAGAAAGAAAGAGTGTGTAGAATCCCCCGCACCTCCTTTTGCAAATGTCACTGCAGTGCTTTTAGCACCGGTTCCTTGTGCTGGTCTGGCTTTAGCCCTGCCCTCTGAACTTGGGGTGGGGTGGCCACAGAGGGCATTCTGTCTCCAGAGATTCTTAACTTGCAGTATTTTCCTTTATATCATGATTTTTTCACTTGTGAGTGTGGGAAACTGATGTCCTGGACCTTATGGTAGATCCAGAGCTCTGGTGTTGTTCCATGAGTCCCACTTCTCTGGGTTTTCAATCCCTTCCCTATGGAGCCTTTCCTACCTGGCTGTCTCTGCTGCTACCCAAACCAGAATCTTTTGGATGTTATTATATTATTTCACATTAGTAAAAAGACTAGGATGGCAGGAAGTTTCAGTTTAGTAGGAGCTAATAAAGACAGGAGTCCTGATGTGGCACTGTGGGTTAATGTGCTGGACTGCAAAGTTGGTTTGAACCACAAGGTTAGTGGCTAAGCTTACCAGATACTCCTTGGAAACCCTATATCTATACATGGTCTCTATGAGTCAGAACCAATTCAATGGCACTTAACAACAACAACAATAGGTGAAGGAGGGGATTGACCTGTAAAATGTGATGAGGAAGGAAGCAGTGGAGATGAGATTCTCTCTCTCTCTCTCTCTCTCTCTCACCAAATTTTGATGAGTGTTGGTGTCCAAATTAAACTATTCTGCTTTCTTTTTCTGGCCTTGATTGTCTTGGCTCAGCTGTCATCTGTTTCAGCCAACATCATGGCAATACTAGTTTTAGAATTTTCTATGCTTCATTTTTCTTATTTAGAAAATAAGATTGAAAGTAATTTTCATGTCTGAGTTTTTTTTCTGAGATCATAGTCAGACTCGGCTTTCAAGCTGGTGGGTATTTCAGTTCTTGTTGGCCAGAGGTTCTCAAATATTTACACAAACAAGAACCATCTTGAAATGAAGATTCATGAACAACACAGATTTTGACTAATAGAACAGAAATTGTTCCCCGAAATCCACATTTTTTTAGCAAGTACTCAAGATGATTCAAATATAAACTAAAGGGAACTATGGAGCTAGATTATGAAAATGCAATATATGTAATAATAGGAGTTTCTTGGTGGTGAAAATGGTTACCACACTTGGCTGCTAACTGAAAGGCTGAAGGTTTGAGTCTGTACAGCAGCACTTCATAAGAAAGGTCTGGCAATCTACTTATGAAAAATCAGCTACTGCTAACTTTATGGAACTCAGTTCTACTCTGACATACCTGAAGCAGTCATGAGATGTAATTGACTCACTGGAGATTGGTACTGGCATACAAGGGTAATCCATTTTCCTTAACTCTTTATAATAGTCTCAGAGAAGACATCACATATTTTTATTAGAGACAACAATAAAATTCACTAATAAATCCATTTCTTTTATTCCTGTAGCTAAAGGGAGTTAAACAGTGCTTCAGAGTTATCTGGAAGTGTCCTTAAACACATTGCCATCCAGTCGACTCTAAGGACAGAGTAGAATGGCTCCATAAGGTTACCCTCTAGAATAGAATAGAACAGCTCCATAGACAATGCAAATCTTCATGGAAGCCGACAGCTGCAGTCACTCCAGAAGTGACTGGTAAATTTGAACCACCAATCTTTTTGGTTAGCAGTCCAGTGCTTAAATCACTATGTCACCAAAGCTCCTTGCTTTGTTACTACTACCCTATATAGGGTTTCCTCTACACTCAATGTTTTAAAGTTAAGAAAGGTGTGCAACAAGGTTGTATTCTTTCACCATACTTATTCAACCTGTATGCTGAACAAATAATATGAGAAGCTAGGTTCTATGAAGAAAAATGTGGCATCAGGATTGGAGGAAGACTCATTAACAACCTGCGATATGCAGATGATACAACTTTGCTTGCTGAAAGTGAAGAGGACTTAAAACATTTACTGCTGAAGATCAAAGAGCATAGCCTTCGGTATGGCTTGCATCTCAATGTCAAGAAAACAAAAATCCTCACCACTGGACCGATAAACAACATTCTTATCAATGGAGAAAAGACTGAAGTTTTCAAGGACTTCATTCTTCTTGGATCAACTATCAACATTCATGGAAGCAGCAGTCAAGAGATCAGACAACGTATTGCATTAGGCAAATCTGCTGCACAGGAACTTTTTAAAGTGTTGAAGAGCAAAGATGTCAGCTTGAGGACTAAGGTGCACCTGACCCAAGCCATGGTATTTTCAATAACCTCATATGGACGTGAAAGCTCGACAGTGAATAAGGTAGATCGTAGAAGAATTGAGGCGATTACCAAAAGTGTCATGGGCTGCCAAAAGAACCAATAGATCTGTTTGGGAAGAAGTGCAGCCAGAATGCTCCTTAGAGGCCAAGATGGCCAAACTTCGTCTCTCATACTTTGGACATATTGTCAGGAGGGAACAGTCACTGGATAAGGATATAATGGTTGGTAAGATGGAGGGTCGGAGAAAAAGAGGAAGACCCCAATGAGATGGATTGGCCAGGTGGTAGCATCGATGGACTCAAGTGTGGCAACAGTAGTGAGATTGGCCCAGGATCAGACATTGTTTCATTCTGCTGTGCATAAGGTTGCTAAGAGTCAGTGCCGACTCGATGGCACTTAACAACAACAACATATAGGGTTTCTAAGAAGTGGCTTGTGGGTTTGAACTTGTTTAGTGCAAGTTGCCCATCCCTGTCTACTCTGTGTATGGAGGGGGTGGGGATGATCCTTGTTGTAAAGATTTGTTCCCTCTTTTGAGCTACTGCATCCATAGGTGAAGTCAAGTTCATCAAACTGTTGCAGATTACTCTTTTTTTCCCCTCTTCTTTCTTCTTCTAGTTGAGCTCTGATTATCCAGTCATTGAAGCCAGGTCAAGTGGGTATTATCTGCAAGTGTGGGTGTTCTTGGGCATATGCCCTCTCTTCTTATCAGCTGGATGCTTCCCTCTCCATTCTAGTCCTCTGAGGCTATGTCACTGATTCTGGGCCCAAGAGTCCCCAGGTCTTGCCACACTGCTGGCCAATCAGGTCTCCACCCGGGTTCACAGGAGTCTATTGAATGTTGTAGGGTTAGCTCGCAGCTTCATTGATGTTTTTCCCTCACTTCCCCTTTTGGTGACAAATGTGGTCAAGAATCAGCGTGTATTCCCATCGAGTCTTAGTCTTGGAAGGGGGTTTGCTCTGAGGGGACCCGACTGCTTGCTTTAATGTCTTCTGGGTGATCAACTTGCTTGTTCTTTTAGTAATCAGTCTGTCTGCCTATATTGTTGTATATTTTTCCTGTCAGTCTTTCTTTCAAGAAGTAACTTCTGTTCTTCTAGCCACTCCAGGCTGGTCTGCTTGTCCTTTCAAGTAGAAATTTCCCTCCTCTGAAGATTCTGGATGCTGTTCAGGATTCCACCTATGGTCTTATGTAATGCAGAGGCTCTGCTGGAAGCTTCCTTCACTGGGCACATTGTAGCCCCATTTTAGGTATTACAATCAGCTATAGGCAGAAAATGGACTTACAAGCTTTCTATGGTGATATTTCTGGCTATTCCTTTCTCTCCCCCTCAAGTGTCTATTTTACAATGATATGCCAGGGAAAGCAAGAGTCATAAGACAGCCAAGAATCTTAACATTATTTCCACCCTTTTCCCCATTCCAACCAGTCTCAACCCCTGTATCCCAGAGCCCTGTAATTCCAAGGTTGTGTATACATCATTATTTACCTCTGTCCCACTTAGCTCATGCAAACCCGCCTGATTGTTTTCCCATCTGCTTTGTTCTTCCATTCCACCCCCCTTCTTGTATATTGACCCCCTTCCTAGCACCCAAACTATTCTGTGTCTATTCCCTACCCTGTTCTCCACCTTCCCCTCCCTCCCCTCACCCTACTCCCTACATTCCAGTAGCCAGCAAAGAATCCTACCCACCCCACTTTAGTATGGGTTCTTTTTCTTAGTCTTTTACAGCAGTGGTCCTATGCAGTATTTCTCCTTTTGTGAATGACTAATTTCACTCTGCATAATGTCCTCTGTGTTCATCCATGTCATGCAGTGGCTTGAAGCCTCCTTGTTATTCTTCGAGGTAGCAAAATATTCCATTGTGTGTATGTACTGCAGTTTGTTTATCCATTATTCAGTAGATGGGCACTTTGGCTGTCTTCATCTTTTTGCTATTGTAAATGGTGATGCTATGAACATTGGTGTGCATATATCTACTCATGTTATGACTCGTATTTCTTGTGGGTAAATACTAAGTAGAGGAATTGCTGGGTTATAAGGTATTTTTATTTCCGACCTTCTGAGGAACCACCATATTTCTTTCCAGAGTGGTTGGACCATTTTGCAGTCCCACCAACAATGTGGGAGGGTCCCAGTCTTTCTGCATTCTCACCAACATTTGTTGTTCTCTGCTTTCTTTTGATCTTTGTTATTATTGCTGGTGCTCATTGTTGTTTTGATTTGCATTTCTCTAATGGCTAGTGATTGTGAACAGTTCTTCCTATGTTTGTTGGCTGCCTGGATCTCCTCCTTTTTGAAGTGTCTGTTCATGTCCTGTGTCTATTTTTTAATTGGGTTATTTGTCTTTCTCTTGTAGAGTTGTTGTAGTTTCCTATATATTTTAGAAATAAATCCTTTGTCTGATGTGTCATTGCAAAATATTTTTTCTCATTTGTTTGGGTTCCCAGGGCCTACTCTTAGGCTGGGAGTATCTGTGCACATGGGTGGCAGAAGGACCCACCAGTGGTGAGGGTGGGGGTGTCCACTTGCTCAGGCACCCCTTCTAGTCTTCATAATGGAGGTGTGCAAACAGTGTGTGGGGGGCAATAAGCAGATACAAAAAATATATATATATCAAAGCAAAACAAAACCGACAAAGTGTATTGTCCACCTTTACTCCAAGGTTCCTGCGGTATTTTTCGGTGGTGTTTCTGCTCCCCTGTTTGGTCTTGCCATTTGGTCTCACCAAAGTTGTTGGCTTGGGACTGCCGAGCCCAGCAGATTCAAAAGTATGCAATTTCATACTTTTGCTACAAGTTTCACTAGCTATAAGCCTTCAAACCTTTTAAATATTCCTATTGCTGTGGTTCCGAGTTTTGGAGTTCTGTCCTGGATATGCTTTGCCTGGTATTCTGTGGTGTCGCTGATGTCGAACTTCACTGGACCTCCACCTTAACCACCATCAAGCCCCGTCTCAGTATCTGTTAGTTTTTATAGGAAAGACATTAAAAGAAAACAAGTACCAATTGCAGAGAATTCATTGCTGATTTCCAACTGTCATTATTGTGGTTCACAATCAGGGAACAAAAAGGAAACAAAAATTCCTGAAACATCTGAAAAGATTATTTTGTCATGCTTTTTCCAAGGATAGGCAAAACATTTACTATCTCACACACACACACACAATTGTAAGACTTTTTGACAAAGATAGGAGTTTAGGAAAAGTAAGGTAAAATGAGTGCAGTAGCTTTCAACTTTTTAATGATAGCCCAAAGTAAGAAATAAATTTTATATCACAACCCAATATTATATAACCCAATATACATATTACTCTATTCATATCTGAAATAATTTTTATAAAATAATTGCTACCCTTACTACTTGTCATACACTTTGATAATCCTTATTACATCTCCTCTAAAACACTGGTAATAATGATTTTAACTCCCTAAATTGATTTTCCATCACTCATCTGTCAGTTTG
>NW_006408627.1:7760403-7761692 GCF_000296735.1 Chrysochloris asiatica
CTCATAGTGACCTTAGGCACAGCAGAACGAAACAATGTCCGATCATGGGCCAACCTCACTACCGTTGCCACCAAACAGCCAACATTTGTCTGTCTGTCGTACTGTGGTGGCTTATGAGTTGTGATTCTGAGGGCTGTGCCACCAGTATTTTAAATAACCAGCAGGGTCATCCATGGTGGACAGGTTTCAGATGAGCTTCCAAACAAAGACAGACTAAGAAGAAAGAGTGACGAACTACTTCCAAATTTTAGTCACTGAAAATCTTATGAATACCAGAGAAACACTGTCAGATACAGTATCAGAAAATGAGCCCCTCAGGTTGGAAGACACTCAAAATGTGACTGGGGAAGAGATGCCTCCTCAAAGTATACTTGACCATGATGACATGAATGGAGTTAAACTCATGGGAGAAAAGCCCACAGAACCTTCATTTGCTGATGGGGCACAACTCAAAATGAAGAGAAACAGCTGTAAGCATTCATTGAAAATCAGAACATGGAATGTATGAAGTATGAATCTGGGAAAATTGGAAGTTGTCAAAAATGAAATAGAATGCATACATATCGATATCATAGGCATTAGTGAGCTGAAATGTAGTGGTATTGGCCATTTTGAATATGGCAACCACATGGTTTACTATGCAGGGAATGACAAATTGAAAAGGAATGGTGTTGCATTCATCATCATAAAGAACATATCCAGATCAGTCATAAGGTACAACGCTGTCTGTGATAGGATAATATCCATTCACCTACAGGGATTCAAACTTATGCACCAACCACTAAAGCCAGGGAGGATGAAATAGAAGAATTCTAACAACGTGATGAAGAGCACCAGAATATTGCTAGGTACAGTGCCGGAAAATGGGCCCCTCAGGCTTAAGGAAGAGTCTCATCAAAGTAGAGTCGACTGTAATGGCACAAATGGAATAATGCTTGGGGAGCAATTCAGAATCCGGAGAAGCAGCTGTAAATACCCATTAAAAATTGGCTATATTATATATCCTCGTGCCTAGGATATTGATGTTTGTGCATTCCATTTCATTTTTTGACAACTTCCAATTTTCCTAGGTTCATATTTTGTACATAATTCTACAATTGAGTCCCAGTTTATTTGTTTTTCTACTGAGAACTGGTTTGGGAAATGTTAGAATATGAGACCTGAGATCCCTTATAGATGCTGTTGTTGCTGTTAAGTGCTATTAAGTTGGTTCCACCTCATAGTAAGGTTTACGGGGAGCAGTTAGTGAGTTTGAACCTCTGACCTTGTGGTCCAGTGTTTATCCGACA
>NW_006408627.1:7764823-7774137 GCF_000296735.1 Chrysochloris asiatica
ATTTTGTTGTAATATTTGGCTTTATCATCTCGAGCTGATCTTTGAAATTTTCTGGGCAGCTCTTGGACCTCCTCATTTCTTTCATTTGCTTTAGCATCTCTATGCTGGACAGCAAGTTTCAGTGTCTCTTCTGACATCCATTTTTATATTTTCCTTCTTTCTTGTCTTCTTAATAACTTTTTGCTTTCTTCATATATGATGTTTTTGATGCCATCCCACAACTCTTCTGGTCTTCAGTCTTTAGTGTTTAATGTATCAAATCTGTTCTTCAGATGATCTCTTAATTTTGGTGGGATATATTCAATGTCATATTTTGGCTCTCATGGACTTGTTTTCATTTTCTTATGATTCAGTTTGAATTTGCATATGAGTAATTGATGGTCTGTTCCACAGTCTGCCCCCCTGGTCTTGTTTTGATTGATGATATGGAGCTTTTCCATCGTCTCTTTCTGCAGATGTAGTCAATTTGATTTCTACGTATTCCATCTGGTGAGGTCCATGCGCATAGTCATCTCTTATGCTGTCTAAAGAAGGTATTTGAAATGAACAAATAATTGATTTTGCGTTCTCCAGCATCATTTCTATCACCAAGGCCATATTTTCCAACTACTAATCCTTCCTCTTTGCTCCCAACCTTTGCATTCCAATCACTAGTAATGATCAATATATCTTGATTGCATGTTTGATCGATTTCAGATTGTAGAAGTTGATAGAATTTTTCTATTTCTTCCTCACTGGCTTTAGTGGTTGGTGAGTATATTTGAATAATAGTGGTATTTACTGGTCTTCCCTGTAGGCGCATGTATATTATCCTATCACAGACAGTGTTGTACTTCATGACTGATCTGTGTATGTTATTTTTGACAATGAAGGCAACACAATTCCTCTTCAATTTGTCATTCTCAGCATAGTAAACCATGTTGTCATCAGATTCAAAATGGCCAATGCCAGTCCATTTCAGTTGACTAATGCTTAAGATATTGATGTTTATGCGTTCCATTTCATTTTTGACAACTTCCAATTTTCCCAGATTCATACTTCGTACATTCCATGTTCTTATTTTCAATGGATGTTTTCAGCTGTTTCTCTTCATTTCGAGTTGTGCCCCTTCAGCAAATGAAGGTCCTGCAGGCTTCTCTCCCATGGGCTTTACTCCATTCACCTCATCATGGTCAACTCTACTTTGAGGAGGCAGCTCTTACCCAGTCACATTTTGAGTGCCTTCCAACCTGAGGGGCTCATTTTTCCAGCACTGTATCTGACAGTGTTTCTCTGCTATTCATAAGGTTTTCAGTGACTAAATATTTGCATGTAGGTCGTCACTCCTTCTTCCTAGCCCATCTTCGTCTGGAAGCTCATCTGAAACCTGTCCACCATGGGTGACCCTGATGATATTTAAAATACCGGCGGCATAGCTTCCAGAATCACAGCAACTCACAAGCCACCACAGTATGACAAACTGACAGATGAGTGGTGGGGTCTTCCATGTAGGTGCATGGATATTATGCTATCACAGACAACGTTGTACCTCATGACTGATCTGAATATGTTCTTTTTGATGATGAATCCAACACCATTCCTCTTCAATTTGTCATTCCTGGCATAGTAAACCATGTGGTTGTCAGATTCAAAAGGCCAATACCACTCCATTTCAGCTCACTAATGCCTAAGATATCGATGTTTATGTGTTCCATTTCATTTTTGACAATTTCCAATTTTCCTAGATTCATAATTTGTACATTACATGTTCTGATTAATAATGGATATTTACAGCTGTTTCTCCTCATTTTGAGTTGTGCCCCATCAGCAAATGAAAGCTTCAAGGACATTACTTCCAGGGGCTTTACTCCAATTGCATCATCATGATCAACTCTACTTTGAAGAGGCAACTCTTCCCCAGTCGCATTTTAAGTGGCTTCCAACCTGAGGGGCACATTTTCCCATGTTGGAGGAGAATATTGAAAGTGTCATGTGCTGCCAAAAGAATAAACAAATCTATGTTGGAAGAAGTGCATCCAGAGTGCTCCTTGGAAGCCAGGATGGCCAAACTTCATCTCTCGGACATATTGTCAGGAGGAACCATTTGCTGGAGAAGGATATCATGCTTGTTAAGCTGGAGAGTCAGAGAAAAAGAGGAAGACCCCCAGCAAGATGGATTGGCAAAATGGCAGCATCAATGGGCTCAAGTGTGGCAACAATTGTGAGGTTGGCCCAGGACTGGACAGTGTTTCATTCTGTTGTGCATAAGGTTGCTATGAGTCGGTACCAATTCGATGGCACTTACCAACAGTAACATATGCATGTGAAAGTTGGACAATGAATAAGTTAAGCTGTTGGAAAATCAATGCATTTGAATTACGGTTTTGGTGCAGAATATTGAAAGTAACCATAGACTCCCAGAAGAACAAACAAATCTGTTTTATAAGTAGTACAACCAGAATGTTCCCTAGAAGCAAGGATAGTGAGATTTTCTCTTGAATATTAGAAATATGTCAGGAAGGACCAGTTTCTAGAGTAGGGCATTGTGATAGTTTTGTGTCAACTTGACTGCCAGGATTCTAAATGGTCAGGTAGTTGAGACATAGTTATCTCCATGATGAGATTTAATATAATGTGATCAACTCAATGATGATTGGAAAGGAAGTTTCCTTGGGGGTGTGATCAGCTTCTAATATAGTGGACACTAAGGCTTGGTGTGGCACTGTGGGTTAATGAGCTGGACTGCAAGGTAGGTTTGAACCGCGTAGGCAGTTCAAGCTCACCAGCCACTTATTGGAAACCCTATACAGGGTTGCTCTGAGTCAGAACTGATGTCTGTTTTAGGCTGGGTTTACTAGAGAAGAAAACCAGTGAAACTTATATATGTGTGTATATATATATATACATATACAAGTTTATATATAAGAAGTTATATCAAGGAAATGGCTCACAGAGTTGTAGAGGTGGGAGAGTCCAAGATCAGAAAGTCAGACAGTAGGCAGGCAGGTCGAGAGCCAATAATGTTGTCTTAAATTAAGGTAGTTCAGAGAACACCATGCCACTATAGATTGAGTGGAAATGAAAAAAGATCTAGAAGGAATGGGTAATACTTTTTAAACTATTGATTCACAAAATGATTGCGTGATTTATACAAATCTATTTCCCCATTTGCATTGACATTAGTAAAGTGTTAGACAATTGAATTGAGGATTTTGTCTTTTAATATTCTTTTTAACACTTCACTACTAGCTGAAAGATTGGGGGTTCAAACACACCCAGAGGCACCTGCAAAGACAAGCCTGGCGTTGTCTTCCAAAAAGTCACATTATTGAAAATATGGAGCAGTTCTATCTTGCACATTCTGGGTCACCATGATTTTGAATTGACTCCAAGGCAATTAGCAGCAGTACAAGCTTCTATGTTAATAAAAATGCTTAGAGCTGTTGAAAATCTGTTCATGCAAAGAACCCCCACTCAACTGGCTTCTACTGATTTGTGAACTACTGTTGAACCAATTTAAGATAATTTTAGTTGGAACATAATCTCTGTGGTTATACCACTATTGCTATTTTTGCTTTGGTTTTGACATTTGGGTTAAGCTGCTGTTTATTCAAATCTAAGAAAACAGGAAGGCAGATGGTTCAAAGTCATGGTAATGGGGTAGTTACAATATTAAGAGTTGCAAACTCTTTCCTTAGGGACAAAGTATTATGTTTTAAAAAATTTTATTTAGTTACTAAATTGGTGCAGATTTCTGAGTCCAGATCTTAATTTTTAGTTAATTGGTTTACTCAATTAAATCATGGTTTATGTTATCCTTTGAAAGTACTTTGTAAAGTCATTTTTAAATTTCTCTATTTATTTACATGATTAAAAATGATATGGAGTAAAGGGTTAATTACTTTTTCTACCCTAACAATTTTGTTGTTCTTGTTGTTGTTCCAACATATAGAGAGTTGGTTCTGACTCACAACAGAACGGAAACACTGCCCAATCCAGCACTATCCTCAAAACCTTTGTCATGCTCCATCCCATTGCTACTGCCACAGTGTCAATCTACCTCACTAGGGGTCTTCCTCTTTTATGCTGACCCTTCACTTTACCACACATAATGTCCTTTTCCAGGAATTGGTACCTCCTGATCATGTTTCTGAAACATGAGATGAAATCTTGCTATCCTTTCTTCTAAAGTGCATTCTGGCTGTACTTCTTCAACTACAGATTTGTTTATTCTTCTGGTAGCTCATGGTACTTTCAATATTGTTCTCTATCACCATATTTCAAATATATTGATTCTTCTATGGTCTTCCTTATTCATTGTCCAGTTTTCATTTGCATATGAGATGATTGAAAATACTGATGTACTTTAAAGAGATCTTGTGCAGAAGATTGCCCTAATGCAATGCATCATTTGATTTCCTGGACATTGCTTCCATGAGTGTTGACTGTGGATCCAAGCAAAATGAAGGCTTTGACAGCTTCAATCTATTCTCCATTTATGATGGTGTTATTTTTTGGTCCAGTTGTGAGGATCTTTGTTAACTTTACATTGGATCCAATCCTTACTGAAGGCTGTAGTCTTTGATCTTCATTAGTAAGTGTATCATCTGTATATTGCAGGTTGGTAATGATCTTCCTCCAATCCTAATGTGTATCTTTACTTCATATAATCCCGCTTCTCAGATTATTTGCTCAGCACGCAGATTGATAAATACGGCGAAAGAATACAACCCTGATGCATGCATTTCCTGATTTTAAACCATCCAGTGTCACCCTGCTCTATTTGAATGACAGCCTCTCGGTACAGGTTTCTCATGAGCATAATAAAATGTTTTGGAATACTCATTCTCTGCAATGTTGTCCATATCTTGGCATGATCCACACAGTCAACAGCCTTTTTGTAGTCAGTAAAGCACAGGTAAACATCTTTCTGATGTTCTCAGCTTTTGCCAAGATCCATCTGGCATCAGAAATGATACCCCTTATTCCACGTCTTTGTCTGAATCTGGCTTGAAAGTCTGCCAATGTACTGCTGCCGCCATTTTTTAATTATCTTTAGCAAAATTTTACTCGTATGTGTTATTAATGATATTGAACATTGGTTTCCACATACTGTTGAGTCATCACTCTTTGGAATGGGCACATACGGATCTCTTGCAATCAGTTGGCCAAATGATTGTCTTCCAAATTTTTTGGCATAGATGAGTGAGAGCCTCTAGGGCTGCATCTGTTAATTGAAAAATATTCAATTTGTAGTCATTCAATTCCTGGAGCCTTGTTCTTTGTCAATGCCTTCATTGCTCCTTGGACTTTTTTGTTCAGTACCATTGGCTTTTGATTATATGCTACGTCTCGAAATGGTTGAACACCAACCATTTCTTTTTAGTTCAGTGACTTTGTGTATTCCTTCCATATTCATTTGATGCTTTCTTCAACATTCAATATTTTGTCCAAAGATTCCTTCAGTATTTCAAGTTGAGGCTTGAATTTTTTCTTCAGTTCTTTCAGCTTGAGAAATGCTGAGCATGTTCTTCCCTTTTGGTTTTCAAACTCCACATCTTTGCACATTTCATTATATTTGACGTTTTCTTATGCTGACATTTGAAAATTTCTGTTCAGCTCTTTAACTTTCTCTTTTCTTCCATTTGCCTTAGCATCTCTACACTGGAGAGCAAGTTTCAGAGTATCTTCTGACATTCATTTTGGTCTTTTTTTTCTTCCTTTCTTCTTAATGACCTTTTGCTTTTATTTCCCTGTATGATTCTCTTGATGTCATCCACAATTCTTATTTTTGGCCATTAACGAGATCTTAATACATCACATATGTTCTTGAGATGATCTCTAAATTCAGGTGGGATATGTTCGAGGTCATATTTTGGCTCTCATGATTTGTTTTAATTTTCTTCAGCTTCAGCCTGAAGTTGCATATGAGAAATTGATGCTTCATTCCGTAGTCTGTCCCTAGACTTGTGCTGACTGATGATTTAGAGGTTTTCCTCCATCTCTTTCCACAGATGCAGTCAATTCGATTTCTGTTTATTCCATCTGGTGAAGTCCAAGTGTAAATTGTCTATTATGTTGTGTATAAAAGGTATTTACAGTGGAGAAATCATTGGTCTTGCAAAATGCTATTATGTGATCTCCAGCATCATTTCTATCATCCAGACTATATTTTTCAACTACTGATCCTTCCTCTTTGTTTCCAACCTTTGCATTCCAATCACTAGTAATTATCAATAAATATTGATCGCATGTATGATCAATTTCAGACCTAAGAAGTTTGTAGAATTCTTCAATTTTTATCATCACTGGCTTTAGTGGTTGGTGTATAAATTTGAATAGTGGTTTCAACTGCTCTTCCTTGTAGATGTGTGGATATTATCCTATCACAGACAGCATTGTACTTCAAGATAGATCTTGAAATGTTCTTTTTTAGTTATGAACGTGACACCATTCTTCTTCAATATGTTATTCCTGGTTAGTAAACCATGTGATTTTTTCAGATTCAAAATGGCCAAAACAGTTCATTTCAACTCACCAACGCCTAATATATCAATATTTATGTATTCCATTTCATTTCTATTCTTTCCTCATAACATGTCCAAAGTGTGTGAAACAGTCTCCCAATCTCACCTGTAAGGAGTATTATAACTGAACTTCTTCCAGAACAGATTTGTTCAGTCCATGGTCTATTCAGTATTCTTTGTCAAAGCCGTAATGAAAAGGCATCATTTTTCTTCCGTCTTTTTCTTCACTATCTAGCCTTGGCATGCATGGAATGATTGAAAATGCCATGGCTTGGGTCAGGTGCAGCTTAGTCCTCATTGTGTCATCTTTGCTTTGAACACTTTAAGGAGGTCTTTTGTAGTAGATTTGCCCAACATAATACATCATTTGATTTCTAGACTGCTGCTTCCAAGGGTGTTGATTGTGATATTGTTTGATGATTTCTGCATTCTGTTGAATCACCTTTCTTTAGATTGAACATGAGTGTGGATCTCTTACTGTTTGTTGGCTAGGTAGTTGTTGTCCAAATTTATTGACATAGATGAGTGAGCACCTCCAATGTTGTCTTATTTTGTGGAAACATTTCAATTGACATTTCCCAGTGCCTTGCTTTTTACCAATACCTTCAGTGCAGCTTGGACTTCTTCCTCCAGTACTGTTGGTTCTTGAGCATATGCTACCTCTTGAAATACTTGAATGCTGACCAATTTTTTTACTGTAGTTGAGTGAAAGTTTAAAAGTTTACAGGGCAGATCATCAGATCATCAGTTTTACATTCAACAAATCATATACCTTGTTTCATTACAATGATTATAATCCCCTCCAAGTACCATCGGTTAACAGAATTCCTCTGTATTCCTTTTAGCCCCCCCCCCCTTTTTAAAACATTCAGACATGTGTATTAATTTATACCACTGAAGGGCACATTCTGTATGTCTGCTTCCTGGCCACTGGCTCTCAGTCTCTCTCTTCCCATGAATCTAGAGTCCTCAGCTGCTCCCTCCAACCAATTCTTTGATGATTCTTGTAATGGTCAACATATTGCCCACAAAATTCTTCAATATTGCAACTTGAGGCTTGATATTTTTTGCCTTCAGTACTTTCAACTTGAGAAATGCTGAACATGTTACTTCTTTGGTTTTCTGACTTCAGATTGTTGCACACTTCTTTTGTCTTCTTGCGCTGTCTTTTGAAATTTACTGTTCAATTCTTATTTCATTATTTCTTCCATTTGATTTAGGCAGCCTGCACTCAAGAACAAGTTTCAGAGGTTCTTCTGATACCCATTTTGGTATTTTCTTCCTTTCCTGTCTTTTTTTTTTTTTTTAATTACAAAATGTATCATGCACTCTATTTAAAAGTGCAAGAAAATTAATTGTGAGTAAAAATGAGCAATATAAATATCAACTGTGCTGTTATTAAGTGCTTCCACTTGGTTCCAGCTCACAGTGATCTTATATATAGTTTCCAAGGTGTAAATCTTTATGGGAGCAGAAGTTCTTATCTTTCTTTCACTGGGTGGTTGGTGAGTTCAAACTGCCAACCTTGTGGCTTATAGTCCAGTGCTTATACTACAGAGATAGCTTACTCACTAAAAAGAAATATAATACCAGATAATTATGTAAATGTAGATCTAACCAGATTTTGCTCACTCATACATTTCAAAAAGCCAAATTAATAATCACTTTGATAGAATGGAGGAAATAATTAAATGCACTTGGAGCCAGAAAAATATTTTGTGTATCAATTTCCATCCCCATAGTAAAAAAGACTTAAATATTATGAATCATACTGTCTTACAGCACAGGATTAATATATTACAGAATTTATATATTACCGATGACAATAAGCTACTTTAGTGTTAATTGTTTCATTTTCGGAGGCCAAAATCTATCAACCTTTCTGCACAATAAATTATTCCTTATTTCTTTCTTTATTATGTTCTTCATTGGTCAAAAATAGGAAATGAAGTCATATTTTTAATCTGATTCAAAGCATGTTATCAGAGTGGTGTTGTTGTTTACTTTCTTTCCATAATTACTAACTCATATATAGACTGACTTTGTCACAGTCTTGATGTCGACAGACTTTACACAGTGACTCAAGGCTTCAAGTTTGAATGTGTTAGAAAACAAGATGAAAAATTTATTTTCTTTAATGCCCTAGACATGCATTACCAGTCTGGCCACATTTTATTGGTTACAAGTCAATCACAGTCCACATAGATTCAAGGAGAGGGATCATCAATCCCCGTTCTTAAAGTGAGGAGTTTTGAAAAACGTTATTACATTTATTTTAAAACTGTCAAAATTTGAAACCCCATGATCTATAAATATAAATCTACAGAAATTATATTCAAAATATCTTATGTGTGTGCATTCTCATTTTGAACAGGTCTATAATTTTTATTTTAGAAGATGACATCAGAATAATAAAATCTGTACCTTGTTAATATTCTATGAATGTACAGCTATAGTATTAATAAAAGGAAAACTGTACTATTTGATGCATGAAACATTTAAAGTGGCTACCAGAAAAGAACTGCAGTTTTAAAAGGATATGAAAATATGTAAGTTCTACAAATAAAATGCCAATGACTGTAATTATAAGGGGCATCACTAGAGAATGCTCTCATCAGAAACCCACCTAAAGATGTTATGATACAATTTGAATATAAAAATTCCTAGAGTGACATATTTTCTACTTTGATTTTTGTGCTTTAGTGGTGTTGACATTATCCAGAGACAATTTTTCATGGTGAGTCAGAAGCCCATGGATAATAAAAATGTTTCCTCAAGACTGAAAAGTGCCTTTACATTTTAACAGAC
>NW_006408627.1:7774662-7776205 GCF_000296735.1 Chrysochloris asiatica
ATATTCTCAATGTCATACTTTGGCTCTCATTGACTTGTCTTAATTTTCTTCATCTTCATGTTCTTTTCACAGTAGTAGTCGATTTCATTTCTGTGTACGATTGCCATTATGCTGTTTGAAAGAAGATATTTATAATGAATAAGTCATTAGTCTTGCAAAATTCTATTATACAATCTTTCCAGAGTAATTTCTGTGACCAAAGTCATGTTTTCCAATCACTGATCCTTCTTTATTTTCATATTCCTATTACAGCAATTGTCAATGCATCTAGATTGAATTTACGATCTGTTTTAGATTTCAAAAGTTGGTAAAAATCTTCAATGTCTTTATTATCGTCAATAGTACTTGATGCATAAATTTGAATACTAGTCATATTAACTGATCTTCCTTTTAGGTTTATACATATTATCCATTGGACAGAGTTATACTTTAGGATAAATATTGAAATGTTTTTGACAGCCAATGAGATGTCATTCCTGTGCAATGTGTCATTTCCAGCATAGTAGACCATGTGGTTGTTCAATTCAAAATGGTCAATACCAGTCCATTATAAATTATTAAGTATATAGGATTTCTATCTTTAAGTGTTCCATTTAATTGTTTAAAAATATACTGAGGTTTCAATAAAAAATTAAACTTATAAACATTACGGTTGGTGTAAAAGTTTATAGAGAAAATTCATTAGACAATTTATACATATTTTGTTTTGTAGCAATGTTGCAATTCTGTGAATGCAACAACATTCTTCTGTTTGTTCCAAGCATTCTTTCCTGTCTCTTCCCTTCCTGCCTTCTGAGCTTTGTTTTGGGACAAATGCTGTCTTTTTTTTTTTTTTTAAGTTTTTATTATAAATTGATAGTTTATATGGAGAACATCAGCTTTATGTTTATCCTATCGTATTTTGTTTCATTGCAAAGACTACAATCCCCGTCATGCATCATCATTCAACAGCATTTGCTTCCAGTCCCTCTGGTTATTTTATTTTATTTTATTTTTTGGATGTACACCAAAAAAATTTCAGGAATTTATAAGCATTCAAACAACCAATGGGTATACCCTGCAAGCCTGTCCCCCAGCCACCAGCACAAAGACCCTCTCTCTCCTTGAGTCTAGAGTCCCTAGCCGCTCCGTCTCTCCATGTTGTTGTCTCTGCCTCCATCTCTGGTGTCGTTGCTTATCTGGATAGAGTCCCGCACTCTGCTCTTCTCCCTTGATGGTTTCAGGGTCCTCTGCTCCTGGTCTGCAAGATCAACCACTCCCCTCCTTTTGTTACAAAACATCTACAATTACATTTGCAACAATCAATCCTGATACCAATTATTCACTATTGAACCAGAAGGGTCTTATCCCCATCTCCTTTCACCAGCCCCATCTAGACAAATTGGAAGCCACTCAGTGGAGATTCTACCTTCCCCCACACCCTCTGAAACTAAGCTACCTCTTGAAAACTTGTAAGCCAATCACTTCGTGCCTTTGTGTTGTTTTGTTGTTGTTAAGTGCCGTTGAGTCGGTTCCGACCCATAGCGACCCTGTACAGGGTTTC
>NW_006408627.1:7776850-7777369 GCF_000296735.1 Chrysochloris asiatica
GCTATACTGCTGGCCAACTAGGTCTCAATCCCGGTTGACAGGTATCTATTGAACCTGGTCAAACTTAGCCCACAGCTTCATTGCTGTTTTTCCCCCACTCCCCCTTATTAGTAGACTAATGTGGTCACCAGCAAGATTACATGACTTCTCATGTATTCCCTTTGAGTTTCAGTCCTGGAAGGGGATTTTCCCTGAAGGGACTTGATTGCTCGCCTTGATGGCTCCCCAGCGAACAACTTGCTTGTTCTTGTAGTAGTCAATTAGATTGCTGTTATTGTTTTTTATTTTTCCTGCTAATCTTTCTTTAAAGAAGTATCTCCTGTTCCTCAATCTGCTCCAGGCTGGTTTGCTTGTCTTTTCAAGTGGAAATTTCCCACTTCAGAAGATTCTGGATAGGGATCAGAATTTTACCTAAGGTGGTTTTATGTATATATATATATATATATATATTTGTTGTTGTTGTTGTTGTTGTGTGCCGTGGAGTCGGTTCTGACTCATAGCGACCCTGTACAGGGTTTC
>NW_006408627.1:7778289-7793333 GCF_000296735.1 Chrysochloris asiatica
TCCCTTCACCCTTCTTGTGTATTGCTCCCACCAACACCCAAACTATTGTGTGTCCATTCCCTACCCTGTGTTCTACCTTCCCCTCCCTTCCCTTGCCCCACCTCCCACACCCTTGGTAATGAATAAAGACTTTTTTCTCCCCCATTAGTAAGGGTATTTTTTCTTAAGCTTTTACAATAATTGTCTTATGCAGTATTTCTCTTTTTATGACTGACTAATTTCATTCAGCATAATGTCCTCAAGGTTCAGCCATGTTATATGGTGGCTTACAGCTTCCTTGTTATTCTTCAAGGTAGCATGACATTCCGTTGTGTGGAAGTACCAAAGTTTGTTTATCCATTATTCCATTGATGGGCATTTAGGCTGTGTCCATCTTTTTGCTATTGTAAAGAATGCTGCTATGAACATTGGAGTGCATGTATCTACTTGTGTTGTGGCTCATATATCTTGTGGATAAATACCAAGCAGAGGGATTGCTGGATTATAAGGTATTTCTATTTACAGCTTTCTGAGGAAGCACTACACTGTTTTCCAGAGTGGCTGGACCATTTTGCAATCCCACCAAAATGATGTCTTTTTGATTGATAATTATGGGGCTCAGGATTCTACCTAAGGTCCTATACACTACAAAGGTTCCACAAGAATCCTATTTCACTGGACAAATTCTACAAGCCCTTTTAGGTATTCCAATCAGTTATAGACTGAAGTCAGGTTTACAGGCTTTCTGTAATCATGTTTCCCAATATTCCTTTCTATCCCACTCAGGTGTTTATTTTTTAATAGTAGGCAAAGGGAGCCAATATTCATAAGACAGTCAAGCATCTTAACATTATTTCCCCTCTTTTACTCATTCAGACTATCAGGACTCCTTTTTAAACACACACACACACACACACACACACATATATTTGTAATAGACTACCCCTGTCTGTTCACATCCCCACCCCCCTTTGTTTATTGTGAATTGAATGGGTGTTTACAGACAAGATCTTCAGTTTTACATTCAAAATCATACAGTTTGTTTCATCTCAATGACTGCAATACTTTCCATGCAACAACAATTGTCTGGTTTCCTCCTTATGGTTACTTATGTACAAACATCCTCTTTCAAACTTGTATATTTGTAGGATATAAAAGTATATATATCCAACTCTTCTTTCCATATCCATTAATCCTGTGTCTCTGCCAATGTATCTACACACAAAACACTGTTGTTCCAAGGTTGTATATATATCACTATTTACCTTTATCCCCTTTAGCCTTTGCATACTTCCTGTGTCTTTACCTATCTTCATCATTCTTCTGCAAACCTTCCTCTTATTGTATTCTGCCTTCCCCACCACCCAACCTAACATGTATCTACCTTCTAACAAATGAATTACTCTTCCTTCCCTCACACACCTGGTAATCATCAAATAATGTTTCTTTTAGCATGAACTTCTCTTCTTGAGTGTTTATAAAAGTGGTCTCATACAATGTTTGTCCTTTTGTGATTGACTAATTTCAGGGAACTGCCAGAGCTTCAAGCAGGATTCAGATGAGGACATGGAATAAGGCATATCATTGCTGACATCAGATGGATCTTGACTGAAAATAGAGAACACCAGAAAGATGTTTGCCTGTGCTTTATTGACTATATAAATGCTTTCAGCTGTGTGGATCATAAGCTTATGGACAACGTTGCTGAGAATGAATAATCTGGAACACTTAATTGTGCTCACGAGGAACCTGTACAAAGACCAAGAGGCAGTTGTTCCAGCACAACAAGGGAAGACTGAATGGTTTAAAATTAGTAAAAGTGTACACCAGGGGTGTATTCTTTCCCCATACTTATTCTATTTGTTTGCTGAGAAAATGATCCAAGAACCTGGATTATATGAAGAAAAACATGGCATCAGGATTGGAGGACTTAAAATACTTACTGATGAAGATCAAAGACCCCAACCTTCAGTATGGATTGCACCTCAATGTAAAGAAAAGAAAAATCCTAATAACTGGACCAATAAACAACATCCATATAAATGGAGAATAGATTGAAGTAGTCAAAGACTTCATTTTGTTCACATCAACCCTCAACACTCATGGAAGCAGCAGTCAAGAAATCAAATGGCATCTTGCATTAGGCAAATCTACTGCCCAAGACATCTTTAATGTTCTCAAGAGCAAAGACGTCAATTTGAGGACTAAGATGTGCCTGACCCAAATTATGGTATTTTCAATAACCTCATATGTATGTGAAAGTTGGACAATGAATAAGGAAGACCATTTGATTTGGTACATTTGAGTTATGGTGTTGAGAATTGATACATTTGAGTTATAGTGTTGAAGGAGATTATTAAAAGTACCACAGACTTCCAAAAGAATAAACAAATCTGTGTTGGAAGAAGCACAGCCAGAGGGCTCCTTAGAAGGAAGGGTGGCCTGGCTTCATCTCAACGGCACTTAACAACAGCAGTAAAATATACAAGTAGAGAGATTGCTGAGCAATACTGTATTTCTATTTCCAACTTTCTGAGGACGCACCACACCATTTGAATGGGTGTTGCCTCTTATGTATGCATCAGTTGATGGATCATGTGGTTCTTTTCCTTTATTTGTTCTATTTCTTTGGTGTGTTACGTTGTTTTTTCTAATGTTGAACTATCTTTACATGTTATTGTTATGTGCCTTTGAGACTCTGTATAGGGTTTCCAAGGAGCAGCTGGTGGATTGAACCATCACCTTGCAGTTCAAATTAACCTTGTGGTCCGGTGCTTATCCTATAGTGCCACACCAGTATATTGTTGTTGTTGTTAAGTGCTGTGGAGTCGATTCCGACTCATAGTGACCCTGCACAGGGTTTCCAAGGCTGTAAATCTTTACGGGAGCAGAATCCCTCATCTTTCTCCCATGGAACCGCTGGTAGTCCCAAACTGCCAACCTTGAGGTTAGCAGCCCAATTCGTAACCACTACACTACCAGAGCTCCTTACATGGTATTAATTACACTTGGACATGATGTATTATGCTTTTGATTTGCTAGGACTTATTGGCTGTTGTGGACTTGTTTTAATTTTCTTCAGCTTTGACTGAACTTGCATATGAGCAGTTGGTGGTCTGTTTAACTGGCTTTGTTTTGGCTGATGATTTTTAACTTCTCCATCATCTCTTCTTACTGATATTGTCAATTTGATTCTTGTGTATTCCATCTGGTGAGGTACATATGTACTGTCACCTTTTATGTTGTTTACAAGGTCTTTGCAATGAATAAGTAATTGGTCTTGCAAAATTCTACCATGTGGTCTCTAGCATTATTTCTATCACAAATGCTATATTTTCCAACTACTGATCCTGTTTTGTTTCCAATTTTTGCATTTCAATCACCAGTAACTGTCAACGCATCTTGTCATGTTTGATCAATTTCTGACTGGAGAAGCTTGTGGGATACTTCTATTTCATTATCACTGACTTAGTGGTTGGTGCATAAATTTGAATAGTAGTGGATTAACTGGTCTTCCTTATAGGCATATGGATAGTATTCTATCATAGACAGCATTATATTTCAAAATAGATGATAATAGATCTTAAGATGTTAATTTTGAGGATGAATGCAATGCCATTCCTTGTCAATTTGTCATTCCTCATATAGTAAAGTACATAATTGTTAGATTCAAATGGACAATAAAAGGCCATTTCAGTTCACTAGTGGTAGTGGTGGTGGTTGTGTGCTGTTGAGTAGTTCTGACTCATAGTGATTCTGTACAGAAATTCTGTGGCTGTAAATTTTTATGGGAGCAGAGTTTCATCTTTTCTTACAGAGCAGCTCCTGAATTCAAACTGCTGACCTTGTGGTTAGCAGCTCAACCCATAACTCACTATGCCATCAGAGCTCCTTTTCAGTTTTTGAACCTTCATTTGCTGATGAAGCATAACTCAAAATGAAAAGAAACAGCAGCAAACATTCATTAATAATCAGAACATAGAATGTACGGAGTATGAATCTAGGAAAATTGGAAATTGTCAAAACTGAAATTGAATGGATAAAGATCAATATCCTAGGCATTGTGTAATTAAGCAAATGTATAGGATAATGGAAACTGTCACTGCAGAAATCATTGGACAATCTCTTTGATATCCCATGTGAGTAAAGTTTTGCTAAAGGTAATACAGAAACGGCTACAATCATACATTGACAGAGAACTTCCAGAGGTTCAAGCCGGATTCAGAGGAGGCCATGGAACGAGGAATATCATTGCTGATGTCCGATGGATCTTGGCTAAAAGCAGAGAATATCAGAAAGATGTTTACATGTGCTTTATTGACTACGCAAAGGCTTTTGCTTATGTGGATCATGACAAGCTATGAACAATATTGCAAAGTATGAGTATTCCAGAACACTTAATTGTGCTCATGAGGAATCTGTACATGGACCAAGAGGTAGTTGTTTGAACAGAACATGGGAACACTGAACGGTTTAAAATTTAAAAAGGTGTGCAACAAGGTTATATTGTTTCACCATACTTATTCAATCTGTATGCTGAGCAAATAATCCGAGAAGCTGGGTTATATGAAGAAAAACACGACATCAGGATTGGAGGAAGACTCATTTACAACCTGAAATATGCAGATGATACAACCTTGCTTTCTAAAAGTGAAGAGAACTTAAAACATATACTGAAGAAGATGAAATAGCACAGCCTTAAGTATGGATTACATCTCAATGTAAAATACAAAAATCCTCACCACTGGGCCAATAAACAACATTCTTATCAATGGAGAAAAGAATGAAGTTGTCAAGGACTTCATTCTTCTTGGATCAACTATCAACACTCATGGAAGCAGCAGTCAAGAAATCAAATGACATATCGCATTAGGCAAATCTGATGCATACGACCCTTTTAAAGTTTTGAAGAGCAAAGATGTCAGCTTGAGGACTAAGGTACGCCTGACCCAAGCCATGGTATTTTCAATAGCCTCATACGCATGCAAAAGCTGGACAGTGAATAAGGAAGACCATAGAAGAATTGATGCTTTTGAGTTGTGGTGTTGGAGGAAAATATTGAAAGTGCCATGGGCTGCCAAAAGAACCAATAGATCCGTTTTGCATGAAGTGAAGCTAGAGTGCTCCTTGGAGGCCAAGATGGCCAAACTTCGATGGCCAGACATATTTCCAGAAGGGAGCAGTCGCTGGAGAAGGATATTATGTTTGGCAAGGTGGAGGGTCAGAGAAAAAGAGGAAGCCCCCCAACAAGATGGATTGGCAAGTGGCAGCATCGATGGACTCAAGTGTGGCAACATTAGTGATGTTGGCCCAGGATCGGGCAGTGTTTCATTCTGCTGTGCATAAGGTCGTTATAAGTCGGTACTGACTCAATGGCACCTAACAACAACAACAACAACATAGGATAATGGATCTTAATCTGTTTCATTTTATTTTTGACAACTTCCAGTTTTCCTAGATCCATGCTTTGTACATTCCATGTTTTTATTATTAATTGATGTTTGCAATTCTTTCTTCTTGTTTTGAGTTGTAAATGAAGGTGCTGAATGTTTTGCTCTGTTCGCATCATCATGGTCCACTCTACTTTGAGAGGGCAGCCCTTTCCCATTTGTATTCTCAGTGCCTTCTAACCTAAGGAGTTCATCTCAGCCCTCTATCTGATAATGTCCTTCTGCCATTCACTAGGTTTTCAGTAGCTAACCATTCAGAAGTAGTCCCCACCTCTCCCTCTTCCTAGTCTGTCTTCGTCTTTAATTTCTGCTGAAACCTATCCACCATGGCTGACCCTACTTGTACTTAAAATACCAGTGGCATAGCTTCCAACACACAAGCCACCACAGAACAACAAAATGACAGATGAGTGGTTGTTCCTTATAATAATTCTATATAGAAAATCTGGAAAAACCACTTTTGAGTATTAGAATCAGAAGACCTATGTGTCTTACATATTTCATTATTGTATTTGAACTAAGTGGCCTATTTCTGGAAATGTGAAACAAGTACCTGGAAGTACATATATTGTCACTTTTTTGAACTCACAACCTGAAGAAATGGTTTTGGGGATTGTCCACAGTATAGCATACACCCAGGCATCAAGAGAATGGTGTTTCAGGTCCCAAAACTTTCTGTTACAGTTATAGTCTGGTCTGGCTTTCTAGTTCCCATTATTGTATTCCAGAGCTGACAAGGATAACTGAAAGCTTAATCTACAGTCTGTACACATGTTTGCACATCTAGCTACCTCTATAAATAACTTTTGAAATTTTGAATATTTGTTTTTCAAATTTAGTTTGTATAATGCATGGATCGTTTTTTTAAGCTTTGTGTCACTGTTGATTTACATCAGTGTGGTTCTTTATTTACATCATGGAAGTTACTGTTTATGGATTGTTAAACAGCATACCTTCAGGCAAAGTCAAAGCTCTTGCATGTGGACAGCTTCTTGAATTATAGCACAGAGACTTTAATGCCTACCTCAGGAATGATAGGGGTCTTAAATAGGCAGACCTATTTACTAAAGAAACCTAGAGTTTTCTTAGATTGCCAACCTTAGCAAGACAAGAAATGTCAGGGTGACAGAGTTTAAGTGGCTCTTTTCAGATTAGTTACATTGATTCTCTATATTTACCATGAAAACAGCCTCTCAGGAGCTATTTAATTAAGTGAAAGTAAGTCTAGTCCCTTTGGAAGAGAATGGTTCAGTGAGCAAATACAGAAAAGCAAGTGAAGGAAGTGGGGGAAGTTATTATGTGCTTCATAGACATAGTGACACTTTGTAACCCCCTATCAGGGATCCTAAACACTGATTGGTTGAGAAAAATTATCAAATGAGTTTAAATTTCCGCAGATACAAAATTGTCATACACGAATCCAGACAGTGTGCCACTCTCTGTCTTCAAAGAGAAAAATAAGAAATTCTGGATTTTCAAAGATCTTTTGAAGGCTTTTTAAGGTAAGATGAAACATACTCTTTGCTCAGAACCAACTGATCCCTCTGGAAAGAAATTTGAATTTCAGGAAGAAGCCACCTTGGTTTTAAGAAATGATTAGATTGTTCTCTTCCTTTGTGACTTGTTAAAGTAAGAGTCAATGTTAAAAGTTGACGGGTCATTATATGATAAGAGATTTGAATTCCATATTTCATCACTGAAGAGCAGAAAAGATTTCCCCCCACAGTTAGCATGTTAAATATCAGTTGGATATAGTCAGAAAATGAGCAAGTAAGATGAAGTGAATATTTGAAATCTAAAATATTCACAACACAATGTAATAAAAATACTTTATGCATAATTCACAAAAGCTTCATTAGTGTTATTTTTATCTAGAGAACTCTATTTTAAGAACTTTGACTCTAATCAAAGCTAATTTTTGGCAGCAGCATGGCTATCTAAGTCTGATAGGATTTAATGGAAGAAGAAAGAAACAATCTCTTCCTCTTCAAAACAGTAATAATTAGTTAACATTTGAACACTGACTCTTATGAAAAATTAACATAAATTTAGGAATATGATTATTGCATTACATTATTCTTATTTCAAAATCTGACAAATGCACTTAAGCCCCAATAAGGCAATGCTTATGTTTCCAGGTCATGTAGACCTTCATGTGTCTGTTGAATGGATTAATGAATCTCACTTTATACTAAATTTCTAGGTCTCTGAAATCTGATGGATAAAAATCAACATTTAACCTGAGAAACTATTTTTTTTGCCATTTGGTTTTTGATTTTTAAAGACTGGTTGAAGACTTCTACTTAGGCTACCTAGAGAGTGATTCTAACTTTGTCATATTCCTTGTCCCTTTTATGATGATACCTTGTTAGATTTGGAACAAGAAAGACACGGAGACTAAAAAAGTTAGCAAGCTGAGTGAGAAATTTGATAGCTAGTCGATTGTATTCACTATCTTAGATAAAATTTAAATAACTCAGATTTTAAAAATCCACTTTGGCCTTTCTTATAAGACTTTGCTTTTCACAGTTTTACTCTTTAATTGCCCAAATTAATTTGACAATTGCTAAGTCTATCGTTTTTGACAATGAATTAAATAAACTGATGGGGGTTCACACAATTCTACTTCCAGGTCAATAAAATGTGTTGTTGTTGTTGTTAGGTGCTGTCGAGTCAATATCAACTCATTCTTACCTTACATATAACATATGTAACACTGCCCAGTCTTGTGCCAACCTTACAATCTTTGTTATGCTTGAGCCAATTGCTGCTGCCACTGTGCCAGTCCATCTCCATGGGAGGGGAGGGGGTCTTCATTTTTCTCACTGACCTTCCACTTACTAAGCATGATGACCTTCTCCAAGGACTAGTCTCTCCTGACAATGTAGAACACTTCTATGTAGCCTTTCAAGGTATTTCCTGCCTTTGCAAGCATTGGAAGCATCCCCTTGCAATCGTTTTGGAGTGGACCTAAAAGAGAGCAAATGCCGTCAGCTTGCTAGATTGCAGTTTAGAAAAGGAATGCATCTAACACAGGCCTCCACTGCAGGTACCTCCCAGGACACCATGGCTCCTCCAAATCACAGTGAGACTAGCTTTCTGCAGAGTCTATGTGTTATTTAGCGTTGGCACTGCTAAGTACAGCATAATCTGTGCTTACTATACAGCTGTCCTTCAACATTGATTCTCAAAGCTCTGCATTTCACTTGTCCTGGGGTCACCCCAGCCTCAATTTAATCAAAAGCATATATGAAGGAAATCAAGTTCTTCTTGGCTTTCTGATGAACAGCTGCAAGAAATTGCACCTTCAAATTTCTACCCCCAGTCACTTTGGAACTGTGACCTCTCTTCTGTGAGATAATGTCAATAATTTTGATGACAATTAATACTAACTAGGCATTGTGGGTTAATGAGCCAGACTGCAAAGCCATTTGAAGTGCAAGGTTGGCAGTTCAAGCTCACGAGCTGCTCCTTGGAAACCCTATAAAGAGTTGTTATGGGTTGGAACCGACTCGATGGCACTTAACAACAACAATAAAGGTTTATCCAATTTTTACTACCTATATTAAATCCAATCAAGGTCATTTTTATGACAGACAGCATTATAATCTATAAATCCAATGTGAGCTCATGATATAGGGGGAAACACTACTTTCTGTTCAATCAAAATCTAATTTAGAGAAACTACTAAAAAAATAAACAAATCCTTTTCTTTATTGTGACCCATAGCAATAGTAAAAAAGACTTAAAAATGTTTATGTATATAGATTATGCAATAATTTTTTCCAGAGTGTTGAAAAATATATACTAGATGGTTTCTGAATTGTTGTGCTGTAGGATAAGCACTGGACTGCAAGGTCGGCTGTTCAAACCCACCAGCCGCTCCTCAGAAACCCTATCCAGAGTCACTATGAGTCAGAATTGACTTGACAGCACTTAAAATCAACAGAAACATAGACTAAGGATCATACTTTTAAAAATTCTACATAATAATTATTTTCACTAATAAACATGTTACTAAGTACTCAGAACTGTGATAATAGAACAGTTACCTTCAAGTAAATTCCCACTTATGATGACCCCACATGTGTGAAAATAGACATGCGCGCCACAGGATTTTCGGTGTGATTTTTTTGGAATTAGATCAGTAGGCCTTTCTTTCAAATCTATGCCCTTGGATAGATTAGAACTTCCAAACTTTGGGTTGGCAGCTGAGCAGCTTGTTAAGTGTTTACATCACCCAAGGATTCCAGAAATGTGCTAGGCACTTTTAATACCAGTATTTATTTGACAACATTCATGTCAAATGCATTTTTCTTTGCTATACATTGAAATATAATGATCATTATATTATATATAACATAGTTGGGCCTCAATATAATATAATTGGCTTCAGGAACTCACAGAAGGGTAAGACATCATGTAAGCATCAGACAACTTTAAAACAGCGCAATGTATTACTAGTGAGGGGTTCTGAGAACCACCAAACACCCTTTGAAATAGAATCAGATGAAGTTTTCTAGGGAGGAAATTTATCCCAAGACTCAGAATAATCCTGAAGTGCAGATATTATTATCATTCCAGGTAGAGGAAATAAAGGCTTTAAAAAAGCCACTTAAATTTCTTAACATTCCAAGGCAAGTATTAGAGATAGAATTTGAACCTAGGTGTCTGCGAACCCAAAGTTCCCTTAGGTTAGTAATTTCCTTCCCTTACATTTTAGTATAGTTGAATTGGATGGAATTTGGTAGGGGCTATAAATGCATCATCTTAGTGTTGTTGTTGTTAAATGCTGTTGAGTCATTTTGACTCAGTGACCCTGTATAGGGTTGTCGGAGGCTATAAGGCTCTGCAGGAGCAGAAAGCCTCACCTTACTTCCACAGATTCACTGGTGGACTCGAATCACTGACTTTATGGTTCATAGTCCAGTGTTTATCCTACAGATTAGAATGACTTAATGCTTAATTAAAGCTATTTAAATGACAAGCACTGTCATCAAGTCAATTCTGACTCACAGAGATACTAATGCTAAAAACCCTAATAGGGTTTTCCAGGTTGTGATCTTTATGAGAGCAGAAAACATCATCTTTCTCCCATGGAGCAGCTGACAGACTTGTACTTCCAACCTTGTGGTTAGTAGTCCGGTGCTTATCCTACAGCACCACAATGGTTCTTAAGGGAAACGTTATTTACATCAAGAAGAGCAGAAGGGTAAAGTTAGGGCTATGCCCTTTCCACCTATGGTTGTACCTTTCTACAATGGTTGTATCCTTCCAATGGCCCAGGCAGAAAAAAATCTACGTAGCTACACCTATGCTGAACCTAGTGATGCCTCTTTTCTCTCCATGATAACTTCAGGTATGTTCTGGAGCATTGAGTCTTAGCAGTGCTCTTCTCATATTGAATATGCACTTCTTGCCAAGGAATAGGGGAAATGTTTATAAACCAAAACAATGCTTTGTAAGTAATAATTCTGTACTGTGTTCTTTTTAATAGCCATTGATTAATATTCTTAAAGAAAATGAAGATACTTTTATATTTTTGCATTTGGACAGCAGCTTGGGCCATTCCAGTAAGTATGCCTTCCTCAAACACTTTATTGTTCCATTTCTTCTTCTTTTTAGACTTTATAGCTAAGTTGAGTCTAAATACTTGGATTTACATGAAATCCTTTTTAAATTGGTCATGGTCATATGTTGTGGAGTCAGTTCTGACTCATAGTGACCCTCTACAGGATTTCCGAGGCTGTAAATCTTTACGGGAGCAGAAAGCCTCATCTTTCTCCTACGGAACAGCTGGTAGTTTCGAACTTCTGATCTTAAGGTTCACAGACCGATTTGTAGTCACTACGCTACCAGAGCTCCTTTACAAATTAGGATCTCAATAAATCTAAATATGCCCTGTAATTCATATTCTCAACTTCCAGTTTAAACCCATATCTTGTCAGAAGGACTATTAATTTAAAAAGCAAGTTAATTATGCAGATCAATTTAATTTCTAGGCATAAAGTCATGGAAAGCTTGTCCATCTCTGTCTGCATCATACTTTATTAATTTCATTCTAATATCAATGAAAACTCTATTGTTCAAGAAATTTAAGAAAAAATAAGATTTGCTTTTCAATATATGAGAAAAGCAGTTTTTCCCTCATAGAGTTATTGCTAATATCCTTTATAAAAGGAATGATATACTCAACATGGAAATTAGGAATATACTGGTAAACACATATTAAACAAAATGAGAAAAATTAAGCCATTTTTGATGTATTAGTCGGCCTCCATAGCTAACTTTTTTGGTTGACACCCTCACTTATCAACATTGTTAAGTTCCAAAAATTGGCATCATGCAAAAATGGAGGACGATTGCATCACTACTTAACAGTCAAACCATTGAGAATTATTGCCCAACAAGTTGACACATAACCTTAACCATCCCAGCCAATGTTACTCTCACCTCCTCCCTTGGCATTTGTTATTATCTGACATATGTAATTAGTGCCCCAACCAGTCAGAGAGTAGTTTTGTACTATTGTTGAAAATGTGGACTGCCACATAAAGAGATAGCCGATAAGTAAGGAGTAGGTATATTTTCATAATACCAAACATTTTGGTAATTACATAATTGATACTTTTCTCCTGTATCTCAAATGTGCTCCTGAAGAGCATAGGATAGCATATTTCTTCATTTTGTTTCTGCACTTACTCTGGTCATACCTATTACTCTTCTCATGGGTCTTGTGTTATTGCAAGAGTCTCGTTGTACAGGAACCCCAAAGGTGCACCTCGTTTTCTTTATAAATGATGGTTTCCTTCTATAATGGAGTTAACGATCTGGTTTCAATACAATTTCAATACAATTAGTGCGACCATTGTGAAAAATATCTGTATGCTTGATTTAAACCCTCTAAAAATCCACTTCTCTTTTCTCCTTAATTAGATTGCATTTTAACTCATACCCTTTTTGTGCATGTGTGTCTCATTTAGGAAAAGAAATGTGTATGTGTGTGTGTGTGTGCGTGCATATATACACACAGAGACATGTACTCAAAAAAAAATTTCATTTTGTAATATTTTTATTTTGACAGGTACCTGAAACCAAACACTTGGAAAGATATGCTGTTGATAAATCTTTGAAATTGTACACACTAGCAAAACCCAATGCTATACAGGTATAGACTATTTTCTATTTCTTAGCTATTTTGGGGGGAAGGAAGCAAGATGGCTCTGTAGAATAATCACTGGACTGCAAACTGCAAGGTTGGCTGTTTGATCCCATCAACTGCTCCGCAGGAGAAAGATGAGATTTTTTGTTTTTGAAAAATTTACAATTTCAGAAATCCTATACGGGATCGCTATGAGTTAGATCTGACTCCATGCACTTAACAGCACAACATTCTTTTTTATTCTCTTATTTTTTAGATTTCTTTAACCTCCCTAATTGTCAGTCACCATTTGATTACTTTACTCAAAGAGGACACCCATAATTTATTTCAAATTTTTACTCTTTTACAGCATGAGTTAAATGTCAATGAAACCACCAAAGAAAATGGTGTCCCCATGCATGAAAGTGAAAGAGGAAAGCAACCGTATATTAAAAAAAGTTGCAAAGGAGAAGGGTATGGCTCCAAACGTGCAGAAGTAGGAGAAAAGAGTTTTCACGCACATTCCATGTTAGCAAATGAAGAGGAAAACGTTGAGATTGGGAATGGGGGCACAGGACAACCAGAAACCTACGGTAATGATGGGATACACAGAAATGAAGATAACAGCATATTAAATAGTATCAGGGGAAAAGTAAACATCATTGACAATACTGGGGCAGCAACTGTGAGTATTATTAATGGAAATACTGATGAGAATACAAAAAATGGAGATGTAGGATATACAAGTCAGCATGAGGGTGCCTCTGTTACCCCTGAAGATGGAAATCAAGTGGTCGAAAACAATAATAATACAGGTCACCAGGATGAAATAAATGGGAATTCCTGTGGAAATGAGGGTGTTACAAATGAAATAACACTCTACAGACAAGATGAAATAAATAGGAATAAGGAGGCTGACGTAACTCCAGGGAGAAGTGTAACCCGCAATGGAGAAAATACTGACCTAGATGATTCTGATGGGAGTCCTAGTGGCAATGGAGCAAATGAAGATGAAGGCAAGGGCTCTGGTGATGAATATGAAGAAACAGGGGATGGAAAAGAGGGTGCTGACAATAGCAATGGTCAAGAAGGCCAGGATAATGGAAAAGACGATAGCAATGACAATAGCATAGGTCAAAATTCAGTTAGTACTGAAGATGATGACGCTGAAGATCCTCGTAATAACAATGATGGAAATAATACCTCCAAGAGTGAAGAGGATTCTGAAGATATTACAGAAGACAGTGATGACCAAAGAATAGAGACCGCCAAAGAACTCAATCACAGAGAGAGTGAAAGTGTGGAAAACGGAATTGCTGAAGAATCAAAGCCAAGTGCTGTTGTGAAGGGCCAAGACAAGGTTAGTTTATAAAACCGATTTTTTTTAATGCAGTTTAACTCTCCTCTGCCAATTCTTCACCCCAGAAAACCTGATGATAAATGCAAAAATAAAACATGACAAGCAACCATGCACTGTATATTTTTGCACATAAATTACTTGAATATTTAAATGTGAAAGACAAAGTCATTACTAGACTTTGATACTGAACAGTCTTGAAAATGTGCATTTCTGAAATTTTAGGGAAAGTCTTATGCCAAATGTGGCTGCATCCTATAACTATTTACAAAACCTTCTACTGTGCAGAAATGTGGATGGATCCTTATAAAATCTAAATACCAGAATGCTTTCAAATAGAGTAAGGCACATTTTCACAAAGAACTCATTCTGACATATTGATTGCTATACTCATGTTTCTCTGCGTACTTTTTCCAGTCACTGTTCCTCAGACCAATGCATTTGTGCAGCAAAGCATTCACAAATTAAATATTTTTTTCTCCATTGTTCCACAGGGAATACAAATTGAAAGTCCCAGTAATAGCAACAGAAATAACATTAACAAAGAAGTTGGGACAGACAATGAAGATAAAGAGAGTAAAGGACAACATGGAATGACTATGGGCAAAGGAAATGTCCAGACAACACGAGAAGCTGACAACATACAAGGACTAGGCCAGAACTCAGAACCTGGAAATATGGCTGGGCACAGTAAAACTGGCAGTGACAGTAACAGTGATGGATCTGACAGTTACGATTTTGATGATGAGTCCATGCAAGGAGATGATCCCAACAGCAGCAATGAATCGAATGACAATGATGACACCAATTCTGAGAGTGACAATGGCAGCAGTAGTCGAGGAGATGCCTCTTACCACTCTGATGAATCCGAAGATAATGGCAATGGGAACGACTCCAATGGAGGAGGAGATGACGCTGAGAGTGACAACACATCTGACAGTGATGACAGTGACAGCAATGGAAATGACAACAATGGGAAAGCAGAGAGCAGAGCAGAGAGTAGTGACAGCAGTGACAGTAAATCAGACAGTAGTGACAGTAGCAAGAGCAGTGACAGCAGTGACAGTAGTGACAGCAGTGACAGTGATAGCAAATCAGACAGTAGTGACAGCAGTGA
>NW_006408627.1:7794604-7805060 GCF_000296735.1 Chrysochloris asiatica
AGCAGTGACAGTAGCAACAACAGTGACAGTAGTGACAGCAGCGACAGTAGTGACAGTAGCGACAGCAGTGACAGTAGTGACAATAGTGACAGCAGTGACAGTAGTGATAGCAGTGACAGTAGTGATAGTAGTGACAGCAGTGATGAGAGTGACAGCAGTGATGAGAGTGACAGCAAAAGCAAGCCTGGTCGTGGGAACAACAGTGAAAATGATAGCGACAGTGACAGTGACAGTGAAGGCAGTGACAGTAATCACTCAACCAGTGATGATTAGAGCAAAAGGACCCCCACTCACACACAAGATTCCTTTTGTGAAAAGCTTGATGAATAATTGATAGGAAATAAAAGTTTCCAAGAAAGGGGAGAGATAAACAGAAGATAAATATGTACGAGTACATATAACCTCAGAAATAACTTGGGGAATAAAATCAAACATTGACTTTGGCTTCAAGTTCCAACTCCCTCAGAGAGAGAATCTGAATGCATGATCTCTGGCACATGGGTGTAAAATATATTCATATCATGAATATGTTTCATTGAAAGTGAAATCTAAATATGAAAGATCAGAAACATTCTGTAATACTTTACACAAAATCTCAAGTGATCCCTTGCTATATGACAACTTCAGTTTAAATGCCACATGCTTTAGAGACATCTTAAAAACAGCCTATGGCATTGTCTTAAGGAGTTCTGGTAGCGTAGTGGTTACGAATCGGGCTGTGAACCACAAGGTCAGCAGTTCCAAACTACCAGCTGCTCTGCGGGAGAAAGATGAGGTGTTCTGCTCCCGTAAAGATTAACAGCCTCGGAAACCCTGTACAGGGTCACTATGAGTCAGATTAACAGCCTCAGAAACCCTGTTCAGGGTCGCTATGAGTTGGGACCGACTCCATGGCACATAATAACAACAACAACAATGGCTTTGTCTTAATCTTCCAGTAATTATATGCTCAGGATAGATAATCTACCTACTGCCACGTAAAAGATGCCGTTATAGTGATATAACATCTAGCTTGGAATGGATTCATATTTTTATTCTAAGGAAGAACTTCACTTGTTACATGAGGGGGATGGTGGGATGGGGGGCGGGGAGGGAAGCAGTAACTATTTAACCTAACTGGGCCACAGTAATAATTAGTACACATAATGGAAATTCTAAAGACTGCTCACCAGAAAATAATTCTAAGGCTGCTTTAGACAGTAAAACCTGATATATAGCATTACATTCCTGCAACCTCCTGGAAATCCAGCACAGAATTTCTAGAACTATTTATAAATTTGATGTGATACTTAGAACAGTGTCTTGCTTACAGTTGTTAAGTGCAGTTGAGTCGTTTCTGATTCATAATGACCCTGTATAGGGTTTCCGAGGAGCAGCTGGTGATTTTGAATGGCTGTCTTTCTGGTTCAAACTGACTATGCAGTACAGTGCTTATCCTACAGCACCACACCAGTAGCCACTCCCAAATATGAATAAAGAATTCAATACATAAGTGAATTATTCATTACTCATAGGGGGAGGTTCACTTTCTGAGGTTGAAGTTACTTCTCTGTTCAGAACTCTGTTACATGACAGAAGTTACTTGTCATCCACATCAGTCTCATCAAGATAAACTTGGCTTGCATTTCTCTTTTAAATTCCAGCCTATAAAAACTTGCAAACCAGACTCTGAGACTCCGTTCCTGGTATTAATCTATTTAAAAATGCCAACAGTTGCTGGCAGACAATGCTTTACAAATGTCTTTCTTTTCTGAGAATTCTATATGCAACTAAAATCTGAGCATAGATCATTCAACTTTTGCATAAATTTGTTAACTCCTTAGTCTTGTAATTCATCCCACCCTAGACTGTGAGGATCTCAAATCATGATATTTAATAGGGTGAAAATATGATTTATCATCTAAGTAGGACATTTTAATGGTAAGTGGAGGTTATGAGCATCACAGTGAACAAGATGTTTAAATGGGAGTTGTTCCTGGCAAAGTAGGAGATAAAATGACTATAAAATATAAGGTATTTTAAAAGATTCAGTAGTGATTGTTTGTAATTTCCTTCCTTTTCCACTTAATGTAATTACCTTAAATTTGTTCCATTTCAAAAGTAATAGCGCTATAGTGGAGTTATGAAAGTAACTTCTTTAATGTTAATTTTCAACCAGTCAGTAGTTGACAATTTATGTTCTAGGCATATTACACAAAGTACAAAATTTCAGAAGGTGTTTTCATGCCTGCCTTCTTACTTAGGCAAAAGTTTATTAGTTAAGAGATCAATGTAACAATGAATACTGATGAAGGCTTAAAAAGTACTGCTATTTATAAACTACTTGCTAGCTCATAATGCCATAAAATCCAGGTTTTTAATACATCACAGTTATGCAAATAGCTCCAAATTTGGTTACTTAAAACATGTCCTAGGGGCTTCCTTTTGGCTTTTTCTAAAGAGTAAGCTGAGACTTATAATACCTATTTCACGTATTTCAAAGAGTCCTAACGAGCACTAAATCAGACAATGGAAGTGAAACTCTGTAAATTGTACAGCAATGTAAATGCAAGAGAAACATTTCTATGTTATAATAAACATTTGTTTATATGATTGTTCATGAGGAAAATTCCCTTCATCCTAATGAATTTGCAAATAGTTGGCTCATCCATCCCATTAAAAAAAATTAACTTGCTATTTTTAAAGGAAAAAGTCACATATGTATATACCCAAAATAAACACTTCAGATTATAAAAAGGAATACAAATTGTTACATGTCCATCATTCAAGACCCCAGTAGTCTATTTATGTTCCCTAGAGGCAATTCCTATTACTAATATCTTACAGAAATTCCCAGAACTATCCGATGCTCTTATGAGCACATATGGCACTGTGGGTTAATGCGCTGGATACAAGGTTGATTTAAACCACAAGGTTGGCAGTTCAAGCTCACCAGCTGCTCCTCAGAAACCCTGTACAGTGTCACTATGAGTCAGAACCAACTTGACAGCACTTATCACCACCAGCTTTCCTTTTACATATGCTGTTCTCATAGTACTCTTTTTAGCTTAACAATAGATCTTTAAAATTGGCTTACAGAACACCTCTACCTTATTATGTTTTCACACAGCTGTACTACATTTTATGAACCTGCCATAAAGTATTTAACCTGCTTCTATTTTTCCATCATGTTAGAAATCATTTTCAGTTCCATGAGAGTCTCTGCAGATATCACCGGCATCAATAGTCTATGCTGGATATTTTCAGCCACTTTTTATAAAGATCTCACTTTAAGAAGTGTTCCAGGCAAAAAGAGAAAAAGCTGTCCAGAATCTGAACACCAGATCCAGTAATGTAAGAATACAATGCTAATATTCTTATGTTGTCATAGCTTCATTAACACACATGTGGCAACCATATGTGTGGACCTTGCTAGATCACAGAGATGAAATTGACTGCATCTGTGGGAGGAGATGATGGAGAAACTGGTATCAACCAAAACAAGGCCAGAGGCCGATTGAGGAACAGATACATTAATTGCTCATATGCAAGTTCAGACTGAAGCTGAAGAAAATTAAAACAAGTCCACAAGAACTGAAATATGACCTTGAGTACATCCCACCTGAATTTAGAGAAAATCTCAAGAATAGATTTGATGCACCGAACACTAACGAGTGAAGACCAGAGGAATTTGGGGATGACCATCACACATGAAGAAATTAAAAAGGTTACTAACAAGACAAGAAAGAAAGAAAATATCAAAGTGGATATGGGAAGAGACTCTTAAATTTGCTCTTTAAAAATGCAAGATAGCTAAAGTGAGTGGAAGAACATATGATGTAAAAGAGCTGACCAGGGAATTTCAAAAGGCAGCTTGAGAAGACAAAGTCAACTATGATAACACAATGTGCAAAGACCTAGAATTAGGAAAACAAAAGGGAAAAACAAGCTCAGCATTTCAAACGGAAAGAACTGAAAATAATATTGAAAGAACTGAGGAAAAAATTTAAACCCTGACTTGTAATATTGAAAGATTCTATTGGCAAAATCGTGAATGATACCAGAAGCATCAAAATAATATGAAAGGAGTACACAGAGTCACTGTACGAAAAGAATAGGTCAATATTCAACCATTTCCGGAGGAAGCCTAAGATCAAGAAGCAATGGTATTAAAAGCACTGAAGGCATTGGCAAAAAACAAGGCTCCAGGAATTGACAGAATACAAACTGAAAAATCTGAACACTGATACACTGTTGGAAGCACTCACTAGTCTATACCAAGAAATTTGGCAGACAGTTGCTTTGCAAACTTACTAGAAGAGATTCATATTTTTTTCCCATTCCAAAGAAAGGTGACTCAACAGAATCAGGAAATTATTGAACAATATCATGACTATCACATGCATTGTTGTGAATAAATGCTGAAGGTAATTTTAAAAACAGTGCAGCAACACATAGACAGGGAACTCAGAAATTCAAGCTGGATCCCCAAGAGGATATGGACCTAGGTATATCATTGCTGACCTCAGATGGATCTTGGCTGAAGCAGAGAATACCAGAAAGATGTTTACTTGTGTTTTATTGACTATACAAAAGCAGTTTACTATGTTAATCATAACAAATGATAATAACATTGCAAAGGATGGAAATTCCAAAACAATTATGCTCACAAGGAACCAGTACCTAGACCAAGAGGCAGTTATTCAAACAGCACAAGGGGATACTACATAGTTTAAAACCAGGAGAGGTGTGTTTCAGGGTTGTATCCTTTCTTCATACTTATTCAGTCTAAATGCAAAGCAAATAATCCAAGAAGCTGGACTACATGAAGAAGAACATGGCACCAGAATTGGAGGAAGACTCATCAACAAGCTGCGATATGCAGATGAAGCAACCTTGCTTGCTGGAACATCGAAGAATACAGCCTTCCGTGTGGATTCTAACTTAGTTGAAAGAAAACAAAAGTCCTCACAACTAGATAAATAAACAACATCATGGTAAATAGAGAAAAGATTGAAGCTGTCAAGTATTTCATTTTATTTGGATCAACAGTCAGTGTTAATGGAAGCAGTAGGCAAGAAATCAAATAATATATCACATTGGGAAAAATCTGTTGCAAAAGATCTCTTTAAAGTGTTAAAGAGTAAAGACGTTTCTTTGAACACTAAGGTGCACCTGACCTAAGTCATGGTATTTTCAATTGCCTCAGAGGTGTGTGAAAGCTGGACAATGAATAAGGAAGACCGGAGATGAATTGGTAAATTGAATTATGGTGTTAGCAAATAATATTGAAAGTACCAAGGACTGGGCAGTGTTTCACTTTGTTGTGAGTTGTAACTGACTCCATGACACCTAACAATAACAACACTGACCTCCAGACCTTAGAGACAAGAATGAGCCAAGAGCACTACAAAAGAACATTTCACTAGTTGATTCTGTGCACACAAGAAGTACGGTGCTAGAAAACAAAATTTGTTTTGGGTTGTCTTCTGGGATAAAGATTACTAAGCTGTTTGCAAATATTTTCCATGAAATGAAATATTATTTTAATTTCAAGTTGCCTCTCATTAAGTAGGTCATGATATCAATTTAGTGAGTTATGACCAAGATATTTTAAAAGGAAAGAATAGAAAAACAATCAAACTAAAAACTAGTGTTTTGTGAAGTTTAATTGCTCAACTATCTATATAGACATACACACATACATACAAAAATATACATAAATATATGTATACCAGAACATCATGTAAAGTGTTGGTTGCAGTCAAAAGGTTTGAATTCAAGTGATTAGGAAAGCATTATAAAAGCACTCCTCTTAACAATAATAATTTTATATTTACTTTTCATATTGACTTCTGAATTTTTCCTCTATTTTTGAAATGGTCAGTAAAAGATAAGCAATGGTGTGTGTGTGTTTGTGTAGCTCGCATGCAGAGGGGGAACAGTGGTTTGGGGGCAGGCTTCTTGATGTATTTAGTATAAGGGTCAGGGTTTGATGGGAGTTTAAAAGATTTCTTTCTGCTTGCATACTCTACCTATGCCTGAAACCACAAGATCTGAAAGTTAGCTCTCAGAGGTCATATTGTGCTTCTTACCCGACCCAGGAGTTTCTTTTGTATTTACCCAGACCACTAATCAGGAAATATACTAAGACATTCCTTTTTGCTGTTGCAGTTATAAAATATATTTCTTACATGACAAGATAAGTTTTAGAAAATTATACATCACTGTATAAATGCATTATAAATTATTAACTAGAACGGAATTTCTCAGGAGTCAGGCTTGTTTTATGGATTGTATTGAAAGTTTTAAAAAATCTTTAGACAAAAATAACTAAGGACAATTTTCCTGTCCCTAAAAGGAGCAATAGCAGAATGGAATAGCTCTGTCAGTAATGAAAATATCAGTATGTTTTCACAGTGATCCATTCACTGCTGCTTGGAAGCAAATCCTCTGGAGAATGGAAGAAGTAAACACAATGTTCCCAACCAGGATCTTGGGTTCAGATGCTAAAAAATTAAAAAAAATAAAAAACCCAATTCCTATAGGGCACCCATAGCTCATAAAGATGATGTAATGTCTAACGGTCACTAACAATTTAGAATGAATATATTTTCCATTAATTTTCACGGTCCAACTTCTACATGAAACCATGAATTTAGAGATAGGACTATCATAGGTGCTTTCATTATTTAGGGATTTGGCACAGCATGACACTTAACAAAAACAACAACAACCCACTTCCCTACCTTACTCTCTTTTCTCCTTTTTCACCCTAAAATTTTCTCCTTGGGAAAGATGACAAAAGTTATGGGGACAGGGAATTCTTTGTCCTTTCCTGAATTTAATTCCTAGTCATTAATTCCTGTGTGAGGCCCCTGAAACTTCCTTAGCCAGTGACTAATGACTTTGAACTTGCATCACTGACTTTCTTGCTTGTTCCCAGAGTTACATCTCAACCATACCTACCTTCTTTTTACTTTCCTCAGTTGGAACCAATGGATTTCCCCTTGCTATGCTGTAGGATGGAGTTCTGGTCTCGCGCTGTGTGATAAAGCATTGCACTGCAAGGTCAGATTAAACCACAAGGTCAGAGGTTCAAATCCACCAGTCATTCCTTGGAAACTCTATACAAGGTCCCTAAGACCCTACAGCACTTAACAACAACATACTATAGGATAAGCAATAGTATGCTAACTATAAGATTGGCGGTTCGAACACACCAGCCTCTCTTCAGAAACCCTATACAAGGTTGCAATGAGTTGGAACTGACTAACTGCACTTAACAACAACAATTCTAAATCCAATGAGCCATGCTGGCTTATGGATTAAAACACTTGAACCCATCAGATGCTCCATGGCAATGTGTATCTGTAATGATTTATAGCCTTAGAAACGCTAAGGCAATTCTACTCTGTCCTAGAGGTTCATTATAAGTTGGAATTGACTTGACTGCAACAGGATATTTTATTTTATTGATCTATTTAATTTTTTATTGGTATCCTAACTCCCGTCTGAACTGAAGTCTGGATGTGACAAATGAACGTTTAAAGTTAGCACTAAAGACCAGGTATCCTAATGTAGTTCCCATGTTCCAGTAATAGACTCTATGGCACTGTAGGCTAAAACACTGGACCACAAGGTCAGTTTGAACCACAAAATCAGCAGTTCAAACTCAGCAGCCACTCCTTGGAAGCCCTACACAGGGTTTCTATGAATCGGAACTGATTTGATGGCATTTAACAACACTAATAAGAACCTTGTCTTCAAGTGACAATCCCCTTTAAGTGACCTGAACTTTCTAACTAGGTTTCTGTCTCGTCTTGTTCTGGTAAACTGATAAAAATTGTCCTAGTCCAATCAGCCTAAAAAGAGCAAATAGACAAATCTACTGTCTGACATTTCAGTTTAATGACCCAATGCAATGAAGGGGACGGGGCATCAAGGAACTATGAGGCATCTCAGGGAACAAAGAAAAATGCAGAATTACAGTATTAGTGCATTTGGAGAAAAGGTAGAATTCAGGTGAAATTTAAGGGAAGCAGCTCTTTTGAGAGACTCAAGCACAGCATAAATCAGGATTGCTGTTAAGTGCAATCAAGTCCATTTCGACTCATAACAACATGTATAGGGTTTCATAACAACATGTTGAAGGGTTTGGACTGCCAACCTTAAGGTTAGCAATTCAGAGCTTATCCTACAGCGCCACACCAGAGCTCCAGAAACCAGTGTTGCTATTGTTATTATTAACTGCCATCAAGTTGTTTCCAACTCATAGTGGCCCTGTATAAGGTTCCTAAGGAGCAAGCGGCTGGTGAGTTTGAACCACTGACCTTACAGTCCAAACTGACCTTGCGGTCCAGTGCTTATCCTGTAGCCCAAACCAGAAATCAGGGCAGAGGAGTAAATATCAGGTGTGGACTGTGAAGTGGAAGAAAGCACCGCATCTTTGGAAAACTACAAAGCTAAGATGGATATGAAACGTTGTGTCCAGAAACCCCTTATCTGAATCTCTGCACCTGTGGTGTAAATTAAGGTTTTGTCTGTGTCAAAGTGCCCTCAGACAAGAATGGGATGTTTTGTTCTTACTGATACAATTTCATACAGCAAAGCCTTTGATAATCTATGACTTCAGAGTAAAGTTTCTCAGTGATTAATAAAGCAGGAGTCACTGAGGAAAATGGTTGTTATGACTTTAAATTTTACAGCTTCAGTGTCCTTGAGGGAATTATTGTTATTCATTAAGTTTGCACAGACTTTATCTGTGTTTGTTATTCCTCACTGATGAATGGTGGGTAGATTTCTTTCTTTCTCCATCAAGCTAATTTTATCTTTCTGTACTTCTTGCACTTTTTGATGTCTATTGGTGCAATTCAGGTTGATTTGCACTAACTGGAAATATTTTTTTCTCAAAAGTCTTACTGACTCTCGGTTTCTGAAATCTGATCCTTAATTTTGACAATTTTTTCTTCAACCTTTTGGGCTAAACTGAAGTCCAGAGCCTGGTGTTTACAAGTGGTTCTGAGTTTTACCTTCCTGTAAAGTTTTTCATCTTCACCTGTGATTATCACCCAGTTGTTGGGACTGAATTTCACTTTCAGGAGTGTGGAAGATTAGAGGCAACTTTGCCAAATCAAGAAATTTCTCTTATCCATTCTGACTATTGTTGTTGTTGTTAGGAGCTATTGAGTCAGAACCAAATCATAGTGACTCTATGCACAACAGAACAAAACACTGCCTAGTCCTGGGCCAACTTCACAATCGTTGCTACTCCTGAACCCATTGCTGTTGTCACTGTGCCAATCCATCTCATTGGGGGTTGTCCTCTTTTTCTCTGGCCCTCCACTTTGCCAAAAACGATATCTTTCTTTAGGGACTGCTACCTCCTAATAATATGTCTTGTGTTTGAAATCCTTGTGGCATAGCTGCTGGTATCACAGAACCTGTAAACCATCACAATATGACAAACAAATGAGTATTGGCAACTGAAAAACAGGAATCTAAATTATTTTCAAATAATGGATGGAAAAATACAAATTATATGAGCTATTAGGAGCATGCAGCTGAAGAGGTCCACCACTTGTCTGTCAGTTTGCCATACTACAGTGGCTTGTGTATTATTGTTATTCTGGAAAGTATGCCACCAGTATTTTAAATATCAGCAGGGTCGCCCACGGTGAACAGACTTCAGCTGAGCTTCTAGATGAAGACAGACTAGGAGGAAGGAGAGATGGGCTACTTCCTAATATTCAGTCACTGAAAACCTTATGAATAGCAGTGGGACACTCGCAGTACCAGAATATTGAATATTGATTTATGATGAAAAGCATCAGAATATTGTCAGATATAGTGTGGAAGATGAGCCCCACATCAGGTAGAAGGGCTCAAACTATGACTGCCTCCTCAAAGTAGGATGTGATATGAATGTCATGATATGAATGAGTACCATGATATGAATGAGTAAAGCTCTCAGGACCTTCATTTGATAATAGGGCATAACTCAAAATGAGGAAAAACAGCTGTAAACATCAATTAATAATCTGAATATGGAATGTATGAAGTATAAATATAGGAAAATTGAAAGTTGTCAACAATGAAATGGAATGCATAAATATCGATATCGTAGGCATTAGTGAGCTGAAATGGACGGGCATTGGCTGTTTTGTATCCGAGAACCACATGGTTTATTATGCCAGGGATGACATATTGAAAAAGAATGGTGTTTCATTCATCAACAAAAACAAAAACAAAAACAAAAACAGTTCAAGGTCTCTCTTGAAGTACAACACTGTCTGTGATAGGATAATATCCATATGCCTACAAGCCATGAACTGCCAAAAGAACCAATAGATCTGTTTTGGAAGAAGTGCAACCAGAGTGCTCCTTGGAGGCCAAGATGGCTAGGCTTCGTCTCTCATACTTTGGACACATTGTCCAGAGAGAACAGTCGCTGGAGAAGGATGTCATGCTGGGTAAG
>NW_006408627.1:7806204-7813724 GCF_000296735.1 Chrysochloris asiatica
AGATCAACCATCAACACTCATGGAAGCAGCAGTAAGAATTCAAATGATGTATTCCATTAGGCAACGCTGCTGCACAAGATCTTTTCAAAGTGTTTAAGAGCAAAGACATCAGTTTGAGGACTAAGGTAAGCCTAACCCAAGCCATGGTATTTTCAAAAACCTCACATGCATGTGAAATTTGGACAATGCATATGGAAGACTGTAGAAGAAGTGATACATTTGATTTACGGTGTGAGAGGAGGATATTAAAAGTGCCATGGAGTGTCAAAAGGAAAAACAAATCTGTGTTGGAAGAAGTACATACGACTGCTCCTTAGATTCCAGGATGGGCAGACTTTATCTCTCATATTTTGGACATATTGTCAGGAGGGACCAGTCCCTGGAGAAAAACATCATGCTTGGTAAAGTGGAGGTTCAGCAAAAAAGAGGAAGATCCCCAGTGAGATGGATTGGCACAGTAGCAGCAACCATAGGTATAAGCATAGCAATGAATGAAAAGTTGGCACACAACTGGGAAGTGTTTTGGTTGTGCATAAAGTCACTATGAATCGGTACTGATTCGATGGCACCTAACAACAAAAAGAAGCTGAAGCTTTGAATAAATATAAGAAAAACAGATTGTTTCATATGTCAGAAATCTTAGGCATTGGTCCCTATTGAGACTAACATGGTTAACCTATCCGGACATCTGCTAAAATGAGATAATTACTCTGTTGTTGTTAGGAGCCATGGAGTGGATTCAAATTCTTTAAGACCACATAAAACAGAGTAGAACAAAACATTGCCCGGTGCTGTTCTAGCTTCACAATCATTACTATGTTTGAACCCATTTTTGCAGCTACTGTGTCAATCCATTTAATTGATGGTCTTTCTCTTTTCTTATTCTATACTTTACCAAACATGATACCATTCTCCAGGGACTAGTTCCTAATGAAATGTCTGAAGTACATGAGATGAAGTATCACCATCATTGCATCTAAAGAACATTCTGACTGTACTTCTTCCAATGCTAATTTGTTCTTTTGCCTGTCTGTAGTATCTTCTACAGAGTCCTGGTGTGGCCCTGTAGGATAAGCACTGGACCAAAAGTCAATTTGAACGTCAGTGTCAGCAATTCAAATTTACCAGCAACTCCTTGCAAACCCTATACAGGGTCTCTTTGAGTCGTAACTGACTCACCAACACTTACCAACAACAAAAGTTTATCCTATATTCTTTGCCAACATCATAATTCAAGGTCATCAGTTCTTGTTTGGGCTTCCTTTTTCATGGTCCAGTTTTTGCACTCATATGAGGTAATTGAAAATACCATGACTTTATTCTCAAACTGTTATTTCCCCCCCATTTTTTTTTAGTTTTGTGTGGGAGGGGGGTAGATTTGTCCAATGAAGTAATATGTCATTTGGTTTCATAACTACTGCATCCATGGGTATTGATTGTGGACTTAGGAAGGAAAGAAAGAAAGAGAGAAGACCAAAAGAAGAAAACCATTGTGGTTGAGTTGATGCTGATTCATAGAAGCCATATGTTGTTGTAGTTAAGTTCTGTTGAGCCGGTTTTGACTCATAGCAACTCTGTATAGGGTTTCTGAGGCTGTACATCTTTGTGGGAACAGAAAGCCTCATCTTTCTTACACATAGTAATCACATAGGACAAAGTTAAACTGCCCCATTGGGTTTCCAGGGCAATAATGTTCAGGGAAGGAAATTGCAACATCTTTTTTTCCCCCGAGGAACTGCTAGTATATTACAATCTGATAGCTAAATGGGTGTTAAATACTGAATTAAGGTAAAATGCAGATAGGAACTGCCGTGAGTTGTAAGAAGAAAGACTCTCTGTGACTATTAAATTTGAAGAGGCAGCTTTAAAAGAAGTATAAATTAATGATAGGTGGCAAGGAGAGCATTATGGGTAAACTACTTAATAGAAACAGATGTATCTAGAAACAGAATGAATAGACAAGTATGCCTGGAGTATAGGATCCATAGAGAAATTTTAGAATGGAAGATAAGAGGAGAAGATGAAAAAAAACAAAAAAAGAAACTAGAAGATGATGTTGAAGAAACATACTGTATAAACTGTGGACTTCCAGAAGAATGAACAAACCAGTAGTAGAAGAAATACAACCAGAATGCTTCTTGACGGTGAGGATGGCAAGCTTTCCTCTCACAGCATGCTCCTAGGAAGAGCAATCTCTCAGACTAGCCCTCCCGATACTCATGGACTCATACTTTATGATTGGAAAAATAATGTTTAAGGGGGTGTGGTGTCATGAGTTATTTACTATGTCTCATCTAGCTTTAGTCTTTGTAACTCCCACTAAATGACCCTTTGGCTGATGGATCTGGGTCAGAGAGGGTGGGAGAAGATGCTCATAGTATGACATGATTCAGCTGTGGATGTTAACAGTTAATATTAATTGCAGAAACTTGAAACGCTAACATGAGTATAAAATGAACCATCTCAGAAACAGGAGAAGGGGGCTCTCACTACCATCAAGAAAAAAGAGCCAGAAGCGGAGTGCATTCTTTGGACCATGAGATACCTTCACACTGAACCTTCGCAACCCAGAGGCAGAATGCCGTGACACCAGTGGAGCGGCAGAGGAGCAGTGGTAAGCTCTGTGGGCATTTATCAGCAGTCCTAAAGAGCTTTGTAACATTGCAGGAGCAGGACAGAGGCCACACCAGGGGACCAAAGGCTAGAGAGAGGACTGCTTGTGGGCACGGCAGAGGAGAGGTTGAAAGAATTGTGGCCTAAATGTTGTTGTTGTTGTTGTTAAGTGCTGTCCAGTCGATTCCGACCTGTAGCAACCCTGTTTCCATAGGGTTTCCAAGGAGCAGCTGGTGAGCTTGAACCACTGACTTTGCAGTTCAAACAACTTTGCATTCTGATGCATTAACCCACAGCGCCACACCAGGACTCCTACTGTCCCTAAATTGTAATGTGATAACTTAATACAACTAATTACTGTGAGTATGGTGTCTGAGCTCTGGGTGACCACTGCAATGAATTTTTGAACCCAGCTGAATAGAGTGTTACAGGAGGGGTAATAGGTGTTACTTTTGGCAAGGGGTCTTGCTATTGTCTTGGGTCTGTTAAAGAATGATTTTGTAAATATCAACCAATTAGAATGTTCTTGTTAAGTTCCCGGATCCTTTGTATTTGAGCTTTGTGAAAACTTCTTTTAACTGCAATACTTTGGTAAATCCTTATAATATGCTACCCAATCCTAAATCATTTTGTTCCTTCAATAAACACTTTACTTCAATTTTAACATTTTTTAACAAAAGTTCCTTGACCAATTATTATTAGATATAAGATTTGGAAATGTATTTAAATGAGCCAATAGATCACAATTGACATTCATGTATATAATTTTATGTATTCAGAAAAGGAACCTAGTAGATATATAGATATTCCATTGGTAAGAAGGAAGAAATCCTCTACAATTAATGGTAATATAAGGAAGCATTGAGAAGGTTTGCAATTTTCACAAACTGTGTTTAACCAGGCCATCTCTAATTTGATTCGTGTGTATTCTTAAACATACAGATCAAACCAAGGACTAAGGACATGATTATATCATGCAAACTTGCTGCATAGCTGAGTGAAATGCTTACCAGTCTCGGTAATCATTACTGTTGTCAAAGCTGTCTGTGATTATTATGTTTCTGCTTCTCAAATTCAGAGATCCCAGTGTGGCCAAAGCACATAGTTGATGTAACTGCTAGACAAGTCAGGCGTCCATGTCATTATCACCTTATCATTGTCTGATGATATCATGCTGCATCTGAGGAATGTTTCACACATATAGATTACACTGAAATATATACATGATCTGCTTTGCCAAAATTACTTATTTTCTTCGCAAAGTGAAATATCCTATTTGGGGTGGGGAGAAATCTCATGAGTAAAAGTAAAAATAAAGCATTTGGGAGAAAATAAGCTACTCTGAAGTTTGTGGAGATACCATATGCCTCTGTAGCCAGAATCAACAATTATTATTTGCCTGACATTTCAAGAAATCTAAGACGCACTGACACCCTCACTTTCTTGATCTGATTAGAAGGTATTAAGGAAAGGATTCATACACCTCAATTGGATTATTGCTGGGCTGTCATCCTAAAAGCCTTTTGTTTTCAGATGTAATCAATTGATCTTCAGGCCAATCCTTTTCCTTTTGCACACTACAAATCAGCTCTTTCGAAGTCTTTTCCTTTATAGAGATGTCTTGGGTTACGGAGAGTTGTAGAAAGGAAGTCTCAAGTAGGAAAATTGGAGAACTGATGCTGTAATCTATTCTAAGTGTCATTTAAGGGTAACAAAGAAAAACAAAGAACACAATGTACTCAGCATTATCCATTTTTATTCTACTAGCAATTTTCTCAAAGATCAGAACATTCTGAGGTCTCCAGATTGGAAACTCTCAATTTTTGTGACACACTAAAATCAACCTTTTTCAAATAACCAAGTTGTGGTGTCGCTAATTCAAGAATAGTCTCTGAATAGCCAACTGTGAATTTGAAATGTCCTTACAAATCAGAAAAAGATATTTTAAAATTTATTATCTACCCCCAATCTTTGAAACAAAGATTAATTTAACTAGTATTGTGAAGAGGAGATAAACTTTCAAAAACTAAGAAAAAATATAAAAGAATACTATAAACATTAGCCTTCCTAAGAATACAAAAAGATGAAAGAGATGTCTAAAAGAATGGTGCAATTATATCATATGTCCTAGTCTTCACTAGAGATGTTCTTCGTGATCATCTTTAACATTAATTTTTAAAAACAGAATTCACCTCACTTTGTACTATGAAATATATATTTTTTAAAGTTGCCATTAAGTTGATTCCATCTCATGGTGTCCTCACATACTTCAGAATAGAATTGTACGCTATAGAGTTTTAAATGTCTGATTTTTTGGAAGTAGATTGATAAACTCTAATTCCAAGGTACATCTTGACAGACTTGAACCACCAATTTTTGGGCCAGCAGCAGAATCCACTGAACTGCTTACACCACCGAGATAGAATACACATGAAAAACGGTATGAAACAAATTTACAACTTACAAAAGCTTATAAAGCTAATGTTCATATAACTAACTGCCATGGTACAAAACTGTTGTTGTTAAATGTCATCAAGTCATTTCCAGCCCATAGAGGCCCTGTATAGGGTTTCTAAGGAGCAGCTGGTGAGCTTGAACCACAGACCTTGTGATTCAAACTGACTTTGTGGTCCAGATCAATAACCCACAGTACCACACCAATACTATTTTGTTACAAAATAGAATACTGCTAATTCCCCACAATGGACTTCTTGTGCAGCATTAGTCAAATCTGATGCAAGTATTCAAGAGCAAAGATGTCAGTTTGAGGACTAAAGTGCATCTGATCCAAGCCATGGTATTTTCAATGCCTCATATGTATGTGAAAGCTGGACAATATAAGGAAGATCATAGAAGAATAATTGATGCATTTGAGTTACAGTGTTGAAGAATAATCTTAAAAGTTCCATGGACTTCCAGAAGAACAAACACGTCTGTGTTTGAAGAACTACAGTCAGAATGCCCCTTAGAACTCAGCATGGTGAGACTTTGTCTTTCATACTTCGCATATATTATTAGGGGGACCTGTCCCTAGAGAAGGACATCATGCCAGGTAAAGTGAGGGTCAGTGAAAAAGAGGAAGACCCCCAACGTGATTGATTGGCATAGTGGCAGCATCAGTGGGCTCAAACGTGATAATGATTGTGTGGATGGTCCAGGACTGCACAGTGTTTCATTCTGTTGTGCATAGATAGGGTCTCTATGAGTTGGCACTGGCTTGATGGCACCTAAAAACAACAAAACTTCAGACCCAGAGATTCAACGGTCGCATTTTAGGATCTTTGGAGTCTCCATCAGAAATGCTACTATAGAATGCTAGCTCCCCCAAGACTCAGATTGTGACTTATTCTATTCTAGATCTCTAAACTACCTAAGTTGTGGTATTTTCAATAACCTCATATGCATGCGAAAGCTGGACAGTGAATAAGGAAGACCATAGAAGAATTGATGCTTTTGGGTTATGGTGTTGGAAGAGAATATTGAAAATGCCATGGGCTGCCAAAAGAACCAACAGATCTGTGTTGGAAGAAGTGCAGCCAGAGTGTACCTTGGAGGCCAAGATGACCAAACTTTGTCTCTTATACCTCAGACATATTGTCAGGAGGGACCAGTTGCTGGAGAAGGATATCATGTTTGGTAAGGTGGAGGGACAGAGAAAAAGAGGAAGACCCCTGTCAAGATGGATTGGCAAGTGGCAGCATCAATGGGCTCAAGCATGGTAACAGTAGTGAGGTTGGCCCAAGATCAGGCAGTGTTTCGTTCTGCTGGGCACAAGGTTGCTATGAGTTGGTACTGAGTTGATGGCACCTAACAACAACAAATATCTCTATTTGGAGTCCTGGTAAGATGCTGTAGGATAGGCACTGGATTTCTAACCTTAAGATTAGCAGATGAAACCCACTAGCCACTTCTTGGAAACCCTATATAGGGTTGCTTTGGGTCAGAATCAATTTGACCGCACTTTACAGCAACAGCAACATAAATCTGTAGTCTAGTAACATTGGTGGCAAAAATCAATTAAACAGGCTGTTAAATGAGACAACTCTTATTGTGTCATAATAGGCAGCGTTTAAAAAGACTGGAACACTTAAACAGGTGCCAACTAAATCTAAAGATGTGAGAGGGGACACCACCACAAAACAGACCTAAAGACAGTGAGACAAGTATTAATGATTACTCATGTCCATCGTGTAAAGGGGAGGAAATAGGAGAAGGGATAGGGGAAGAAAGGAAGAAGATGAGAGAAGATGAAAATTTTAGGGGAGAATTAGAGTATTTTGCATTATTCCCCCATCCAATTCACCAGGTTTCATGGGAGAGACAGGTTTGCTTTCTCATCACTGCAAGTCAAGTGAGGAAGGCATTCTGGAGAGCACTTAACGAGCTTATATGTATCTCCTGGAGCTTGGGGAGCCAGGACTCCAAAAAGTATATTTTAAATACCTGCTCAGTCACTTGTTGATTGTGTGACATTGGACAAACTACATGACCACTCAGAGTTTCACTTTCCTCCTTTGTAATTGTAGATAATGATTATACTTTTTTCAAAGGGTTCAAATAAGAAAATCAAATGAGAAAATCCATGCAAGTTACCAATTAGAGAAAATCACTTAACTTTATTTGAGCTGAATCTGCTGGTTAGAAAATTCCTTTATTTATAAATCTTTGAACAAATTTTTAACCTCAGCAGGTTATAACAGCCAAGCAGATAGCTGTCAGCCAAAAATATGTGCTCTTCATTGTATAATGTAGAACCATACAGGTAGGGCTTTCTTTTTTTCTTTCTCCACACATTTTATCTTAACTACCACTATTTTTCTTTGTTATTGTTGCTGTTACGTGCCTTCAAATCAGTTTTGACTCATAGCAACTCTATATAGGGTTTCTGAGGAGTGGTTAGTGGGTTT
>NW_006408627.1:7816664-7817512 GCF_000296735.1 Chrysochloris asiatica
ACTCGATGGCACCTGACAACAACAACAAGAACAAGCAAGACCTGTTAATACAATTATAATAGAAATATATACGCCAACCACTAAAGACAATGATGATGAAATTGAAGAATTCTATCAGCTTCTTCAGTCTGAACTTGATCAAAGATGCACTCAAGATGTATGAGTAATTACTAGTGATTAGAATGTAAAGATTGGAAACAAAGAAGAATCAGTTGTTTAGAAGAAATCCATATTTGTGCCCATTCCAAAGAAAGGTGACCCAACAGAATGTGGAAATCATTGGACAATATCATTAATATCACATGCAAGTAAAATTTTTCTAAAGGGAATTTAAGAATGTTGCAACAGTACATTGACAGCGAGCTGCCAGAGGCTCAAGCTGGATTCAGAAGAGGATGTGGTATATGGATATCATTGCTGATATCAAATGGATCTTGGCAGAAATCAGAAAGATATTTACTATGTTTTATTGATTACACAAAGGCTTTCAATTATGTGGCTAATAACAAGCTATGGACAATACTGCTGAGGATGAGTATTTCCAAACACTTAATTGTGCTCATGAGGAACCTGACATAGACCAAAAGGCAGTTGTTTGAGAACAAGAGAACACTGAATGGTTTAAAATTAGAAAAGGTGTGTGCCAGGGTTGTATTCTTTCAACATACTTATTCAATCTGTATGCTGAGCAAATCAATTCAAGAAGCTGGATTATATGAAGAAGAACTGGCATCAGGATTGGAGGGAGACTCACTAACAACTTGTGATATGCAGATGATGAAATCTTGCTTGTTGAAAGAGAAGAGGACTTAAAATACTTATTGATGAAGATCAAAGACCACAGTCTT
>NW_006408627.1:7822185-7823558 GCF_000296735.1 Chrysochloris asiatica
GACAGTGTATTGTCCACCTTTGCTCCAAGTTTCCCGAGGCATTTTCCCATGGTGTTTCAGCTCCCTTGCTTGGTCTTGCCATTTGGTCTCATCCAAGATGTTGGCTCCAGGCCTCTGAGCCTGGCAGATTCAAAAGTACACGATTTCTTACTTCAGCTTCAAGTTCCACTAGCTATAAGCCTTCATACTTTTAAAATATTCTTAGCTATGTGGTTCCGAGTTTTGGAGCTCTGACCTGGATCTTCTTTGCCTGGTATTCTGTGGTATGGCTGATGGCAAACTTCATGCACCTTCAACCTAGCCGCCATCAAGCCCCGCCTCCCAAACAAACCTATCTTGAAACAAGTAGAGCCAGAGTGCTCCTTGGAAGTCAGGATGGCCAAATTTAAAGTACCAATGAAGAGCAAACACTACAGCTTTCAGTAGGGATGGCACCTCAATGTAAAGAAAACAAAAATACAACTGGACCAAAAACATATCATCATGAATAAATGGAGAAAAGATTGAAGTTGTCAAAAACTTAATTTTTCTTGGATCCACAATCAACACTCATGGAATCAGCAATCAATAAATCAAATGACATACTAAATTAATAGGCAAGTCAGCTGCAAAATACTTTTTTGAAGTGTTCAAAAGCAAAGATATAATTTTGAGGATTTAAGTATGCCTAACCCAAGCCATGGTATTTTCAATAGCCACATATACATGTGAAAGTTGGACAATGAATAAGGAACACTGTAGAAACATCAATGCATTTGAATACTAGTATTGTGGAAGAACACTGAAAGTACCATAGACTGTTGGAAGAAGTACAGTCAGCATGCTCCTTAGAAGCCAGGATGGTGAGACTTCGACTCTCATACTTTAAACATATTGTCAAGTGGGGAGAGGGACACCATACTTGATAATGTGAAGGAACAGCAAGAAGCAGGAAGATCCCCAATGAGATTGACAGAATGGCAGCAACAATGGGTTCAGTTGTAACAAAGATGTGAGAATGGTCAGTGTTTCATTCTGTTATGCATAGATAGGGTCACTATAAGTTGGAACCAATGCAATGGCAACTAGCAAACCCAAAACAATTCTGGACCTATGTAAATAGAATCATGTAATGCGTAACCTTTTGTGTCTGGCTGTTTTCATTTAGCATGTTATAGCAGATTTAATACTTCATTATTTTTATGGCTGAATAGTATTCCATTGTATGGATATTTAACTTTTTAAAAGAATGCCCCTCCTGACAATATGTTTGAAGTATGATAGACAAAGCCACCACTCATCTGTCAGTTTGTTGTACTGTGGTGACTTGTGAGTTGCTATAATTCTGAAAACTATGCCACCAGTATTTTAAATACCAGCAGGGTCACCCATGG
>NW_006408627.1:7824873-7826188 GCF_000296735.1 Chrysochloris asiatica
GAGTCTGTTTGGACTCATAGTGACCCTGTACAAGGTTTCTGAGGCTGTAAATATTTATGGGAGCAGAAAGCCTCATCTTTCTCCCATGGAACATATGGTGGTTATGTGCTGTGGAGTTGGTACAGACTCACAGTGATCCTGTATAGTGCAGTTCAAAATACTCCTATTACCTGTTTTTTCCTGCAACTTAGCAGCTTTGGTCTAGATTTCTCTGCCAGCTATAGGTGATATTATACTCTTTCATGAGGCGACACATCATGTCTGGCTGTCTTTTTGTGAATTATGCAGGCATAGATGTGCAATGCCTGAATCTATCAAATCACTGAGGATTATAAATTAGTGATATTTTATCCATTTCTTCTAATAATTAAAATACTTTTTAAAAATGCTTATCTTCATGTATAATTTGTTTACCCAGTGATTCAATTCAAGTAGACAGTGCTGAACAAATACTCAGCTCTTTATTTTTTTACATGGTGTCAGAATATAACTTGGTGTGGTCCTGTAGGATGAGTACTCGACTGCAAGGTCAGTTTGAACCACAAGGTCACTGGTTCAAACTCACCATCCCCTCCTTGGAAATCTTACACAAGGTCACTATGAGTCAAAACTGAGTCAATGGCACTTAACAACAACAACAAATAGTAAATTGGCTCTCTGCCATTGTTCCAAGTTGGTCAATTAGTGCTTTATTTTATGTTCATAATATTATAAACTTATGGATTAAAATTGGTTTGATGAATTTAAATCTATTGTAATTTTAATCTATTTGAAATTTACATTGTTCCATCTCTGCCAGTGGAGCCCTAATCAAGTTGTTTCCTGAGTTCTTTTGAGAGAAGCTTAACTGACTTTGGTAGTTTCCCCACTATATACTATGACAAAATATCCCAGACTCATCTTATATGTTTCCTGCGCTACATCTGAGAAACCAATTTCCTGAGAAGACCTGGGTTCTAAGTCACAAACTGGGAGCTAGGGACACTAGCTACTATTGAGCTTGTTCTTATTTTTAGGGCTAGAGTGACAGAGCTGATATATATATGTGGTGTGTGTGTGTGTGTGTGTGTGTGTTTATAATAATTCATGAGCTACTTTTTAATTCTTTCCATTTAAATTTGGAATGGTAGGGTTTTAAGGTTTCTTACTTATTCTCTTCTGCATCTCCTTTCCTCCACATTAAGATTTCTGATTCTCAAGAACACATTCATTGGAAGAAATAGGGTAATTCATAACTATGAATTTTATTTATTTTCTCTCACATTGAATACACAGTATTCTGACTAGTAATATTACATCACTAATGGGTCCTGGT
>NW_006408627.1:7827618-7839166 GCF_000296735.1 Chrysochloris asiatica
AACAACAACATACTTGATGCTCACCATTTGTTCTTACCCAATGTCTCGCTAGTCATTATTTTTCTGTTGTTGTTTGAAGCTCATTTCAATCATGTAGATTCAGGAAGGATTCATGGAAACACTATTTCCTGAGTTCTTGCATGTTGCTAACAGTTTGTTTGAGCCCCCTTTCATGCATGAAAACTAGCTTGGCTGATGATAAAACCTGGCTCACATTTTCTTTTCTTGAATGCTTTAAATATGTTATTTAATTTTGTTCTAACATAAGGCATTGTTGGTAAAAAGTCTTGCAATTCTTCTCCCTTATAATTCGTTTGCTGTTTTTGGCCTACCAGCTCAAAGGGTATTTTTCTTTATCTTTGTTGTTGTTAGGTACCATCATGTCAGTTCCAACTAACTCATAGCCAAACACTGCTGGTTCCTGCTCAATCCTCACAATTGTTATGTTTGAGTCCATTGTTGTTGCCATGGTGTCAAGTCCATTTCACTGAGGGTCTTCCTCTTTTTCACTGACTCTCTACTTTACCAAACATGATGTTCTTCCCCAAGAACTGGTCCCTCCTGATAACATGTGCAAAGTAAGTAACACAAAAGCCTCGCCATCCTGGCTTCTAAGGAGCATTCTGATTGTACTTCCTCCATGACAGATTTGTTTGTTCTTCTGGCAATTTGTCCTTCACCAACACCATGATTCAAAGTCATCACTTCTCCAGTCATCCTTATTCATAGTCCTCAATTGCATGTGAGGTGATTGAAAGGACATGGCGAGTCAAGTGAACCTTAATCCTCAAGGTAACTATTACTAAATTCCTTCTTTGCTCATTAACATTTTTGCATTTTAAGAAGTCTTTTGCAGCAGATTTGTCCTATGTAATACATCAACTGATTTCTGACTGCTGCTGGCATGGATATTATTATGGATCCAAGTAAAATAAAATCCTTTATAATTTCAATCTTTTCTCCATTTAGGATGATGTTCATCAGTCCAGTTGTGAAGATTTTTGTTTTCTTTACATTGAGGTGCAATCAGCATTGAAGGATGTAGTCTTTGATCTTTATTAGTAAGGGCTTCAATCCCTCTTCACTTTCAGCAAGCAAGGTTGTGTAATCTGCATGTCATATGTTGTCAATCACTGTTCCTTCCACCTTGATGCTTGTTCTTCTTTAGATAGACCAGCTGCCCAGATTATTTGCTCAATATGCAGATTGAGAATATATTCCAGGTAGAAGATTTGCTGGGTCATACTGTATTGCTATTTGCAACTCACTCATGTATGTCAAGAAATTTGGAAAACAGTTACCTGGCCAATTGATTGGAAGAGATCTATACTTCTGCCCATTACAAAGAGAGAAGACACAAAGGAATATGGAATTCATTGGACAATCTCATTAATTTCACACAAATAAATTTTTGACCAAGATAATTAAAAAATGGCTGCAAAAGTACATTGACGGAGGTTCAATCCAGATTCAGACGAGGCCATGGAATGAGGGATTTAATTGCTGACATCAGAGAATTTAATTGCTGAAAGCAGAGAATACCAGAAATATGTTTACCTGTGCTTTATTGACTATGCAAAGGCTTTTGATTGTCTGGATCATGATAAGCTACGGACAACATTACAGAGAATGATTATTCCAGAACGCTTCATTGTGCTCATGAGGAACTTGTGCATAGACCAAGAGAACAGAACAAGGAACACTGAATTGTTTAAACTTAGGGAAGATGTGTTCCAGAGTTGTATTCTTTCACCATACTTATTCAATCTGTATGCTGAGCAAATAATTTGAGATGCTATATTATATGAAGAAAAAGTTGGAATCAGGATTAGAGGAAAATTCATTAACTACCTCGGAAACCCTGTACAGGGTCGCTATGGGTCGGACCCGACTCGACGGCACTTAACAACAACAACAACAACCTTTGATATGTAGATAATACAATCTTGCTGTCTGAAAGCCAAGAGGACTTAATATCGTTTCATATTCATGTTATTTGCAGCTTCTCTTTTTCTTTTCTTAGATTTGTCAGTGGTTTGTTGAATTTGCTAATAATTTCAATGAATCAACTTTTTGTCTTGTTGATTCTTTCTACCACACTTCTGTTTTCTTCTTCATTTACTTCTGCTCTAATAATGGTCAGGGTCGCTATGAGTCAGAACTGACTCCACGGCACACAACAACAACAACAACAATCATGGTCAAGGATCAATGTACTGAAGAAAGAAATCCAAGCTGCACTGAAGGCATTGGTGAAAAACAAACCTCCAGGAATTGATGGAATACAAACAGAAATCTTTCAACAAACTGATGTAGCACTAAAGGCACTCACTCATCTATGCCAAAAAATTTGGAAGACAGCTATCTGGGCAACTGCTTGGAACAGGTCTATATTTGTGACCATTGGTGGACCCAATGGAATACAAAAATCATTGAATCATTTTGCTGAAGATAATTTAAAAAATGGCTGCAGCAGTACATTAATCAGAAACACAAGTTGAATTCAGAAGAGGCGCTGGAACTAAGGATGTCATTTGCTGACTTCAGATGGATCTTGGAAGAAAGCAGAGAATGACAGAAAGAGTTTATTTGTGATTTTTTGACCTTGCAAGGGCTTTCAACTCTGTGTATCATGAAATACTATGGATAACACTGTGAAGGATGGTTATTTTAGAACACTTACTCAGGAGGAACTTAAACATAGACCAAGAAACCATCATTAGAACAAGTGTATACTAAGTGGTTTGAAAATCAAGAAATGTGTGTGCCAGGGTTATATCCTTTCACAATTTCTATTCAATCTGCATGCTGAGCAAATAATCTAAAAAACTAGATTATCTGAAGAAGAACACGGCATCAGGGTTGAAGGAAGACTTATTAGCAACCTGCTATATGCAGATAGATCAACTATCAAAACTCATGGAAGCAACAGTCAAGAAATCATACGACGTATTGCATTAGGCAAATCTGCTGCACAAGACCTTTTCAAAGTGTTGAAGAGCAAAGATGTCAGCTTGAGGACTAAGGGGCGCCTGACCCAAGCCATGGTATTTTCAATAACTTCATATGCATGCAAAAGCTGGACAGTGAATAAGGAAGACCATAGAAGAATTGATGCATTTGAGTTATGATGTTGGAGAAGAATATTGAAAGTGCCATGGGCTGCCAAAAGAACCAATAGATCCATTTTGAAAGAAGTGCAGTCAGAATGCTCCTTGGAGGCCAAGATGACCAAACGTCATCTCTCATACTTCAGACATATTGTCAGGAGGGACCAGTCACTGGAGAAGGATATCATGTTTGGTAAGGTGGAGGGTCAGAGAACAAGAGGAAGACCCACAACGAGATGGATTGGCCAAGTGGCAGCACTAATGGACTCAAACGTGGCAACACTAGTGAGGTTGGCCCAGGATCAGGCAGTGTTTCATTCAGCTGTGCATAAAGGTCACCATAAGTCGGTACCGACTCGATAGCACCTAACAACAACAACAACAATGACTAAACTGACTCCATTTTGTTTAGGTTGTTATATTCATGCTATCACCAGCTGCTACATGGGAGAAAGATGAGGCTTTCTGCTCTTGTAGCCCCAGCTGCTACATGGGAGAAAGATGAGGCTTTCTGCTCTTGTAGCCTCAGAAACCCAATATAGGATCGCTATGAGTCGGAACTGACTCCACAGCACCCAATCACCACCATTAATAAGCCCTATATGAAAATAGACTCTTCGCTCCACTGCAGCCCACACTGACTAAGTTAAAAATCCATATTTTGACATTGTGTTATTGTGTTTTGTTATGTGTCGTTTAGTTGGTTCTGACTCATAGCAACCATGTATAGGGTTTCAGTGGCTATAAATCTTTGTGGGAGCAGAAAACCTCATCTTTTCACCTCTAACTGCTGCTGGGCTCAAACCACCTACGTGTGGTTCTCGGTCTAGTATTTCCTGGATAAAGTTTGGTGCCTAAATTCTTTAGACCCCAGTGGTTAGGAGCACCAACTAAAATTTCCAACAACATGGCCCTTAAAAAAAAATCCAGAGTGAGATATGTTGGTACTATAGATAGATGAATGATTTTGCCCATTTTAAAATTCATTCATTCAGTCCTTTAGAAAATACTTATTGGCTATTTATTATGACTCAGAAACTGTTTTAGACACTAGGACTTTGGGTATATACCAGTAAACAAGGTAAACCTTCCCATTCTTGAGTTTAAACTCCAGAGGCTTATATATTTTTTGAAATATTTGTTCAGTGGTTGTTCTACTGTTATTTGAGATACTCCCTGGGAGGTACCAACTCACTTGCCTTTGTCCTCAACAACTTCAGCACTCTCTTGGAAAAGTGTTCTTGTGGTTCTCTCTCTAGCTGATTCTGACTCAGAGTCCATATAGGGCAGAGTAGAACTGTTCCACAGAGACTCTTAGGTTATAAATCTTTAAAGAAGCCCATTGACAGGTTTTGCGTTTTGCAGAGTCACTCATGGGTTCAAATAGTCAAACCTCTGCTTAGCAGCCCAGCACTTTAACAAACGTCTAGTTGATAACATTCTATCCATTTCATTTCATTTTCAGTGATGACATAGAGTCCCTTAGAAATTAGTTTCTAAGTACCCCTCCGCTAGTCTTCCCTTTTATCTATTTCTGATTTCAAAGAATCACTAGGGTCACAGCCAAAATGTAGTAAGCAGTTGGGAAATAGTCAAGTGCTAAATTTTAATTATTTCTGGCTAAAAACAAAAGTTATTTTAACATTTAAGTTGATTTTAACCCACCATTGAATTCTGTGTGTGGGTACTTCATTAGATTAGTGAGAAATTGGGGCTTTGGAGGCCTGGTGTGGTGCTGTGGGTTAATGCGCCAGACTGCAAAGCCTTTTGAACTGCAAGGTCGGTGGTCCAAGCTCACCAGCTGCTCCTCGGAAACCCTGTACAGGGTCGCTATGGGTCTGAATCGACTCGAGGGCACTCAACAACAACAACAATGCATACATGGCAAGGAGCTGGTAGTGTAGTGGTTACGAATCGGGCTGCAAACCTCAAGGTCAGCAGTTCAAAACTACCAGCTGTTCTGTGGGAGAAAGATGAGGCTTTCTGCTTCCATAAAGATTTACAGCCTCGGAAACCCTGTACAGGTTTGCTATGAGTCAGAACCGACTCCATGGCACATAACCACACACCACCATTCATATAGGGTAGGGTGATCGGAAGAAAAGGGTATGTTTAACAACAGCAGTGGTTGTTATAAAGAGGAAAAGGGGAGAATAAAAGCCTATATTTCAACACAAGCAATTTAGGAAAATCTAGTATTTTAGAAGCTTCCTTCATGTACAACCTGGAAATGTACATTAACAGGAAACCATCTGCCCACCCCATGACTATCCTTTTCCCATCCTTGGTCTGCTGGGTTCTGCCAGTGGGTGGGAGACATTGTCATTGTTTATAATGCTCATAAGCCTACATGGATGTCAATGACATATATTTAGAAATCAAAATAAAGCTTTAGGAAGATCTTCAATTTAATGGAAAGTAATCTAGTCATTTGGGAACCACAAGAGCTCTTTAGGGAAAATCTGCCTCTGCATGCTGGAGGAAGTGTGGGTGTAGTGGAGTCCCGGTGACACCTTGTGATGTCAGTCATCCCCAGGCTTAGGCTGATTGGCTGTGAAGAACTGAAGCAGAGTTTAAATTCTTGTGCCATCAGAGAAGTGCTCAGAGTATCAACACGAGTGACTTCACTGAATGCTCTGCAAGAACTTCAACTTGATTTTTGAGACTTTCGGGGAAAAGTCTTTGCGAACAGAGGAAGGTAAAAACAATTTTATATTTTAATTTTTTTATGACTTTGTTGTGTTGATTGGCAAATATGAAATGTGTATACTTGTTGAGAGAGATGTTTTGCCATGCAGAGAGAGATATGAAGAGCTGCGCCTAGGTTAAAATAATTCCTATTTTTGTGCCTGTTGTGTCATAGCAATTAATGACATTAAATGACAGGTAAGTCACTCAAACCTGGTGCTTTCTTTGTGAAAAACAAAGCTGAAATGGAGCTACAGCACTCGACTGCTAACTACAAGGTTAGCAGTTCAAACCCACCAGCCACTCCTTGGAAACCCTATACAGGGTTGGTATGAGTCAGAACTGACTCATCAGCACTTAACAACAACAACAACAACAACAACAATAGTACTTCCGAAGGAGACAATAGTTATTTTTAAATTTAACTTTAATTTTTGTTGTTGTTGTTAAGTGCTGTCGAGTCAGTTCCAACCCATAGCAATTCTCTATAGGGTTTCCGAGGAGCAGCTGGTGAGCTTGAACCACCGACTTTGTGGTTCAAACTGACTTTGCAGTCCAGTGCATTAACCCACAGTGCCACACCAGGACTCCAGCTTTAATTATCAAAACAATAAAACTTTTACATTTAGATTTCATAGATGGCAGGATGTTCATGGCTTACAAGACACTGTGAAAGAATCTAAACTATATTGTCAGGACTTTCATTATCAAATCTTTTCATTGAAAACCAGTTAATGCTATTCATCTAGAGACATTCAATAATACGTATTGTGAATGAAAGATGAAGTAAACCAAAGGTATGAAAATTATAATACTTTTGTACTGGTAAACTGGGTATTTGTGTTAGCATAATGCCTTGCATACAGTCAGAATTCAATAAATGCTGAATTGAATGATCTCTTAAAACATTTTCTATTGGGGAAGACTTATGCGTATATGCACTGTTGTCCGTATGTATTTTTATTTTCTGCATTTATTGCAATTCTTCATCTGTGTCAGAAGAGTTTGTCTTCCACAATACAGAGTCCAAATTGTGGTCAAACAATGCTTTTCTGTATGACATCTAGAAGGTCCCAGGTATAATAGCAATTCTTCAAGCAACCTATTTTCTCTTGGAATGACAACTTCTGGTTAGCAAACATTCCTTTTAATTCAGGGTTTAGTAAATGAGTCCATATTAATCTTGGTGATTAAAAACATGTGAGCATTTTAAAGGGTATTAGCCAACTTACCTATCACAAAATGGTGGTAAGTATCAATATCTTCAGACCTTTCCAAGTCCATATTTAATTTCTGGGTACTCTAATTATTTTATGGTAATTGAATATGTTAGACTGATTGTAATTGATCTTATGAAAATACAATTGGGAATATTAGAACTTTTTATTGGTTTATTTGTTTAGTTCTCTGAATTTGGAGTTCATATCCAGGCCATATTTTACATTATTTTCAAAGGGTAATAAAGAAGCAAATTCTATCTGATGGAGGTTCTAGGTAGTTGGGATTTAAGTCATTTTACTTTTGCACGACCAACTTACTATTACTAATTCAATTGCTGTACCCTCAGCATCTAGAACAGTGTCTGTTATATTGTTGTTATTATTGTTAAATGCTGTTGATTTGATTCTGATCCATAGTGGCCTTGCATAGGGTTTCCAAGGAGCAGCTGGTGAGCTTGAACTGCTGACCTTGCAGTTCAAAGCGACTTCACAGTCCAGCACATTAACCCACAGCACACCTGGCATATAGAATGTTCTTAAATATTTTTTGGCTGTTAATGAATTTATTGTTCATTAGCATTATTGAGGATAACAATACTAAAGACATAAATTACCATATCAAGTCCATATTATTTTGCAAGGAAGAAAAAGAGTCTGATATTTTTCAAAGTCTGTTTCTTTATCCGCCTTTTATTTCAGTTCACATAAAAGAAAACTGAAAACTCAAATGTTTTAATTTTGAGGAATCTTTGCCAGTGAATCTTAATTTTAAGGAAATTACAGAACACATTTCCTTATTTAAGAGCTCAAAGAAGTTTTGGCTGCATTTGAAATCTGAACTGCGCTCCCTCATCCAGATTCTAAGTGTTTTCTTTTTTTTTTTTTCCAACTCAGAGCATGGGGTGGGGGGACGGGGCAGCACTGGAGAATTAGAAGAGTTGAAACTCTTTCTAATATGGCGCCTTGGAAACAGGTAGAACTCAAATCATAGCTGTTGATATTCCTGACTCCATATCTCATATAGTTTAGGTTTAGCTACTTTGCTAATTTCTTACTCAGAATAAGGCTACTGCTTATTTGCTTCTATTATTCTTTTTATGTTAATAGTTGATATTCATAAAAGTTTGGGGCTTTTACTTGGAAATTAGATTGCATAAAAGTATAATCAGTATTATAAAAATACTAACTGAAAACCTAATACAGTGTTCAAGATCTGACTTCCTTTTATGATTACAGGGAGACTATATTGGCATTGGACTGTGAACCACAAGGTCAGTGGTTTGAACCCACCAGCTGCTCCTCAGAAACCCTATACAGGGTTGTTATGAGTCAGAACTGATTCGATGGCATCTAACAACAACATTTTTGTTTGTTTGTTTTTGAGGCAACATCAATTCTCTCAGAATCTCAAAGTTGATTTTATTCTTATTTCCATTCTCATTTGAGAAATTATTGTTGGAGCCCCAGTAAGTTAATGCATCTCTCTTATTTCCATCAATAAATAACATTAACACAGGAAGCACCCTTAGTAAACAACTCATCATTCATAAGTTTAGAAAAATGCATGGTTACCACTTCACACTGTTTCGTAATTTAAATAAGAAAGAGGGAAAAGATAATACACGAGAAGAACTCAATGTTTATTGGCCTTTTATCAATATTGAGATATTTACTAGTTTTCAGAGTGTTTTAAGATAACCACACTACCTAAACTTCACTTTGATAATTACAGTGGTGGCCTGATTTTCATTTAATCTGCGATGCTGAAGCCATTGACATGTTATTGTTTTGAGGGTGTCTTATTTGGACAAACGTTCCTTTGCTTAATAAATTAAGCTAAGAATTTACTATGCTTCATTAGAATAAAGAAAATAATACAAACTAAGAGTGACTATAAAGAAGAAGGGTGATGCCCATGATGTAAAATAAGCAATAACAACAGCATTTGAGTTGTATGAAAGTACTGAACTGAAGGATGGTTTTACTCTTCTTTATCGTAGGGTTCCTAATGCTTTCGGGAACATAGTTTTTAAAAGATTAGTTGACTTATTGAAATCAATGTTTCAGACTGTTCATTGAGCAATTAACGGTTAAAATCACTTGGTGCACTTTGAAACTAACCTATCCCTTTGCCCATCTCCAGCTAACTGATTCCCACGATACTAATAATATACAGTCAAGGTTTGAGAACTGTGGGCTTAGATCACTTGCTACTAGTACAGTAAGTAACATTTTAAGAAATAAATTTGCAGATGCAAAGTCTGAAATGAACTTTCAGGATCTTCTGCAAAATGTATGGACGTCCATCTGATAATTATGCTAGGGCAGCTGTCGGGGCACACTAGTAATCCAGAGGCACGTTGTTTTCCTTTTAAATCATTTCAATGACTGTTTCTGTTAGAATCGAGTACAACTATTTTTAGATATTGAACAATCATTTTTCCAAATCCCACCAGTTCTTGAAGTGTGAAATGAAGCCACCCCCCAGGAAAGTACAGTTTGATTTGGTGTGCTTTTCTAAGAATGGTTCACAAACCTCTAATCTTCTCTAGCTCCTTTGGCATCATGAATGGCAAAAGAATTTAGCACAGTCATGTGTAATGTATGACTAAAAGGCTCACAGTAGTTATCAAGAGATTTCTGAACTGTAATATGAAGTCTACCATAGTGCTGCTCTTACAGACCAAGAGAAAAAAACACACAGCAAAAACAATGCATTTTGTCTAGACATTAATATGTGATTGCAACTGTGACTTAGGAGACATTTGTGTATGTGTGTACATCAAGAAAAATGCTCAATGTGGTGTCAATAAATGTAGAGGGAATACATGTGTCGGGTTGTTTTGAAAAAGTATTATGAATGTGATTGGTCGGAAATTTCTCTATTCCTGTTTCTTTTGTGTAAAATATTTTTTTGTGTGCCAAATTGTTCCCATTTTTATTGTGGTAAGTAGACCACAAAAGATCTATATTTCTATATTCTTCACATGTGTACATGTGACATTAGTCATACTCAGCATTATTCCTTCTTTATGCCTTCTCTTCTTAGATATTAAATGTTAGGGAAGAAGGGCTCCATATTTGAAAAGTTTTTAATTTATTTCATAGGAGTGAGTTGTTCTGTAAACAACATAGAAAAGATGTTGAAAAGCGAAGCTCCGTGTAATACGTTGTTGTTGTCGGGTTCGACTCATAGCAACCCTGTACAGGGTTTCCGAGGCTGTAAATCTTTACAGGAGCAGAAAGCCTCATCTTTCTCCCGCAGAACGGCTGATAGTTTCGAACTGCCCACCTTGAGGTTAACAGCCTGATTTGTAACCACTATGCTACCAGAGCTCCTTTGTATGGTTTGTTAGCATGGAGGAAACCATCTATGTCCTTTATCACAGGAAGAAGAGTCCCGCTTGGCTATGAAGACCTGCCTTGTGCTTGTGTTCCTCTGGGGGTTTTCCTGTGCTCTTCCGGTAAGTAACAGATTCAGAATATATGAAACACTTCTACAGCTAAAACTCCACAATTTTCATTTGCAAAGAACCAAGGTGACTGTTTAAAAGAGCCTGTTGTGGCGTTGTAGGATAAGCCCTTGACCACAAGATCGATTTGAACTGCAATGTCGGCGGTTCAAACTCACCAGCAGCTCATTAAAAACCCTATACACAGTCGTTATAGGTAAGAACTGACTCGAAGACAGTTAACAACAAGGTTACTATGTTCTGCTACCATGCCATTGGATTGATTCCAATTCATAGTGACAATACAGATAAGACAAAACAAAATGGTCTCATAGGGTATTATAGGCTATGTTCTGTTGTTAGGTGCCATCGAGTCGGTACCTACTCATAGTGACCCTATGCACAATAGAACGAAACACTCTCCGATCCTGGGCCAACCTCATAATCATTGCTACGTTTGAGTCCCCTGCTCTAGTCAGACCGAATGAGTGATTTCTTAGGAAATTGTTCTTTTTAAAACATCATCCAAGTTATTCCTCATTTTGCTCAGGGGTCTTACATACAGCCCTATGAGTCTCATTTTTTCTTCTCCATAAACACTGACTCTCAACGTGCCCTTCCCAACCAGCAGCATCAGCATCAATGAGGTCTTTGTTAGCAACGCAAATTTTTGTGCCCTGCGGTAGACTTAAGGAAGCATTACCTCTAGGGGTGGACCATAGAAATCTGCGTTTTAAAAAATCTTCCAGGTGATTCTGCTGCATGCTGAAATTTAACTAAGTAAAGGAACTTTTACTAAGTAAAGGCACCCTGATGGTACTGTTGGATAAGCACTGGACTGCTAACCACAAGGTTCAGCAGTTCAAACCCACTTCTCCTCAGGAGAAAGATGAGGCTATCTGCTCCCATAGAGATGTAATCTCAGAAACCTTATAAAGAGCTGCTATGAATTGGAACTCTGGTAGCATAGTGGTTACGAATTGGGCTGTGAACCTTAAGGTCAGCGGTTCGAAACTACCAGCCGCTCCGTGGGAGAAAGATGAGGCTTTCTACTCCCGTAAAGATTTACACCCTCGGA
>NW_006408627.1:7839266-7851640 GCF_000296735.1 Chrysochloris asiatica
CGCTCCGTGGGAGAAAGATGAGGCTTTCTACTCCCGTAAAGATTTACACCCTCGGAAACCCTGTACAGGGTCGCTATGGGTTGGAACCGACTCGATGGCACTTAACAACAACAACAACAAATGAATTGGAACGAAGATGATGGCAGTAGCTTTTGTTTGGTTGATTTACTAAGTTGAAATCACTGAGTGGTGCAAATAGTTAACGCACTTGGTTGTTAATAGGAAGATAGAAGTGTGAATCCAACCAGAGGCACCTCAGAAGAAAGGTCGGGTGATCTCCTAAAAGGCAATAACTGTTGACAATCCTACTCTGACATGCATGAGATTTCTATGAGTTGGGTTCAATTCCATGGCAACTAGTTGTCTGGCTGCTCATAAGTAAGAAAAGTGTTAACAGTTGTTGCTTGGAAAATTGTCCTCTGGGTTGACCATGTATGTTAAATTTTCTAGGTAACCAGGTATCAATATGCTGAATCTAAAAGCTCTGAAGAATTGAAGGTAAGTAGAAACATGATTTTTTTAAAAATTATTTTAATATATTATGATAATAACCTAATTGACTCCATTGTAAATATCCAATCTGCTAATAAGGAGCTCTGGTAGAGTAGTGGTTATGAATCGGGCTGTGAACCTCAAGCTCAGCAGTTCGAAACTACCAGCTGCTCTGCGGGAGAAAGATGAGGCTTTCTGCTCCCGTAAAGATGTACAGCCTCAGAAACCCCGTGCAGGGTCGCTATGAGTCGGAACCGACTCCACGGCACATAACAACAACAACAGCAACATACTTCAATTTAATAGCACAATTTGGTGAGGCAGCACGTTTTCCCTTTTTCTTTTAGGTCTACTCTTATAATGAATGTGTAGTATAGTGCAAGGAAATGGGTAACAATGAACAAGGCTGTCCAGGAAAGACCAGCAGTAGAGGTCTGGTAAATAACATATATCCAAGGAGGCGAGAGGCCAAATTCTGGGAAGTGAGGAAAGAAAGAAGAATGAGTGGATACTTGTTAGGTGCTGTGGAGTCAGTCACACCTCATATCAGTTCTATGCACTGCCTGGTCCTACACCAGCATCACATGTTGTGCTTGAGCCCATTGCTGCTGCCACTGTGTTAATTCATCTTGTTGGGAGTCATCCTTTTTCAAATGATAGTGTATGTTTACTGAATGCTCTACAGGGTTGCTATGGGTCGGAACCGACTTGACTTAATAACAACAATAACATTCTCAACAACAACAACAAAACAATAATTATTTACTCTTAGCATGATTCTGAGTGTTTTACATGTATAAACTTCTTAATCGTCATAATTAGGTGTTATTTAATGTATGTCTTACATGTATAAACTTCTTAATCTTCACAATTCGATGTTATTTTATATATTAGGTGGTTAGGTGTTATTTTATCCCCATTTTACAGATGAGGAAATTAAGTCACAGAGAATAACCTAGTTACTAGGCTATATGGTTAAGAACTGCTAAGAGCTAGGTTTTGATTCTAGGTTATTCTGGTTACAGAATCAACATTCATTGCAGAGACCAGGTCGATAAAGTCAGTAAGATTACATTATTGGCACCAAAAGTAAGGTTTAAAATCTTAAATTGAGTGACATTATGTTCATTATTCCCTGCTGGCTTTTGTGCAGTTTGGGCCCAAGGATTTTGGTGGTGGCCAGATAATGTCAGAAGTTTGAGGTGGGGTCCTACCCCTGACAAGGTCAAGACAGACACTGCAGATTTATTACTATGTGAACTGACATCAGAGATACCCATTTGTGGTCAGTGTTTTTAAGTCCCATCAAGCTGGTTCCAACTCAGAGTGACCCTGTATAGGGTTTCCAAGAAGCAGTTGGTGAGTTTAAACCACCAAACCTTCGGTTAGCACTTCAGTACTATAGCACCACACCAGGACTCCAGAGATATTCATAGGTTGGTAAATTTCAAAGTTTAAGTGCATCAATAGGTTTTAGCTGATTTCATCCTTATAGCAACCCTATAAACACCCACCCAGCCACTATCACTCATAGCGACCCTATATAGGGTTTCTGAGGCTGTACATCTTTATGGGATCAGAAATCCTCATTTTTCTCCTGCAGAGTGTCTGGTGGGTTTGAACTGCCAGGCTTCTGGTTAACAGTCCAGTGCTTACCCTACAGTGCCACATAATTTTCTTAATTTTTGAATAAGAAAACTGAAAGCAAGAAGAGTGAAGTAAAATGCCCAAATTCACATGTGCCAGGGACTTAAGGGTCTCTTAGAACACCAGACTTTCTAAATTCAAACTGGGAGACTGGTCATGATAACTCAGACTTAAATCTAAATTCTGTGTTTTTTTCTATATAACATTTCCTAAAGATTGTGTAAACATCCAACTTTAAAAAAAGCATTTTTTCAGTAAGTGAAGTGTCAGAATTATAAAACATCTTCCAGATTATTTTATAATCCTGGTGTGGTGATGCGGGTTAATGTGCTAAACTGTAAAGTCGTTTGAACCGCAAGGTCAGTGATTCAAGCTCACCAGCCGCTCCTTAGAAGCCCTGTAGAAGGTCGCTATGGGCCAGAACCGACTCAAAGGCACTTAACAACAATAACTATATATATATATATATATACACACACACAGACATATATATACATACACACAGACATATATATACATACACACACACACATATATAATTGTTGTTATTGTTGTTGTTAAGTGCCGTCGAGTCAGTTCTGACCCATAGCAACCCTATATAGGGTTTCCAAGGAGCAGCTGATGAGCTTGAACCACCGACCTTGCAGTTCAAATGGCTTTGCAGTCTGGCGCATTAACCCACAGCACCACACCAAAACTCCATAAAAAAATACACACACACACACACACACACACCACACACACACATATATATGTATATATACACATATACAAATCTATACACACAAGCACATACCAGCGCTTGTCCTACAGCGCCACAGCAGTACTCCTGGTGTGGTGCTGTTGGATAAACACTGGACCTCAAACCACAAAGTCAACAATTCAAACCCACCAGCTGCTCCTTGAAAACCCGATTCAGGGTCACTATGAATCAAAACCGACTCAACAGCACTTAACAACAAAAACAGTATGCCTGTATGGAGTCCTGGTGTGGCGCTGTTGGATAAGCACTGTACCGAAAGGTTAGTTTGAACTGCAAGGTCTGCTGTTCAAACCATCTGCTCCTCAGAAACACTATACAGGGTTGCTATGAGAACCAACTCAATGGCGCTAATCAGGAGGAGAGTGTGACGCTACAGGATAAGCTGGTGTTGTTAACTATAGGATAAGTTGTTGATGTTGTTAAATGCCATCAAGTCAGTTTCAACTCATAGTGGCCCTGTATAGGGTTTCCCAAGAGCAGTCGGTGAGTTTGAACCACCGACTTTGTGATTCAAACCAACCTTGTGATCCATTGCTTTATTCCACAGTGCCAGGCCAGGACTCCCTATATAGGATAAGTACTGGACTGCTAACCTTAAGGCTGATGGTTCAAATCCACCAGCTTCTCCTCAGTAATCCTAAACAGGGTTGCTATGAAAGGGAAATGACTCAATGGCACAAGACAGCAACTATATATATATTTATTTACATACTTAGAAAACATACTTAGAAAAACCACCTAAAGCTATTCTAAATATTTGCAATGTGACTGCCACACCCATTTGTAAAAGAAATGACTTATTTTCCTTCCTCTTCTGCAGGGTCAGTTGGCTCAGACACCAACACCACCCTCGGTAACTATTTCATTGGTTTTTGTCATAAACATCTCATGAAATAACTCGATCGTAACATTCTTCCCATCACCTTATGTCATTTGGAAAGTAGTATATCCAAACCACAAGCAATTGATATATATATTGTATCTTTTTTCTTTCCTGAGCAATTACTAAAAAGAAAAATAAACACCATTTTCCCTCCTCTTTTTAGGAGAACAGTGAGTCATCAGAAGAAAGTAAAGTTAGCTCAGAGGAACAGGTAATTAAACAGACCTTTCTGACCTTCCCAGGCTGCTGAGGAAATGATGTTAGATTAAATTACCTGGCAAGAGTTCTAAATATAATATTTTCTAACCATTGGTTATGCTAGCTAAACAGTTTCATAAAATAGGAAGAGAAAAGAGAGTGGAGAGAATTTAGATGTTGTGGACATGCTGTTCATTCCAAATTTATCATTGGAGCTAGACTGTAGAAGTGTGGCATCCTAAGTTTCTCTCCTATTTTAAAAAGCAAAACAACAAAACATATACACAAATGAACACGGACTATGTTAGATAAAAAATAGTGCACTCATCATTCTAGAATGTTGCTTTTACAATTGGAGCAGGTCAGATTAGGTGAGAAAAAAGTGTTCTAGCAAACAGGAAGTGCTAACCATGTCCAGGATCCAATTAGAGATTAAAAAGGGAGGGCTCCGAGGAACCTCTAATGAAACAGTTGCTTTAGTGATGACTTTTAATTTAAAATAGTCCTGTCTGTGGCCCAGTGAGTAAGCAAGACAAACTGTTCAGAACCATCATGTTGTTGTTGTTGTTAAGTATCATTGAGTTGGTTCCAACTCATAGTATAAGGTTTCTAAGAAACAGTTGGTGTGTTTGAACTGCTGACCTTATGGTTAGCAGTCCAGTGCTTAGCCTACAGCACCATAGCCAGCCTTATTCACAGAACTTGACTTATTTCTCTTTACTAAATTCTAGTATTTTGTTTTGTTTTGTTTTTGTTTTCAGTTTTAAAGACTAAATGTCATTTCTTTCAGAGTAGTCCCATCATTTTAACCAAATTCAACACTGGGTGGGGTGTCACAATTTGGGGAACCATGTTTCTCCTTGAAGCTTTGACCCTTGTTGTTTTCAACCACTGGCCTGAGTTACAATTAATTATTAGGCTTTTCAGCCCAATTTAAGAAAGGTTTGTCAAGGGAATATTCTAGAAATTTGGAAACTCTTTTCTGGGGACTTTATAAATACCTCAATGTTTTCTAAATTCTCAAATGAGGGCAACAGTTATGACTTGAAAGGTTGTAGTATGTGTCAAATGGGATATGGTGGTGGTTATGTGCCGTGTAGTTGGTTCTGACACATAGTGACCCTGTACAGGGTTTCTGAGGCTGTAAATCTTTACTGGAGCAGAAAGCCTCATCTTTCTTCTGTGGAACAGCTGGTAGTTTTGAACTGCTGACCTTAAGGTTTGCAGCCCAATTTGTAACTGCTGTGTTATCTGAGCTCCTTCCAATGGTATATAGTAAACTAAATACAGCCTCAAGTCTAGCACACTAGGGTAGAATGGGAAGAGGTGTCATCAACTTGTATTCTCAACTGACACTTCAAATTTGATCAGCAGAGGCATGTGGGAAAAAGGGGAAATAAAAGTGAAAGAATCACAAGTCCTTTCAGTTGCAGAACAGAGTATACTAATGAGAGCAGGTTTCAGTCATTGAGAATGAAGAGTCTCTACCTTCTCTGTGCAGAGCCCACACCTATGTTACTCACTGTGGTTACCTCTCTGACCTCACACTTAGAACCAAGCTACCCTTTGGTCACACTGTGTGTAGTCTTCTAGCTGAGCCTTTTGTGGACAACTCTCTCAAGTGCAAATGGGGTCTCAGTATGGCTTCAGTGAGGTGTCTACCCTGCTAGAATATTTACTTTTCTTTGAACTAAAGATTTATTACTTTTGTCCTAATATATTTAGCTTCAGTATTAATTAGGGAAAAAAATATTAGAGTCCTTTTTAAGGTCACTCATCCTGGTGTGGCACTGTGGGTTAATCTGCCGGACTGCAAAGCCATTTGAACTGCAAGGTCAGCGGTTCTAGCTCGCCAACTGCTCCTCAGAAACCCTACACAGGGTCACTATGGGTCAGAACTAACTCAACAGCACTTCACAACAACAACAATATTTTTTAGAACTCTGTTTTAAACTGAACCTATTAATGAGTAAGCATTATAAAATAGTTCTCTAATTTATAAAAAAGTTTCCTTAGAATTTTTTTATGAAACTTAAGTTAAATTGAATATGATTTTAATTTCATTAATGTGATATCTATAAAGCATATATGAGTAAAATTTTACCACATTGAGTTAAGTGTGCCTATGTAAAATGGAGCACCTTGAATTTTGCCTCCTCTTCCTTTGGCTATTTAACCTCTTGTGAACAGTAACCCTGAACTTGGGTTTGAGGAGGCCCATAGGAAGGAGAAAGCAGAAAAAGCCTAGATAGGCATGAGATGATAGCTTCTCTGATCAGCTCTTGGAAAACTGACCATGTCTCTTAACTCCACCCTCCAGGACAGTGAAGACCCCAGTGAAAGCTCTGAATCAGAGGAGGGCTTGGGTCCTGATGATCATCAATATGTCTATAGACCAGCTGGTGGCCTCTCTAGGAGCGGAGGAAAAGAAGGAGATGACAGAGATGACGATGAAGACGACAGTGGAGATGATACCTTTGGTGATGAGGATAATGGCTTAGGCCCTGAAGAGGAACATGAAGGAGCAAACACCAGACTCGAAAGTGATGAGAACTCTTCTGACACCACAGAATCCAGGGAAGATAGCACTCCACAAGGGGAAGACAGTGCCCACGATACTACCAGTGAGAGCAGGGAGCTCCACAATGAGGATGAGGTGAGCAGCAGGCCTGAGGGAGAGGACTCTGCCCGTGAGAGTGAGAGTGAGGAGCGCTGGGTAAGAGGCAATAGTGAGGGAGACAGTAGCCATGGGGATGGCTCTGAGTTTGATGATGAAGGAATGCAGAGCGATGATCCAGACAGTGTCAGAAGTGACAGGGATAACTCTAGAATGAACAGTGCTCGCATCAAATCAAAAGATTCCAAAGGGAACGGTGATGAGCAGCCAAATACTCAAGATACAGATGGCAGCCAATCAGTAGACTATCCCAGTAGAAAATTTTCAAGGAAGTCCCGCATTTCTGAAGAAGATGACAGGAGTGAGCTTCAGGATAGCAACACAATGGAAGAAGTCAAGAGTGACTCCACAGAAAACAGCAGTTCCAAAGAAGATGATCTCAGCCAATCCCAGGAAAACAGCCAGACAGATTCTCAAGAAGACAGCAAGGAGAGTCAGTCTCAGGAAGACAGCCCAAGTGTACAAGACCCCAGCAGTGAATCTAGTGAAGAGGTTGACCTCCCATCTCAAGAAAATAGTAGTAGTGAATCTCAGGAAGAGGTAGTGAGTGAGTCAAGGGGTGATAACCCAGATCAAAACACTGCCAGTCGTTCAGAAGAAGACCAGCAAGACAGTGACTCCAGTGAGGAAGACAATTTGAGCAAGCCCTCCAATTCAGAAAGTGAATCCAAAGAGGAACAAGCTGACAGTGACTCCAATGAGAGCTTCAGGTCCTCAGAGGAAAGCTCAGAGTCCTCTGAGGATGAGAATAGTTCGAGCCAGGAGAGTCTGCAGTCTCAGAGTGCCTCTACAGAAAGCCAGAGTCAGGAAAGCGATTCTGATCAGGACAGCCAGTCTGAAGAAGGAGATGGCAGTGATTCTCAGGACAGAAGCAGATCAAAAGAAGACAGCAACTCTACTGAGAGCAAATCAAGCAGTGAGGAAGACAACCAGTCCAAAAACATTGAGCTAGAAAGCAGAAAATTAACAGTTGATGCTTATCACAACAAACCTATTGGGGATCAAGATGACAATGACTGTCAAGACGGTTATTAGCATCAACTTGCCTTAGCAGTGGCTCTCACATAAAGAAACCTTGGGGATTAAAGAGCAGGGAAATCATCACAACTATAATTTATTTATCCTTTTATCAGAAGGATAACCAGAAGCCATTTCTTTTGGAAAGGAATCGCTGGACATTATTCTTGTTTCAAGGATGTCGACATTCTACAGAACTACAGAATGTGGAATGACATCAGGACATACTCAATGAGACTGGACACAAAGAAAGATGCACATTATAATTGCACAGCTGAAATAGTTCCTAATTCATTAGTCCAACAGATATTGAGGGTCTATTATGTACCAGACACTGTGTAAGGTGCTGGGGATATAAAGAAGTTTAAGACTTTTTTCTTGCTCCTGAGGAGCTTATGATCTAAAAAGGAAAACATACGAGGAAAATAAGAATTATTATAACCCAAAGTGATGTATGTTATAAAAGAATTATGAACAAAGTACCAAGAGAGCATTGAAGAGGGTGAACAACTTTGCCCTGGAGAATCAGAGAAGACTTCACAAAGATAAAGACAATGGAGTCAGAGGGTTGGATAGGATTTCTCCATTGAAGAAGGGAGATATTATTTATTCTTAGGATAAGCAAAAGTAAATAATATATGACTAAAATTTTAGTTCCTGAAAACACTCTTGAATTTTGGCAAAGTGAGGCAATTGGGATCATCAAAACACTTTTCCCCAAAACGATTTTATTCTGTTTGATGTTTTTCTGTGAAATTCCCATGAATATTACGTGACTACTGCTTGGGTAGGTGAGGGTGGTAGGAAGAAATTCTTTAAATATATCATTTTTAACTTTATTTTTCCTAAAATCTGCATATGTGCAATGCTAGAAAAACTGTTCTCTGAATAAATTACCTAAAGTTGCACATAATAAAATTGTGTAGATAGAACTCAATTGATTTTTGCCTAATATCCTCTAAAATGTTACCTCAACTTAAAAATTCGTTTTATAATAAAGACTATAATATTCAGTGGAAATGTGTGCTAATTTTTATAGTAGTATTGATTACTAGGATATGTTTTAAACTTACTATCAGGGAATGTTTGTTTTAAGTAATTCTTTCTTTAACACATTACTAAATGTTTAATTAACTTTCTCCCATGAAAGTGAAAGATTTTCTTGAATTCATATGTGAAAATTTTGTCATTAATTCAGGAAACATTTTAGTCAAATTACATCGTGTTGCTAAGGATAGTTCCCCAAACAAGCATGTTATAGGTGAGAGAGAAAAGATGAGGCCAATTCTCAACTTTTTTCTAAGGCCACACTCAAAATTCTTGACATTAGGATTTAACATTAGTGCTTGCTGGTCTCTCAGATGGTCATTTATGAAAACTATGGAAGCTACAGGTGAACATACTCTTATATTTTTATTTCTTTTAAGGAAACAGCTACCTCTGAGCACTTGTACTTTTTAAGTGTGTTTTTACCCATACTTCCACAGGAGTTCATCAGAATATCCTCCCAAAAATTGTTGAGAACCAAGAAGGCATCTCAGCCTTCTGTCTGACCCTTCTTATCTTTCACATAGTTGTGTCTTCAGAATGGCAAAACTGTTGTCATGAAAGTCCTTTGAAAGACTACACAAAGGGGTATTCAAAATGTTCATGGAAAAGTGGAATAAAATGATAATGGTATTTTTCCATGAAAAATTTGAAACTCCCTTATATATACATACACATCTACTCCTAACTTATCACTTATTCCATTATCCAACATTTCACATTTATGTCAATAGTAAAAAAAAAAAAAAATCTCTATCTGATTATTTTGCACATTAACAGTGTACTTGAGGTACATGGCTGTGGTGGTTAAGGTTATGTGTCAACTTGAGTCTTTTGGCAGTTACGCCATGATGTAGTCATCCTTGATTTTGTGATCTGAAATGCCATCCTTTTTCACATAAAGCCAATTTTTGCATAACAACTTGGTCTTTTGAACCTGACCATACCAGTAAGCTCTATAGATACAGAACTAGATCTAGATATGTTGACGGGCCCTGGTAGCGTAGTGGATTATGAGCTGGGATGCTAACTGCAAGGTCAGCAGTTCAAATCTAGCAGGCACTCCATGGGAGAAAGATGAAGCTTTCTGCTCCTATAATGATTTACAGCCTTCAAAATGCTATAAGGTTGCTATGAGTCATAACCGACTCAGTGGCACACACCAATAGATATATAGAACACACATTCTCTTTTCTCTCTCTCTGTATATACGTTGTTGTTAAGTACCATTGGGTCAGGTCTGACCCATAGCGACCCTGTATAGGGTTTCTGAGGAGCAGCTGGTGAGCTTGAACCACCAACCTTGTGGTTCAAACTGCCTTTGCAGACTAGCGCATTAGCCCACAGAGCCACACACACACAAACTCACACACACACATATGTATGTATGTATATATGCATATGTATGAATGATGCCAGTGTGGCATTGTAGGATAAGCACTGGACCACAAGATTGGTTTGAACCACAAGGTCGGAGGTTCAAACTCACCAATCACTCCTCAGAAACCCTATACAGGGTCTCTATGAGTTGGAACTGACTCAACAGCACTTAATAACAACACACACACACGCACATATATATATACAGTGATGTGAGCCCACCAGCTGCTCTGTGGGAGAAAGATTAAGCTTTCTGTTCTCATGAAAATTTAAAGCTCGGAAATCCTATGCAAGGTTGCCATGAGTTGAAACCAACTCAACAGCACTTAACAACAACAAATATATATCTACATACGAGGGACTTTTAAAAGTTTATGAAAAATTTCCATTATCTTTTCATTGTTATTTTCCATGAACTTTTTGAAACCCTCTCGAATTTTCTGGTCGTCCTCCTTGAGATTTTAAATTAGTAAGTCTGTAGTAGGATGTATCCATCTAGATACCTACATTTGGAAACCAAATCAACTGACTCTGGTGTAAAAGTTTAACAAGTTCATAGCTAACCAAAATATTAGTGGCCCAAGTCCTGGTGTGGCGCTGTGGGCTAATATATCAGACTGCAAAGTCGTTTGAACTGCGGTCGGTGGTTCAAGCTCACCAGCTGCTCCTTGGAAACCCTGTACAGGGTTGCTATGGGTCAGAACTGACTCGATGGCACTTCACAACAACAACAAGTCCACCCAGAGGTGCCTTGGATGAAAGTCCTGGCTATCTATTTCTAAAATCAGTCATTGAAAACCTAAGGAACACAGTTCTACTCTGACACACATAAGTATCCATGAGCCAGAATCAACTGTTTTTGTTTTTTCTTTGGAGTGGGGAGTATATGTTATTAACCTATACATTGTTGTTAGATGCTGTCAAGTCATATGCACAACATAATAAAACACTGCCTGGTCCTGTGCCATCCTCACAATTGTTTATGCTTGAGCTCATTGCTGATGCCTCTGTGCCAATCCATCATATTGAGGGTTTTCCTATTTTTTTCTGACCATGCACTTTATCTGGCATAATGTCCTTCTCCAGGGACTGGTCCCTCCTGATAATATGTCTGAAGTATGAGAGATGAAGTCTCGCAATCCTGACTCTTTATTAAATGGCATTTTGGCTGTACTTCTTCCATATTGCTCAGCATATTACAAGGCTTTGTCTGAACAAGAGTGCTGGGAACTTAATTCCAATCTTATTTTCTCTCTGGACATTTGGATGCTAAGAGAAAACAGTGTTAGAAAGTGATCAGAACACATGTAAAAGGAAATACAAAGAGAAACAGCAACAGAGGATAAAGTACATTAGAGATGGAGCACAAAACCAGAAACCATTGAGCTCCTGATTCAGAGGCAAAATGATAAAACAGTTGTCCATGTGCTTGAATCTTCACACTCCTTTTGTCTACCAGGATTGCATCTGTGAGGCTGGACTCTGCAGGGCTTTCTAGGTTACTATGATGTTCCCTTCTCTTTAGTGTCACATGTATCCTCACCCTTTATACTTGAAATAACTTGAGTGAGTCTTTTACTCATTCAACCAAAAGTCTGAATGAACTCTATCTCATAAACATATGTATTGAGTTAGTCAGTGTACCTAGGTCATATACTACCTGAACCAAGTTAACTCCTAGGATATTTTGAAAAACAATGATAAGAATTTCACACAGATCTGTGACAAAAATAGTCTTAGACATACGTGGGAGAGTTCTCTTTTACGCTTCCAAAACTCATTTTATATATTAGGGAACATCTTACAATTAGAAGTAATATAGAAATGTGGCATAAAGGAAAGTTGCTGGACTTGGTCTTTAATTTTCAAGGCATGAAAATTTCCTCATTGTGCTCAAGAGTAGTCAGGGAATAACAATCAATTTTCTTTTACTAAAGGGCACCTGAGACTAAAGTAGATGTTACAATGCCAATTTTTAAGTTTATAATAAATCAAGCCAAATCTGATTCAGTGATCACGTCTACTAGAATGAAACACCTCCTGGTCCTATGCCATCCTAACAATTGTTGCTATAGGTGAGTCATTGTTACAGCAATTGTGCCCATCTAGCTCACTGTAGGAGTCCTGGTGCGGTGCTGTAAGATGTGGCACTGGACCGCAAGGTCAGTTTGAACTATGAAGCCAATGGTTGAAACCACCAGACATTCCTTGGGAACCCTATACATAGTTTCTATGAGTCAGAACCAACTTGATGGCATTTAACAAGAAGA
>NW_006408627.1:7852950-7853900 GCF_000296735.1 Chrysochloris asiatica
TGTGAGGATTTTTTTTCTCTTTACACTGAGGTGTAATCCATACTGAAGACTGCAGTCTTTAGTCTTCATCACTAAATGCTTCAAATCTTTTCCACTTTCAGTAAGCAAGATTATGTCATCTGCATATCACAGATTATTAATGAGTCTTTCTCTGGTTCTGATGCCATACCTTCTTCATATTGCTGTTATGGGACATGCTCTTGATTTGTTTCTGACCCATAGTGATCCTAAGCACTATAGAATGAAACACTGACCAGTCCAGCCCATTCTCACATGGTGGTTATGGTTGAGAGCATTGCTGCCGCCACTATGCCAATCCATCTTGGTGGTGGTCTAACTCCTTTTCACTAATGCTACACTTTACCAAGAATGATGTCCTTCTCCAGGGACTGTTCCTGACTGATAACATATCTGAAGTATGAGAGATCATGTCTAGGCATCCTGACTTCTAAGGAGAATTCTGGCTGTACTTCTTCCAACACAGATTCATTTGTTCTTTTGATGTCCAGGGTACTTTTAATATTTTTCTCTAACACCATAACTCAAATGCATCAATTCTCCTAAGGCCTTCCTTATTCATTGTCCAACTTTCATATGCATATGAGGCTTTGAAAAATTCCATAGCTTGGATTAGGCACATCTTAGTCTTCAAACTGACATTTTTTATTTTTTCTCTTGAACACAGAAAAGATCTGCTTAACGCAATATGTCAGTTGATTTCTTGGCTGCTCCTCCCATGAGTATTAATTGTGGATCCAAACAAAATGAAGTCTTTGATAACTCCAAACTTTTCTCAATTTATCATGATGTAATTTATTGGTCTAGTTATTATGATTTCTGTTTTCTTTACAGTGAGGTGCAATCCATACTGAAGGTTGTAGTCTTTGATCTTCATCAGTAGATCAAGTCTGCATATCATAGGTTGCTAGTTGTTAATCAGTCTTCTTCCA
>NW_006408627.1:7870958-7877866 GCF_000296735.1 Chrysochloris asiatica
TGGTCTATTCTGGAGAATGTTCCATGTGCCCTGGAAAAGAACATGTATTGTGCTACTGTTGGGTTGAATACTCTGTACACATCTATGAGGTCAAGTTGGTTGATTGCATTATTCAGTTCCTCTGTGTCTCTGCTGAGTTTCTTTCTGGTTATTCTGTCCTGTTTTGCAAATGGTATAGTAAAGTCTCCCACTATTACTGTAGAAGTGTCTATTTCTTTCTTCAATTGTATTAGGGTTTGCTTTATGTAATTGGGAGCTCTTTCGTTGGGAGCATAGATATAAATTATGGTTGTGTCCTCTTGTTCAGTTGACTCTTTAACCATGAAATAATGACCTTCTTTGTCTCTTATGTTGGTCTTTGCTTTAAAGTTTATTTTGTTTGAGATTAATATTGCCACTCCTGCTCATTTTTTATTGTAATTAGCTTGGTATATGTTTTTCCTTCCTTTACTTTTTCATCTATTATTGTCTTTGTGTGTTAGGTGAGTCTCTTGGAGGCTCTTGCTTCCTTATCCATTCTGCTACTCTGTCTCTTGACTGGTGAATTCAATCCATTGACATTTAGTGTAATTATTGTTTTTTGTGGTGCTGCTGGGTTCTTTGGCTCATATGCCTTCCTTTGCTGAGCTCATTTTTTTTGTGTTTTTTCTTGTCAATTTGTTCAGAGTGTTAATGTTTCCATTCCCTTTTTGGGTACTTCATTCTTGATTTGATGTGGAAATACATCCAGTTTCTTTGAGGTTACCCTCTATTTTATTAAATTCTTCTTTTTATAACAGATTGTTTTATTCTGAGATCTACCTGATTGCCTCACTACCTCGATCTCTTTTACTATACTTTCCCTTCTTTCACATTGTAGCTGTCCTGTTCATTGACTGACCTCCCAAATCCCCTAGTTTTGCTCTGCCCTGGACTCTTCAATCTCTGTACTGAGGCTTCGATGGTATTGTCACATATGTCAGTCTCTGGTTGTTGTCTGGTCTTGTTGATTCTAAGGCTAAAGAATTCCCTTTAGTATGTTTTGGAGTGCTGGTTTGGCCTTTACAAAATTCCTTAATTTCTGTTTATCCTGGAGTGTTTTGAGTTCTCTATCATATTTGATTGACAACTTTGCTGGGTAAATGATTTTTGGTTGACAGTTTTTTTTTTCTTTCAGGGTTTTGTATACGTCTCCGCATCGTCTTCTTGCCTGCATGGTTTCTGCTGAGTAATAAGATTCTAATCTATTTGCTTTACTTTGTATGGCACATTTCTTTTTTTTCCCTAGCTGCTTTCAGGATTTTCTCCTTGTCTTTGGTTTTGGAAAGTTTGATTATGCTACATCTTGGTGATTTTCTTTTGGGGTCTATCTTTCCTGGGTTCATTCAGCTTCTTGGATACTTATCTTCTCATCCTTCAAGATATTAGGGGAATTCTCTTACAGGAGCTCTTTGACTATCTTTTCTGTAGTTTTTTTTGGCCCTTCTCATTCTGGAATTCCAATCAGCCTTAAATTACTTCTCTTCATGTTGTCCCAAATGAATCTTAGGCTTTCTTAAGATTTTTTAAATTCTTTTTTTTTTTTCTGTTTGTTATTCTATCTTAGCATTATTGACAGATTCATCTTTAAGCTCACCGATTCTGCCTTCCATCCCTTCAGTTCTACTCCTTTGCCCTTCTCTAGGGTGTTGTTCATTTCTGTTATTTTGTCATTAATTGTCTGGACCTCTTTTTGCAGGGTCTTGTTTTGAAAGTTGTATCAATTTTGCTTGTCTGTTCCTGTGGCTCTTTTCTGACTACTTCCTTATTTTCTTCTGCTTTTCTGTGTGACATTTGAATGGACCTCAGTATCATTCTCCTAAATTCCCCTTCAGACAATTCCAGTGCCACTTCACTTTCTAATATCACTTGTAGCTCTTCCTCTTGGTCATTTGTCTGAGCTACTCTATTTCTTCTGCACATGAGCAGAAAATTTCTGCTGCTTTTATTTAAACATTGTGCTGTTGTTGTGTTTCTGTTAATTAGATGAAAGTATGATGGTGTATTCTTAAGCACACTCCAAATTGACTCCTTCTGGGTATGGTCAGGAGATGGGCTTCTCTGTTCAATTCTCTTGTGTCTCCTTTTAGAGTGTTTTTAACAGGTGTTGGGTGTACATGCTGTTCTGACACATAGCAGCTGTATTGGCTCTTGAATTTTTGGTGGGGTCTTAAAGGGTTCAAATGTAGCATGGCTGTATGGCCACAGTTGCTGTCTCTTGTTAGGTCAGGCATGAATAGACACTCTCACAAAAGTAGGTGGCAGGCCAATTTAGGACTAATTCCCAAAGTCAAACGTCATAAAAACCAAAGATATTTATAAGAAGTTATGAGACCCAATAAAATAAAAATAGTAATACCTAAAATAAATTAAGAATCCAAAGAAGAAGGAAAAAAAAAAAAAAAAAAAAAATCCCAGGAAAAAAAAATAAGTAGTTGTGTGGCGCCACCTAGTGGACAGAGAAAAAAATGGAACAAAAAGGATTCTAGTCTCCAAAGCCGACTAAGACTTACCCATGTTTCCTGTTTGAACCCTGGATAAGGATTCTGGTAAAAATCCATCCACTGGTCAACCCTGAAGGTCAGTGTTAATGTTTCACAGGTCACAGACCTGTACTGCAACGCTGTACTTTCCCTGGGGCTGCGCTACCACCACATGGAGGTGCTCAGACAGGACAGAGAAGATGTGGCAAGGGGAAGTGGGAGGTAAATAAAAAAGTTGAAGAGAAGAAAGAAAAGGAAAAAGACCCTTTCCTCCCTCTCTGAAGATCACTGGATAGTCTCTGCACTGGGAACACCTCAGTTATATTTTGAGTGCTTTTCAACTGGAAAGACTAATCTTTTGGCACTATATCATACAATGGTCTGCTGCTGTTCAAAAGGCTTTCAAGAGCTAAATCTTCATAAGAAGTCTACTCTCCTTCTTCTTAAACTGTCTTAGTCTAGAAGCTTTACTGAAACCTGTCCGCCATGAGTGAACCTTGCTGTTGTTAAGTGCTGTGAAGCTGAGTTCCTACCCAAAGTGACCCTTTCTAGGGTTTTCAAGGAGCAGCTGGTGAGCTTGAACCAATGACCTTGCAGTTCAAGCCGACTTTGCAGTCCAGTGCATTAACCCACAGTGCCACACCAGAACTCTATAGGTGACCCTGCTGATATTTAAAATACCAGTGGTATGGTTTCTAGCATCATAGCAGCAACAATTAGAGAAAGTCAACAACTATACAAAACCCAACAGCAACAATAACAATGAGTCCGCATAACACCTCACAACATGCATGAACCTGGGGGACATTATGTTGAGTGAAATTAGTCCATCAGAAAAGGACAAATACTGTATGAAACCACTGTTGTTAAAAGTTAAGAAAAATGTTTTCCTGATAAAAGAAACATTCTATGACAGTTACTGAGAGGATGGTAGAGGAGGAAAATTATTCATGGGCTTGTGTTAACATGGTAACCATGTTAGCATGGATGATTGGACAGGCAATTTACACCAAGAAGAAGGTTAGCAGAGGACAGATGACGGTCACAGGATACAAAGGATGGAATGCAATATGTGGAGTGAATATAGGTAAATACTGTTAACTTTTGGGATATGGAAGAGATGGGTATCATTGCAACGAAGCAAAGTATATGATTTGTTGAATGTAAAACTGATGGTCTGTTCTGTAAACCCTTCACTCAATTAATAATGAAAAGCTTTTTTAAAACACCAGCAGCAATGACATCAACAGCTTATACTTGTATTGTGAGCAGATGAAACCATGACATAGGAAGTCATTGTAACTGGTTGACAATGACAGCTCTGGCCTGACTGCATTGTTGTTGTCGTTATTAAGTGCTGTTGAGTTGGTTCCGTCCCTGCATAGGGTTTCCGAAGAGTGGCTGGTGAGCTTGAATTGCTTACCTTGCAGTTCAATCCGACTTTGCAGTCCAGCGCATTAACCCACAGCAGCATACCAGGGTGAATGTTGAGTACATTGGAAGGTTCACAAAGTAAACTAGCGTAGAGTTTTAGCCTAAATATTATTTATATATTGATATATATAAGGAGGCCTCTCAAAAATGTTTTTGATGTTATAAGTAACAATTGTGGTGTTGGAGGAGAATACTAAAAGTGCCATGGACTGCCAAAAGAACCAATAGATCTGTTTTGGAAGAAGTGCAGCCAGAGTGCTCCTTGGAGGCCAAGATGGCTAAGCTTTGTCTCTCATACTTTGGACATATTGTCTGGTGGAAACAGTCGCTGGAGAAGGATGTCATGCTGGGTAAGATGGATGGTCAGAGAAAAAGAGGAAGACCCGCAACGAGATGGATCAGCCAGGTGGCATCATTGATGGCGTCAAGTGTGGCAGCGGTAGTGAGGTTGGCCCAGGATCAGACATTGTTTCATTCTGCTGTGCGTGGGGTCGCTATGAGTCGGTTCCGACTCGATGGCACCTAACAACAACAACAAAGTAACTACAGATACATTTTCATTTTAAAAAATGAACCGATTCCTGCTGACATACTGCACACACAAAATTATAGACAGTCATTTTAGTCTCGTCCCCTTTGACAACGTCACCTGGTGTGATCCACACTTCCTCCACCCCCTATGGGGATGCCACTGTCAAGCACTTTAGTAACTAAAATAATTGGTCAGATTTCAAGTTGAGACATTGATTACTCAAGTAAAAATTACAAATCTGGCTGCTTAAATAATGAAAATGAGACAGGAACGAAAACTTGCTTCAACTTCAATTTCTACTTTGTTGTTGAGTGCTGTCAAGTTGGTTGCTACTCACAGTGACCCTGTATAGGGTTTCCAAGGAGCAGCTGGTGAGCTTGAACCACTAACCTTGTAGTTCAAACGGCTTTGCAGTCTGGTGCATTAACCCACAACGCCACACCAGGACTCCTCTTGGAGTTGTTTAATAGCACTGATTCTCATTCCCGACTACACATTAGAATCACAAGATTCTGACTCTATCCCTGAGAGTCTGATTTATGTGGCTAGCTTTGAGAACTCCTGCTGTGACCGTTAATTCTGGAGCCTTTTAGCTCTCAGGTGTTGGTGTGATTCTGCAGATAAAACACTAAACAAACTCTGACCCCATTTTGCATGGTGGGTTTAATTTTTACCTCAGTTGCACAGATTTTCTGTTTCTTTTGACAGCACATTAATAGGACCAGCATTTGAGTAGCAGTACAAGCCATGCTCATCAACTCCCACATGGTGACTAGTTAACATAACTCATCAGAAAGAAATGTTAGACTATTTTCAAGTTTCTGGTAAACAGCTCATCCCCAAATCAGTCAGAATGCAATGTCTCTGGATTTTACTCTCTCTGGCTCTATCAGCAACTGTTTTCCTCATCAAAATAAATCTTACTTAAGCTCTCTTGAATGGTTTCCTTCAGTCCTTGCACTGTGCCACAACAGATGGAAGAAATTACCATGAGAGAAATATCTATCAAGCAGAAAGTGTGGTATTTGTATAAGCCTGGTTGTCCCCATTCAGCACCAAACCAAAAACCAAACCTACTGCTATCAAATCAATACGAGCTCAAAATGACCTGGTATGGCGTTGTGGGTTAATGCGCTGGACTGCAAAGTCATTTGAACTGCAAAGTCGGTGGTTCAAGCTCACCAATCTCTCCTTGAAAATCCTATACAGGGTCACTGTGGGTTGGAACTGACTCGATGGAACTTAACAACAACAACAACAACAGGTTTCCATCTTTACAATCGTAGAAAGCCTCATCTTCCTCTTGAAGAGTGGCTCGTGGGTTTGAACTGCCAACCTTGAAGTTAGGGGTCTAGTGCTTATCTGATAGCACCACCAGGGCACCTCTTTTTCAACATAGATCCTAGCTATATTAAGCAACAGACTATAAATATAGTATTGGGTCCTCTGATAGTGGTGTCTTTTATACTAGTTACAAAATTATTTTATATTAGTTACACAAAATTATTGTGTAACTAATATCGAAGAGATCATTACCACCCTTTTATGTAACACAAGCCCTCTTTTATAAGAAGGTCTGACAGATTGGCTGGAAGTTCTGTGAGGGGAAGAAGGGAATAAGCTGGAAGCTAGCCTGACTAGCTGAGGAGAGTCTGATAAGGGTGTTGTTGTTGGATCCACATCTACCTCCACTCCAACTAGAACTTCAAACCTTTCATCTCTTTAATAAAGTGGGTGTTTCCTGCCTCCACCCATGGGCCTCCACTAAGCTGGTGGTGGTGGTGGTGGTTATGTGCCATGGAGTCGGCTCCAACTCATAGCCACGCTGTACAGAGTTTACAAGGCTATAAATCTTTACGAGAGCAGAAAGCCTCATCTTTCTCCCACGGAACAGATGGTAGTTTCGAACTGCTGACCTTGTGGTTCGCAGCCCGATTTGTAACCACTATGCTACCAGAGCTCCTTTATTTATTTAGAGAAATGAGGAACTTGCCCTTAAGATGTTTAACTCAGGATGAGTCTCAAGGACCATTTGTCCATACTCCGGCTTTGAAAGTTAAAGACTGCTCCCTTTGCTTTTCTCTGTACCAGCTTGCTACAGGGGAAGTCCTGATGGAACCAACTGACCCCAAGGGAAGGGCAAGGAGTAAAATAATAATGAAAGTGAAGAAGAGGAGGAAAAGGAAGACCAGAGAGAAAGATCGCTTTTATGCCCAGCAGAGTTAGATTCTATGAACTGCTAACTGTCTTGAGAGGCAGAATAAAGAACTTCATTTATTCTGCCAAAAGAACCAATAGATCTGTTTTGGAAGAAGTGCAGCCAGAGTGCTCCTTGGAGGCCAAGATGGCTAAGCTTTGTCTCTCATACTTTGGACATATTGTCTGGTGGAAACAGTCGCTGGAGAAGGATGTCATGCTGGGTAAGGTGGAGGGTCAGAGAA
>NW_006408627.1:7886971-7891461 GCF_000296735.1 Chrysochloris asiatica
AACCTGTATACTGAGCAAATCATCTGAGAAGCTGGGTTATATGAAGAAAAACATGGCATCAGGATTGGAGGAAGACTCATTAACAATCTGTGATATGCAGATGATACAACCTTGCTTGCTGAAAGTGAGGAGGACTTAAAACATTTACTGATGAAGTTCAAAGAGCACAGCCTTTGGTATGGATACTAGATGGTTTAAATTTAGGAAAGGTATGTACCAGGGTTGTATTCTTTCACCAAATTTATTCAATTTGTATGCTGAGCAAATAATCCAAGAAGATGGGTTATATTAAAAACAACATGGTATCAGGATTAGAGCAAGACTCATTAACAACCTGAGATATGCAGATGATGCATCCTTGCTAGCTAGAAGAAAAGAGGACTTAAAATACTTACTGATGAAGGCCAAAGACTACAGCCTTCAGTATGGGTTACACTTCAAAGAAAAGAAAACAAAAATCCTCACCACTGGATCAAAAATAATATCATGATAAATGGAAAAAGGATTAAAGTTGTCAAATATTTAATTTTTCTTGGATCCATGATTAACATTCATGGAAGCAGCAGTCAATAAGTCAAACAATGACTGCTGCAAAAGACCTCTTTAAAATGTTCAACAGCAAAGATATTATTTTAAGGACTAAGGTGCACCTGATCCAAGTCATGGTATTTTTGATATGCATGTGAAAGTTGGACAATGAATAACGAAGAGTGATGCATTTGAATTATGGTGTTGGAGAAATGGACTGCCTGCCAGGAGAACATACAATACTGTGTTGGAAGAAGCAGAGCCAGAATGCTCCTTAGAAGACAGGTTGGTGAGACTTTGTCTCTCATACTTCAGACATGTTCTCAGGAGGGACCAATCCCTGGAGAAGGACTTCAAGAGGAACCTGCAAGGAAATGGATTTACACACTTGCATCAGCAATGGGCTCAAACATACACTTGTGGGGATGGTACAGATCCAGGCAATGTTTCATTCTGTCATGCGTAGGGCCACTATGAGTCGGAACGGACTCAACAGCACATAACAACAACTATTAATGTGAAGTCCTAGTGGGGCTTCGTAGGATAAGCTCTGGACTGCTGGCCACCAGGTCAGTGGTTCAAATCCATCAGCTGAAACAGGTATAGAGTTGTCTATTTCATTCTACAATTGGATTTATATATTTTGAATGTCTTTTTTTGGGAGCATAGATATTCATTATAGGTATATTCTCTTGTTTTATTGACCCTGAACTGCAATAAAGTGTCCTTTGTATCTTATGCTGGTTTTTACCTTGAAGTATCCTTCATCAGCAATTAATATTGCCACTCCTGCTCATTTTTGATTGACGTTAGTTAGAAATATATTTTTTATCCTTTGGTTTTTAGTCTGTTTTTTTCTTTGTGTGTAAATTGTGTCTCTTGCAGATATCATATTGAAGGAACCATTTTGCTACTCTTTGTCTCTGGACTGACACATTGAATCCATTTATTTCAGTGGAATTATTGATAGGTATGAATTAATTGCTGTCATTTTGTTATGTTATTTTTTTTGTATGTGGTCCTTCTGGTTTCTTTGTTACACATAATTTTCTGTGTTACCTTCATTTTGTTTGTGGGGTTTCTTTTTATTTGCTTCTTGCTGTTGCTGTTATTTTAATGTTTACTAAATCTTTAAGGTTTTACTCTTTTATTCTGATGAGATGTATTAATTTGATGAGATGTTGCATTAACCTCTTTGGATACTTTGATATTTGGATTGAGTTCTGGGTGGTGTTGTCAGGTATGTTAATTTCAGGTTGTCTGTTATTGTTGTTACTCGGTCCAAAGAACATCTGTAATGGTTAGGGTTAACTCCAATAGACCAGGATTTCCAGAGGTTTAGCAGTTGCGATGTGCTTATTCCTTTGGTGCAATCAGACAAAGTCACTATTATCGATAGTAGTTATAACATTTTATTGCAAGTAACTTTTAAAGTTTCATCCAAATATAGATCTGTGCTATTTTCCTTTAGTCTTGATGGATATACTTCTTTGATGAAATGTAGAGTAAGATTAGTTTGGAAAAGAAAAGATTAATAGAGAAATATATACCTGGAGGAGTCAGAGGCCTCAGGCAGTTGAGGGGAGTTTTCTCTTTTACATTTCAACAACATTTTGTATATTTATATCTGTAAATAGAGTAATGTCTACAATCAGTTGAAAATTCATTAATTCCATTACACTTTAGTGTCCAATATTTGTGAATACGCAAAACACAGGTGCTATCCTATTCAGAAATTTATGCATATGATTTGCTCTCGGCTACTAATTGAAAAGTTGGCAACTTGAATCCACCCAGAGGTGCAGCAAATGAAAGGCCTGATGAACTACTTGTGTAAGATTACTGTTGTTAAGTGCCATCAAGTCAATTCTGACTCATAGAGACCCTGTATGACATTTCTGAGAAGCAGCTGGTGAGCTTGAACCAGCAACTTTTTGGTTCAAACTGACCTTGCAGTCCAGCGCATTAACCCACAGTGCCACACCTGAGCTCCTCTGTAAGATTACAGCCATTGAAAACCTCACCATATGCTGGTTTACTCCATGAGTTGAAATCAATTCAATGGCAAGGTTTTAGCTGGTTTGTTTGCTATCCTGTTGTTGTTGTTGTTAAGTGCCATTGAGTTGGTTCTGACCCATAGCGACCCTGCATAGGGTTTCCAAGCAGGAGCTGGTGAGCTTGAACCACCCCGAACTTGCAGTTCAAACAACTTTGCAGTCTGACACATTAGCCCACAGCCCACAGACTGGTGGTATCTTATCCAGTCATATAATAAAAGCACTGACCTTAAAAATGCACACTGTTAGAAACTCTGGCAAGCCTATTCTTCTTTCCTTGCCTTTTAAGATAATTACACTCTAAAATTTTAAAAACCGATTTAAAATGTTCACACACTCCAACAGCCTTAAACTTCTAACATTGTATGTATAAGACTTGGCTTTTATGATTTTGGATTATTTACAAACATTTTAACATACTACTTAAAATTATTACATAATTAAATTACAAAGTGTTACATAATTTTAATTATTACATAATTAAAACTTGGTTAAGATAGCAAAACTAAAGTTTAAAAGCATTTTTAAATTGGAGTGTATTATAAATAGTATAAATGCACATATCTCAAGTGTTTATAGTTTTATGAATTCAGACCAATGATTGTTGTTGTTATGTTGTTCAGTGCAGTGTAGTTGGTTTTGACTCACGGCAACCCTGTATAGGGTTTCTGAGACTGTAAATCTTTATGGAAGCAGAAAACCTCATCTATCTCCTATAGAATAACTGGTGAGCTCAGTGGTGTCCTTGAACCACAAACCTTGTGGTCTACTGCTTATCCTGCAGAGCCACAACACTTCTCTGACAAATGTTTACACGTATGTAATCCACACTACTAACAGGATATGGAACACTTCAATTACCCAGAAGGCTGTCTTGTGTCTTTTCTCAATCAAATGACAATAGCATGTTCACACCACTGTAAATAAATTTTGCTTGTTTTAGAACTTTATATAAATGGAATCATGCATTATAATACTTTGTTTCTGGGTTTTTTTCTCATCATAATGTTTTTATAATTCATCTGTATTTTTTATGTGCACCAACAATTCAGCCTTTTTCACTGCTGAATGGTATTTAATTGTCTGAATATTCCACTATGTGGTGTTGTTCTTGTTAAGTGTGCCATGGAGTTGTTTCCAACTCATTGTGATCCTATATAAGGTTTCCAAGGAGTGGCTGGTAGGTTTGTCCTACTGACCTTGCAATTAGCAATCCAGTGCTTATCCTACAATGGTACTCTATTTCACCATTCTCCTGTTCCTAGATTTTGAGGGTTTGGGGCATTTTGGTTGTTGTTGTTAATATTAATAATAATTTGGGGATGTGTGTGGATGTGTACTGAAACTAACGTACACAAGCTCACTAGGACTGAGAGTGTGCATTTCTTCCTAAAGCCATCATTCATTGATTTGAAATCTTAAAACTGGCCATGGTGGAAGTGTTTACATGACAGAAATTGGGAACAGTAGAAATCAAGGCTTTTAAAAAATGCTTCTTATAACCAGGACGTGATTGGATATATGCTTTCACCTAAAAGTGTATTTTCTGGGTCATTTGGTAAGTATATGTTCAACTTTATAAAGAAGTTCTAGATGGTTTTCTAAACTGATTGTACCATTTACATTCTCTCCAATAATATAGTTCTAGTTGTTCCACAATCTTACTAAAATTTGGTTTTGTCATTCTAGTGGTTGTATAGCGGTATCTCATTGTGGAATTAATTTGCATTTTACCAAAGGGAACACTGAATGGTTTAAAATAAGAAAAATGTGTGTACCAGGGTTGTATTCTTTAACCATACTTTTTCAATCTATATGCTGAGCAAATAGTTCAAGAAGCTGGATTCTATGAAGTAAGACATGGCATCAGGACTGGAGTAAGACTCATTAACAACTTGCGATATG
>NW_006408627.1:7891561-7899401 GCF_000296735.1 Chrysochloris asiatica
GGGCAGTGTTTCATTCTGCTGTGCATAAGGTCGCTATGGGTCGGTACCAACTCCATGGCACCTAACAACAACAACAACATAGAAATGGTGCAAGAACACTGGTACCACTGTTAAATACTTGGCTGTAAACTGAAAGGTTGCAGATTCAAATTCACCCAGGAAATACACAGGAGAAAGATCTTACAATCTGCTTTAATAAGATTATAGCTTAGAAAGTCATATGGGATACTTTCATTCTGTCATATTAGTTCCCTATGAGTCAAATCTACTCAGCACCTAAACACAAACACTGAGAAATTGTGTGTGTCTTTGAAAAGGTAATGCTGCAATATTTTGTTGTTGTTGTTTTCTGGAAATGGACTTTACTTACCTGGTTTTTCAAATATTAAGGAGAGTAGTAAGGTTTGATAGTTAAGGTTTTTTGTCAACCTGACTAAGCCAGAATTCTCAGTTGTTTAGAATTCACTACATAGTTATCACCTCCATGAAGAAATCTAATATGATGGAATCAACTCCATGATATGATCTGTTGTGATCAACTTTGATCTGATATAAGGATCCTATGTGCTGTAAATCCTCACTTCTATGGTGTTAAAGGAGTCCTGGTGTGGTGCTGTGGGTTAATGCACCACAATGCAAAGCCGTTTGAACTGCAAGGTAGGCGGTTCAAGCTCACCAGTCACTCCTCAGAAACCCTATACAGGGTCACTATGGATCGGGACCAACTCAAAAGCACTTAACAACAACAATGGTGTTAAAGAGGTTGTATACAGTCTACAAGATTAGGTTATATCTTGATCCAATCACGTCTGAGATACAAGAAGAGAGAGAAGCCAGCAGAAAATGGGGGACCTATTACCAACAGCTTCCCCTCTGAAACCTTATACAGGGTCTCTATAAGTCAGAACGGACTTGACTACACTTAACAACAACAAATACCGTGAATAATAAATTCTTGTTTGGGAAAGCCATCCCCTTGTGTTATTTTGGTTGTAGAAGCACTAGATAACTAAGACATAAATGGGTCAATGAGCCCTGATGTTTACTTGTTGGGCTAACAGCAGTTTATTTACACCTACTGGGGGAAAAAAAATGAAATGAGGCTTTCTGCTCCTGTAAAGATTTACATCCTGTAGGATAAGCACTGAACTATTAATTACAAATCCACCAGCGCCTCCTTGGAAACCTATGAGTCAGAAATGACTCCATGGCACTTAACAAAAACAACAAACCCTATATAGGGTTGCTATGAGTTGGAACCACCTCGATGGCACAAAACAACAGCAGTAATGAGTCACACACAATGGGACGGATTATAGCAAAGTAAAATCTAATTCATACAGGGTCCATGTAAGAGTGGAGCAGAATGCTTAGAAAACTGGCCAAAACGTGATTCATGTGCCTCAGGATTTGATACAGAATTTTGGTGTGGCACTGAAGAATGAGCATCAGATTGCTAACCCCAAGATCAACAATTCAAACCCACCAGCTGTTCCTCAGAAACCCCATACAGGATCGCTATGAGTCAGAAAGGATTCGACAGCACTTAACAACAACAACAAAGGGGGACCATAGATTATATGCAAATATTCACCTTCCCCAGAAATTCACCCTGACATGCTGTAATGTGAAGACTTCTATTAGTAGGTACATGTTGTTGTTAGGTGCCATTGAGTTGGCACTGACTCATAGCACAGGATGACGAAACAACTCTATGCAAAAACAATTTTACTACTTACTTATTTTAGATAATCCATTATAAAATAACTTAAAAAAAAAGAATGCTGTTGCTGTTGTTAAGTGCCGTCGAGTTGATTCCCAGCTGGTGAGTTTGAACCGCTTCCTTTGCAGTTCAAATGGTTTTGCAGTCTGGCATTAACCCACAGCGCCACACCAGGACTCTATTACCAGGAACAGCAATGAAAGTTTCATCCCTTTTGCAAGATGCCCTTTTACTTAACTTCCAACAGTTTGAATGGAGAAGCACATGTGGTTTTTCAGCCTTCCTCGATTCCAAACACATTTAACTAGACTATAATTGTTTTCCTTAATGTTGGTAATTTAGTGGGATCTACTGAGAGTAAAAAATGTAAATTACTCAAGGAGAACAGCAATTCCTAAATTGCAGCCTTGCGATTCTTGTTCAAGTCTAAGAGTTATAATTTAAAAATAGAGCTATAACCTAAAAATAAGAATTATCCTTAAGCACAATTAGAATTTATTTACATCTCCCTTTAAAAACAGAATGTTTTAAGTTTTCGACAAACCCTGAAATCAAATATCTGAATCACGTTGACAATCTTGTTTTGCAATTTCTCTAATGCCCAGCAGGTGGCAATGTTGCTTGCTGTTATTGAACATAGGCGGCTGGGTCAACCTTAGGTAAAACTGTTAGGTGCCTTAGAGTTGGTGTAGACACATAGTGCCACGGTATAGGGTTTTCAGTGAGTTTGAAACGCGAACATTGTGACAGCCCTTTTAGTAGAGCGATTGCACTTCCTTATAGTTTACTTTAGAACGTTCCAAGTGTTTACTACACTGCTGTTAGCTTTACTTCTGGAAAAACTAAACTTTTCCCTTTCTCCTACAACTTCATGTTGGCTACCTTTGATTACTGAAAAAAATCTAATTCCTTAATATGAAAATTAAGACCTTTCCTCTACTAATCCCAATCTACCTATTAGCAGCATGCAAGGTGGATAAGAATAGGGAGAGGAAGCACGGAGATCTATGACGAGACTCTTGTAGTGTTTTAGGAGTCCCCGGGTGGTGCAAATGGTTAACAGGCTCAGCTGGGAACAGAAAGGTTGGAAGGCTGAGTCCACACAGCCATACCTCAGAAGAAAGGCCTGGTGATCTATGTTTTAGAATTCGGTCATTGAAATCCCAGTTGTCCTTTGACACAGGGGGCTGCCGTGAGATGAAGCTGACTCTAAGGCAATTGTTGATAATGTTTTAATTAGTAATATTTAAGTTACTGAACAAATCTAACAATAATTCATTATAAGAATTTCAAGGGATTGGAACACAGTGGGCTTCAGGAGCAATAGAAAGCTGGAAGGTGGTCACTATTAATCCTTGGTGTCTAGCTTTGGTCTCTGCTCCGGCCTATGTATCCATTTCTCTCTCGTTCTTAGAAGGGTGCTCTTTTCTGTATACATGGACAGAAGAAAGGCCACCCCAATAACCTGCTTCCTACATTTACAGCCATCAGAGAGACTGAGTCCTTTTGTCAGTCCCAGGGAGAGATTTTAACTGGCACAATGGTTTGCACTCAGTTACTCACCACAAGAATCAACCATGGGGGCCACAGAGAAAAAGCCTGGAAGTCTGCTTCCAGAACGATTCCAGTCAAGAAATCCCTACAGAGCTAACTTCCTATGTAGCACACGGTCACTATGAGTCAGAATCAACTCCACCACAACAAGTTTATGGGTTACTCTGGGCCCATCAAATGTTCCAAGTCAAAATGGATATGCTCTAACCATGTAGATGGCATGAGAAAGATGAGATTTTCTGTTCTCGCAAAGATTTAGCCTCAGAAACCCAATACAGGGTTAGTATGAGTCAGAACCAATCTGACAACACTTAACCACAACAATCATGTAGACAAAGGAGGAAGTCAGTTCCTGGAAGATGGGGGTTGGCCTTCATGGACCAAATAATGTGTCTCGGATGTATTGTGACCTAGGCATTGGGTAATGGTACGCTATGGCAAGGTAATGTTGGAGTGAACAAAAATGGGCCATAACTAAAAGAGATTTGAGAGAAATTAATTATGGGACATGGAAAGGATAGAAAGGATTAAAGGAAGCACCCCAAAACTTCACCATAAATCAAAATAAGAAAGTGGGGAAGTTGGAAACATGGAGGAAGACAATGGCACTGATAGTGGTTTGATGATGCAGATCATTTTTAACAGACTTGGAAAGTCCACTGGAATCTTTGGCTCATTGATTCTCAATAAATTCGTTTAAAAATTGAAAATGTGACTTTAGCAAAGTCAAAGCTAGTGATTTAATACCTTTAAACATTGTATTTCTTTTTAATGTTTTAAAAGAAGAGTTGTTCATATTACGCAGACTAGACAGCCAATGTTGTTGTTGTTGTTAGGTGCCATCAAGTCAATTCCGACTCCTAGCGATCTTGTGCACCACACACTGCATCAGCCTCACAATTGGTGTTTCTCTTGAACTCATTGCACTGCCGCTGTGTCAGTCCATCTTCTTGGGGTTCGTCCTCTTTTTCACCAATGCTCCACTTTACCAAGCATGATGCCCTTCTGCAGTAATGAGTCACTTGTGATACTATGCCCAAAGTAAGAGAGGCAAAGTCCCATCATCTGGCTTCTAAGGAGCATTTTGTCTGTACTTCTTCCAAAACACATTTGTTTGCTCTTCTGGCAGTCCATGGTATTGTAAATATTCTTCTCCAACATCATAATTCAAATGCATCAATCCTTCTATGGTCTTCCTTATTCATTGTCCAATTTTCACATACATATGAGGCTATTGAAAATACCATGGCTTGGATTAGGTGACAAACAGAAGGTATAGATATACTGTTGTTGTTGTTAAATGCCATTGAGTTGGTTCTGATTCACAGCTATCCAGTGTAAAATTTTGTTGTTGTTGTTAAGTGCCATTGAGTCGGTTCTGACTCATAGCGATCATGCTTAGGATTTCTGAGGAGTGGTTGGTGGATCTGAACAACTGACTTTACTGTTAGTAGTACAATGCTTATCCTACAGCACCACACCACATCTTCTCTGAACTTTAGAATATAAAGAAAGAATACCTAGAATATCCTGGTGTGGCTCTGTAGGATAAGTGTAGGACTGCAAGGTTGGTTTGAACCACAATACTTGTGGTTCAAACTCACCAGGCACTCCTCAGAAACCCTAAACAGAAATAGATTAAAAATCAAAGGCTGGAAAACATATCAAGCTAATGGCAATCAAAAATGAATAGAAGTCACAATTTTCATCTCTGATAAAATAGACTTTAAGACAAAAATCAGCATAAGAGACATCATATCATGTTTAAGGGGTCAGTTGAACAACAAGACATAACCATAATACACATCTGTGCCCCCAGTGAAAGAGTCGCAAAATATATAAACTCTAACTGAGCTGAGTAAAGAAACAGGGAACTCTTCTGGTATAGCACTGCAGGATAATGCACTAGACCACAGGGTCAGTTTGAACCTCAAGGTCAGTGGTTCAAACTCACCAGCTGCTCCTCAGAATCCCTTTATAGAGTTACACTTAATAACAACAAAACAATAATAGGAAATTTTAATGAACCACTTTTGATGCAGAACAGAACTAGAAAGAACAACAAAAATACAAAAGAACTAAACAAACTCTATCAACTTGATCTGATAGACATATACAGAGCACTCAACTCAATAACAGCACAATATACATTATTTTCCAGCACACATGGAACATTCTCCAAAATACACCATATGTTAGACCTCAAAGCAAACCTCAGTAAATTTAAAAACATCAGAATACTACTCAGTATTTTTTCAGAACACAACACTATAAAATCAGAAATTAACAATAGGAAGATCAAGGAAAAAAAAATATATATATATAGAATTTGAATAACCTGCTGAAAAGCTGTTGTTTGTTGGTAAGTACCGTGGAGTCGGTTCCGACTCATAGTGACCCTGCACAGGGTTTCCAAGGCTGCAAATCTTTACAGGAGCAGAAAGCCTCATTTTTATTGTGAATTATATGGGAAAACATTAGCTTTATATTTTTTTAAATGGGAAAACATTAGCTTTATATTCATCACATCGTATTTCATTTAATTGCCTTGATTACAATCCCCTCCATGCATCATCAAACAACCAAAGCTGTCAGCACACAGCCCCTCTCCCTCCCTCAGTCCAGAATCCCATGCCACTCCATCTCTCCACATCATCATCTCTGCCTCCACTCTGACATCACTGCTTCTCTGGGTAGGGTCCTGCACTCTGCTCTTCTCCCTTGATGGTCCCAGGGACCTCTGCTTCTGGAAGGCAAAGTCAACCACTCCCATCTTTTTTGTTACAAAACATCTACCTTTACATTTCCAAACCTTACAGTCAGTCCTGATGACAAGTATTCACTATTGTACCACAAGAGTCTTATCCCCATCTCCTTTCATCAGCCCCATCCAGACAGATTGGAAACCACTCTGTGGAGATTCTACCTTCCCGCACACCTTCTGTATCTTGGCTCCCTCTTGCAAGCTTGTAATCCAGTCACTTCTTGCCTTTATAAACCCCCATTTTAGGTAGCCCATGTCTAAGTTGCCCATCCCTGTCTACCCTGTGTACCAAGAGGGTGAGAATGATGCTCGCTGTAAAGATTCATTCCCTCTTTTGAGCTACTGCATCCATAGATATAGGTCAAGTTCAGCAAATTGTATCAGATTATACTTTTTTCCCTCTTCTTTCTTCTTCTAGTCAAGTTCTGATAATCCAGCCATTGAAGCCAGGTTAAGTGGGTATTATCTGCAAGTGTGGGTGTTCTTGTTCATATCCCCTCACTTCTTATCAGCTGGACATTTCAGTCTCCACTCTAGTCCTCTGTGGCCATGTCAGTGTCTCTGGGCCCAGGAGTCTCCAACTCTTGCCATACTGCTGGCCTACCAGGTCTCAACCTGGGTTGACAGGACTCTATTGAATGCGGTTGGACTTAGCTCACAACTTCATTGCTATTTTTCCCCAATTCCCCTTATCGGTGACCAATGTGGTCACCAGCCAGACCACATGCCTGCTCGTGTATTCCCCTTGAGTCTTAGTCTTGGGAGGGTATTTGCCCTAAGGGGACACAACCACGTGCGTGCCTTGATGGCTCCAGGGTGAATAACTTGCTTTTTCTTGAAGAAGTCAATCTGACTACCTTTATTGTTTTTTTACTTTTCCTACTTTTCTTTCAAGAAGTATCTTCTGTTTTTCTAGGTGCTCCAGGCTAGTCTGCTTATCCATTCAAGTGGAGATTTCCCACTTCAGACGATTCTGGATGGGGTTCAGGATTCCACCGATGGTCTTATGTAATGCAGAGGCTCCACAGGAAGCCTCCTTCACTAGCCAAGTTGTAGCCCCATTTTAGGTATTCCAATCAGTTATAGGCTAAAGATGGACTTACAAGTTTTCTATGGTGATGTTTCTGGCTATTCCTTTCTCTCCCACTCAAGTGTCTATTTTACAATTGTGTACAAGGGAAACCAACATTTGAGTGACAACCAAGAATCTTAAAATTATTTCCCTTCTTTTACCCATTCAAACCATGCCTCAATCCCTGTATCTGAGCACTGTAGTTCCAAGGTTGTGCATACATCATTATTTATCTCTGTCCCACTTAGCCCATGCAAACCTGCTTAACTGTTCTCTCATCCATCTTGTTCTTCCATTTCCTTCCCCTTCTTGTATATTGCCCCCCACCAGAACACAAGCTATCCTGTGTCTATTCCCTACCCTATGTTCCACCTTCCCCTCCTTCCTCTCACCCCACCCCACACACCCTGGTAACCAGCAAAGAATTCCACCACCACCCCTTTTAGTATGGGTTCTTTTTCTTAGTCTTTTACAATAATGGTTTTATGCAGTAGTCTCCTTTTGTGACTGACTAATTTCACTCAGCATAATATCCTCAAGGTTCATCCATGTTATGCAGTGGCTTGAAGCTTCCTTGTTATTCTTCAAGGTAGAATAATATTACATTGTGTGTATGTACCAGAGTTTGTGAGAAGTATGAATCTGGGAAAATTGGAAGTTGTCAAAAATGAAATGGAACACATAAACATCAATATCTTAGGCATTAGTGAGCTGAAATGGACTGGTA
>NW_006408627.1:7899501-7900943 GCF_000296735.1 Chrysochloris asiatica
GCCCAAAGAGATGGATTGGCCCAGTGGCAGCAGCAATCAGCTCAAGCGTAGCAATGATTGTAAGGTTGGCGCCGGACCGGGCAGCGTTTCTGTTGTGCATAAGGTGACTATGAATCCATATCGACTTGACAGCACCTAACAACAAAAACTGATATTATTATTGTCTAAGTCAACCTAATGCTAGTTTTTCCTATTTGACCATATGTAGTTTTTCCTTTTTCAGTTTTATTTTTAATTCATCAAGTGTTTCTCAATGTTCCATTTAATCTCCCCTCTAAGATTACTTGTTTTACCGTTTAGTGGTCCCTCTAGAGATTACAATATGCATCATTATACCTTGGGCTCAAGCGTGGCAAGAATTGTGAGGGTGACCGAGGACTAGGCAGTGTTTCATTCTATTGTGTATAGGGTCACTGTGAGTCAGTACCGACTCAATGCACCTAACAACAACAACACTGTAACTTTGTAGGATAAGCACTGGACTGCTAAGCATAATGCTGGCAGTTCAAACCCACCAATCACTCTTTGGAAATCACATGCAGGTTCATTGTGAGTTGGAACTGACTCGATGGCACTTAACAACAACTTTAAAATTAAAACTAAACCCATTGCTTACAAACTGATCCAGCTTCATAGTTGAGCCTGTAAAATAGAATAAAATGGCTCCATGGTGTCACCAGTGGAGCAACTGATGGGTTAGATCCACCAATCGTCTGGATTTGCAGCCAACAGCTTAGCTACTATACCACCAGGGTTCCTATACCATTTTACATGTAATGTAGAAATCTTAAATAAATTCAATTCCACTTACCTTCTCTCTTTTGTGTTACTTGTCACGTATCTTATTTCTACGCAGTATAAATTCCACAATAGGTTATTACTTATGCTTCCATAAGTAGAAAATATCTAGTGCTCTTCATTCATTCATGTGGATGTTAGTTTCCACCAGATATCATTTCTCTTCACCCTAAATAAATTTCTTTAACATTTCTTGATATGGAAGTCTGCTGGTGACAAATTGTGTTTGTTTATCTTAAAATAAATTTGCCTGCAGTTCTGAAGAAAAATTATCATTGATATAGAATTCTAAATTAATAGTTTAATTCTTATTTAGCAGTTTAAAATGTCATTTCATTGTTTTCTGGCTTGTATTATTTATGGTGGAAATTCAGTGCTAACTTTCATTGTTACTTTCTTATTTGCAGTATGTCTTTTCATGATGAATGTTTTGAAATTTTCCTTTTTAATTTGGTTTCAAGCCACTTGACTTGATAGGCTCAGATGTGGCTTTTTTATGTTTATACTGCTTGTGGCTCATCCCTTCATCATAATGAGAATCAGAAGTTGGAATTTTCAGAAGGAAGTTTTAAAATATTCACTTCTTGTTTAACAGATGAATGGATGTCCTCAGGGACATTAGTTATTTCATGACTGCACAATGT
>NW_006408627.1:7902738-7907293 GCF_000296735.1 Chrysochloris asiatica
TTTTTTTTTTTTCTTTACATTGAGGTACAACCCATACCAAACGCTGTTTTCTTTGATCTTCATCAGTATCTAAAGTCCTCTTCACTTTCAGCAAGCACGGTTGTATCATCTGCATATCACGGTTGCTAATGATTCCTCCTCCAATACTGATGCCATGTTCTTCTTTATATAATCCAGCTTCTTAGATTCCTTGTTTAGCATACGGAGTGAATGACTATGGTGAATACAACTCTGGTGCACACCTTTTGTAACTTTAAAGTATTCAGTGTCCCCTTGATCTCTTCTAATGACTGCATCTTTTTCTATGTACAGGTTCTTCAAGAACAAATTACATGTTCTGGAGTACTTATTCTCTGCAATATTGTCCATAGCTTGTCATGATCCACACATTTGAAAGCACAGGTAAACATCTTTCTGGTATTCTCTACTTGCAGCCAAGTTCTATCTGATGTCAGCAATGAAGTCCCTCGTTCCATATCCTCATCTGAATCTGGCTTGAACCTCTGACAATGTACAGTTCAAGCAGTTTTTGAATTATCTTTAGAAAATATTACTTTCATGTGATATTGATTATGCTGTATGATAATTTTCAGCTTCCATTCAGTCACCTCTTTTTGGAATGGGCACAAATATGGATCTATAAAGAATTTCTACAACTCAACAATAAAAAGACAAACAACTAAATTTAGATATGTCCACTGGGCTAGCACTGAACCACAAGGTCGGTTTGAATCACAAGGTTGGTGGTTCAAACTCACCAGCTGCTCCTTGGAAACCTTATACAAGGCTGCTATAAATCAGAATCAACTTAATGGCACTAAACAACAACAATGAGCTTGAATAGACATTTCTCCAAATAAGAAATACAAATAGCCCATAAACACATGGAAAGAAGCTTAAGGTAGTCATTAAACCAAAAGCACCAAACCCTTGCCATCTAGTATATTCCAATTAATAGCAACCCTATATAGGGTTTCAAAGACCTTTATGGGAGTAGACAGCCTCATCTTTCTCCCAATGTATGACTGGTGGATTTGAGCCACTGACTTTGCAGTTAGCAGCCCCATGCCTAACCCACATCACCACCAGAGCCCTTTAGTAAGTCGTTACCTATTACCTTGTAAGTTGGTTCTGACTTATTGCGACCCTGTGTAGGGTTTCCAAAGACTTCTTTATCTTCCTCAAAGCAGTTGGTGGATTCAAACTGCTGACCTTGTGGTTACCAATCCAACATGTAACCCATTCTGCCATCAAGTTTCCTTTAGTTAATCATTGTTGTTGGTGGTGTTAAGTGCTGTAGAGCCAGTTCCTACTCATAGCCACTCTATATAGGGTTTCTGAGACTTTCTTTCTTTTTCTTTTTTTTTTAAATCTTTGTGGGATCAGAAAGCTTCATCTTTCTGCTGCAGAGTGACTGGTGGGTCTGAACCACTGACTTTGTGGTTCTCAGTCCAGGACTTATCCTATGTAGTCACCACACTCCCTTAGTTAGTCATTGGTGGTGGTGGTGGTAGTTGTGTGTCACAAAGCTGGTTCTGACTCATAGTGACCTTGTATAGGATTTCCAAGGCTATAAATCTTTACAAAAGCAGAAAGCCTCATCTTTCCCCTGTGGAACATCTGGTAGATTCAAACTGCTGACCTTTGCAATTAGTAGCCCAGCTCATAATCCACGATGCTACCAGGGCTGCTTAGCTAGTCATTAGTGAAATGTAAATCATAACTAAAATAAGATATTATCTCATATTCACTAAAATGGTTATCTATCATCAGAAAAACAGAAACTGACCAAGCGTTGGTGAGAATGTAGAGATATTAGAACCCTTCCTCACCTAACTGCTGGGAAATGTAAAAGTGGTTTAGCCACTGTGGAAAACAATTTGGTGGTTCCTCAAACATAGAATTACCATATGGCCCATTCTTTCCATTCTTGAAAGCAGGGACTCAAAACAGATACATGTATACTTATGCCCTTTGCAATATTATTCACAATAGCCAAGAGGTGGACAATCAATATCCATCAACAGATGAATAGTCTAGATCCATACAATGAATAGTCTAGATCCATACAAAAGAATATAGTTCAATTATAAAGAGAAATACTATTCTAACACAGACTACCGCGTGGATAAACCTGGAAAGCATTAGCCTGAGTGAAATAAATCAGAAACAAAAGGTTAACTATTATATGTTGCTGTTGTTAAGTGCCTTTGAGTCTGTTCTGACCCATAGAGACCCTGTATAGGGTTTCCGAGGAATGACTGGTGAGCTTGAACCACCGACCTTGCAGTTTGAACTGACTTTGAAGTCCAGTACCTTAACCCTTAGGATGAACAGTTCATAAAGATGAAAGTATATTGGTGATTATAAGAGACTGAAAGTGGGGAAGTTGGGAGTTATAGCAGAAGGAGTACTGGTTTCTGTTTGGGTTGATGTGAAACTTTTTGAAGTGAATAGCAGTGATGGAAGCTCCATATAGCAAATACAATAAATGTCACCCATTTGTACGCATTAAAATGGTTAAAATGGCATAGTTTTTGTTACAGGTATTTAACCACATCATTTTTTTCTGAAGGATCTTTCCCACTTTTAGAGTTAGATATAAACTGAAAAATCCCACACAATAGAAAAAGATTTTCAAGTGAACATTTCTACATCTTGTTCTTTCTATATCTTGCTCTTGGTTTCTCAAAGTTCACTTTAATAAACAAGGCTGGTAGATTTGATAGCTGTTTCTTCTTGTGAAGAGTAACATTTGTATATTTTCACTAATGAAACAGGTTAGGAAGTTACAGACCTAGAAAAAATTAAAATAAAAAAAGATCCAGATTCATTTTATGTTTGTGTTCAATATAGTCATTTTCCCTTTCCATTTTCAATATGACTGAAAGATTTAATTTTAGTAAGACCACAGGAATGTGGTTTCAAGGGAGAAAACTTTTCAAACATTCACCTCGCTGCTCCTTACTTTAAAATACAATAGTTTGGATTGCTGAAGATGGAAGCTTAGTCACACATACCATGCCATCCTGCTACAACAAAGAGCTGAGAAACCAAATGGAACACATGCATATGATAATCTGGGAACCCAGAACATCAAACAGAAGGATGAAAAATTAGATCAAACTTTGAAGGGAAGGAGAAACTGAATGTAAGCAGTGAACAAGGAGACTTATAGACTATATGCACCCTAACAGCCAACCCAGTGAAGTGATACCATCTTGAGACAAAATCCACAATAAGAGGCAGAGATACTGTATAGACAAACACATAGGGAAGCAATATGAGCAGAACATCAACTGAATATGAGGAGGAAAATTGTAGTAAGGTGGATAAGGGCCCCAGGGATCCAGGCGACCATAGTACATGGAGGGAAGAGAAAATCAGTACAGAACTACTCACCAGCAGTTGTCCCTGATCATTTGGGTGGTGGCACTGGTAGAGTGGAGAATCCTTAGAGTGGTGGCTAGAAATCTCCCACCTGACCAGACTCTGGAAAACCTACCTCACATTGGTTCTGGACTGGGTCCTGATCACCAGTTACATTCTTCAGTGAGTACACTGGAGCCTATGCCAGTGCCTGGGGAACCATACTCCCCTCCTCTGCTCCACTCCCTCTCCCTCACAAGGACTAGCAGTGAGCATTCCAAAGTCCAATGATCTGTTGTTCCTGTTCTTACGCCATTGGAGCTATTACCAGGGGCCTGGTCCTTGTGTTCTTGGCTTCTGCCCTGCTCAGACAATTTTACAAAGCTCTTTTAGTTCTACTGATAAATGCCAAGCGAGCTTGGCTCTAACTCTGTGGGTCAGTAAACCTTCTGTCTTAGACTCTATTGCTGTTAGGTATCATTGAGGCAGTTCCAACGCACGGCAATCCTATGCACAACAGAACAAAACACTACCTGGTCCTGTTCCATCCTCACAATTGTTATGTCTGAGCCCATGATTGCTGGCGCTGTGTCAGTCTCATTGGGGGTTTTCCTTCTTTTCTTTTTTTTTTTGCTGACTCTAATTTTCCAAGCATTATGTCCTTTTCCAGAAACTGGTCCCTCATAATTATATGTCGAAAGTATGCGAGATGAAGCCTTGACTTCCGAGTTTCCAAGGAGCATTCCAGCTGCACTTCTCCCATGACTGCTTTGTTTGTTCTTCTGGTAGTCCATGGTACTGTCAATGTTCTTCATCAATATCATAAGTCAAATGTATCGGATCTTCAACAGTCTTCTTTATGCATTGTCCAGATTTAGCATGCATATGAGGCCGGAGCCGCCATCTTGGGAGAGAACAAGTCGGGGAAGGATCAGAACAGCCACAAATGCCTGACAGAACTAAGGAAATACAGGTGTGGACATTCATTTTTTTGGCATCTGTCCATTATTCATTTCTTTCTTGCTGATTGTGCACCTCCATTCTGGTAACTAGAGGAGATACCTGAATGAATGGATACCCCCACCCCCACACCTGGAGGGTTCTACTACGCATGTGCACAGATCGCCTCAAAATTTAAAGTGACAGTTTCCACTTAAAACCAAATGGTCACCGCTTATCTGACTGT
>NW_006408627.1:7908003-7910777 GCF_000296735.1 Chrysochloris asiatica
GGTAGTCAAAATACCAAAAAGGAAGAACATGCTGGGGGAACTGAAGAAAAAATTCAAGCCTCGACTTTTGTTATTGAAAGATTCTCTGGGCAAATTACTGAATGATGCAGAAAGTCTTTATTGGAGCTCAGATAGTGTAGTCATTATGAATCAGGCTGCAAACCCTTAGGTCAGCAGTTCGAAACTACCAGCTGTTCCGTGGGAGAAAGATGAGGTTTTCTGCTCCCATAAATATTTACAGCCTCAGAAACCCTGTGTAGGGTTGCTATGAGTCGGAACCGACTCCATGGCACATCACCACCACCCCCACCAATAGTCCTGGTATGGCACTGTAGGATAAGTATTGGATTGCTAGCCCCAACATCAGTGGTTCATATTTACCAGCCATTCCTCTGAAACCCAATACGGGGTCACTATGAGTTAGGACCCACTCCATGGCACTTAACAACAACAACAATTTTCCAAAAGCAGTGTTTCTTTAGGACAACAGAGAAGACAATTTGAATAATGGAAGGAAATACCTATCTCAACTGTTTAGGAAATAAAAATAATGAAGCCTAACCACAAGTCGGCTGAGGTTCAAACTCACTAGCTGTTCCCGTGAGTGAGTCAGAACCAACTTAGTGGCGCTTAACAGCAACAGGGCATCAGAAGTTGACAGTCAATACTAAAGAAAGCAATAGACTGGGGGGAGGCAGTATTTATAATTGAATAGGCATGCTTCCTCTATTCAGTTCTGAGCAGAATTCCTGGACCCCAAATTACCATCTTTCCTTCCCTGTATCCCCTAAAATATGACCAGTTCCTTCATAGTATATCCTCCCTGGTTCTTACATTAAGCTCACTATTTACAACCAGTGTGGTGCAACTTCTTCTAGTGCTCATGGCTTGTTGTTGCTGTTAAGTGCCTTCAAGTCTGTTCTGACTCATGGTGACCCTGTATAGGGTGTCTGAGAAGTCGCTGATGGTTCGCAGTGCAGTACTTATCCTACAGAGCCACACCGTGATGGCGGACATTATTAATTGATGTGGGGTTACCATGAGTTACAATCCACACAGTGGCAATGTTGTGTACTCATACTGTTGAATAGACTTGACCTGGAAACTGTAAAGCCTGTTTAGCTCTTGTCTAACTCCTTTCCTAAGAAAGCTATATTTTGTGTCTTGTATTTTCCTATTAATAAGAGGAATCCTGCTAAGAATTACAATGCCACAGTTACCACCATCATTACTTCTACTAGATCTTAATTTAAATTCCAGAAAAAACTCTTCTACACCAATCCGGAACAGGCTTCAAATCTCAGGGATCTGCTAGCTACGAAAGGATCAAGACACAACCATGCTTAATAAGTGTTTACATTGGGGCCAATAGCAATTAATAACTGTTGTTGTTGTTATTATGTGTCATCAAGTCAGTACCAACTCATAGCACAGAAGAACACAACATTGCTCAGTTGAAGTGGTTACGAATCAGGCTGCTAACCTCAAGGAAGGCAGTTCGAAACTACCAGTAGTTCCACGGGAGAAAGATGAGGCGTTCTGCTCCCGTAAAGATTTATAGCCTCGGAAACCCTGTGCAGGGTCACTATGAGTCAGAACCGACTCCACCGGTACTTAACAACAACAACAACATCAACCTCATAATCATTGCTACGTTTAAGCCCATTGTTACTCCCACTCTGCCAAATGGTGTCATTAGGGGTGTTTCTTTCTGTCTCTGACCCTTCACTTTACCAAACATGATATCCTTCTCCAGTGACAGGTACCTCCTCATAATATGTCCGAAGTATGAGAGATGAAGTCTGGCCATCCAGGCTTCCAAGGAGCATTCTGACTATTCTTCTGCCTACACAGATTGGTTTGGTCTTTGGGCAGTCCATGATAACTTTTAATATTCTCCTCCAACATCATAACTCAAGTGCATCTGTTATTCTATGGTCTTCCTTATACATTGTGCAACTTTCACATGCGTATGAGGTTATTGAAAACACCGTGGCTTGGGTCAGGCGCACCTTAGTCCTCAAACTGACATCTTTGCTCTTCAATATTTTAAAGAGGTCTTGTACACAAGACCTAATGCAATATGTCATTTGATTTCTTGAACTCTGCTTCCATGAGTGTTGATGGTTGATCCAAGCAAAATGAAGTCTCCAACAACTTTAATCTTTTCTCTATTTATATGAATGATGTCTATTGGTCCAGTGGTGAGGATTTTTGCTTTCCCTACATTGAGGTGCAACCCATACCAAAGGCTGTGGTATTTGATCTTCATCAGTATGTACTTTAAGCAATCTTCACTATTAGCAAGCAAGGTTGTATCTATTTGCATATCACAGATTGCTAATGAGTCTTCCTCCAATCCTGATGTCACATACTTCTTCACATAATTCAGCTTCTTGGATTATTTGCTCAGCATACAGATTGAATATGTTTGGTGAAAGAATGCAACAGTGGCACACACTTTTTCTAATTGTAAACCACTTAGTGTTCCCTTATTCTGTCTGAATAACTGTCTCTTGGTTTATGTGTAGGTTCCTCATGAGCATAATCAAGTGTTCCGGATACTCATTCTCCACAATGCTGTCCATAGCTAGTCATGATCCACACAATCTAAAGTGTTTGTGTAGGCAATAAAGCACATGTAAACATCTTTCTGGTATTCTCTGCATTCAGCCAAGGTCCATCTGATGTCAGCAATGATATTCTACTTTCCATGTCTTCTTCTGAATTTGGCTTGAACCTCTGGAAGGTCCCTGTCAATGTTAATACACTTT
>NW_006408627.1:7933725-7944763 GCF_000296735.1 Chrysochloris asiatica
GGATAACACTACAAAGAATGGAAGTTCCAGAACACTTAATTGTGCTCATGAGGAACCTGTACAGAGACCAAGAGGCATTTTGAACAGAACAAGGGATATTGCATGGTTTAAAATTAGCAAAAATGTGCATCAGTGTTAGATCCTTTCATAATACTTATTCAATCTGCATGCTGAGCAAAGAATTAGAGAAACCAGACTATGTGAAAAATGGGATATTAGGATTGGAAAAAGGCTCATTTACAACCTGCTATATATAGATTACACAACCTTGCTTGCTCAAAATGAAGACAGACTTGAAGTACTTGCTCATGAAGGTCAAAGTATACAGCCTTCAATATGGATTGCAACTCAATGTAAAGAAGAGAAAAATCCTCACTACTGGACCAATAAACAATATCATGATAAACAGAAAAAACATTCAAGTTATCAAAATTTTCTTTTTACTTGGATCTTAATCAACACTTATGGAAGCCCGTTATTGTTAAGTGTTGTTGAGTTGGTTCTGACTCATAGTGACCCTGACACAACAGCACAAAACACTGCTGGGTCCTATGCCAACCTCACAATTGTTTTTACATTTGATCCTATTGTTACGTCTGTTGTGTGCTGTTCTTAGTGCTCTCATCTTCTGGTACTGTATCTGCCAACAGTCCACTGCTATTCAAACGTTTTCAGGGACTAAACATTCAGATATAGTCTGCCTCTTTTTTTCCGAGTTTGTCTTATTCTGGAAGCTCTGTTGAAACCTGTCTACGATGGATGAGCCTGCTGGAATTTAAAACACAGTGGTATAGCTTCCAACATCATAGCAACATGCAAGCCACCACAGTAGGACAAATTGACAGATAGGTGGAAGCAGAAGTTGCAGTCCAAAAATCAAACACATTGAATTGGGGAAATCTACTGCAAAAGTCCTTTTTAAAGTGTTAAACAGCAAAGATGTCACTTTGAGGACTAGGGTGTGCCTGATCCATGTTATGGTATTTTCAATCACCTCATATACATGTGAAAACTTGACCAAGAATAAGGAAGTCTGGCGAAGAACTGATTCATTTGAATTATGGTGTTGGTGAATAATATTTAAAGTATCTTGGATTGACAAAACAACAAACAAATCTGTCCTGGAAGAAGTACAGCCAGAATGCTACTTAGAAGCAAAAATGGTGAGACTTTGTGTTACATATTTTAGCTATGTTATCAGAAAGGTCCAGTCCTTTGAAAGGGATACCATGCATTGTAAAGTAGGAGTTCAGTGAAAAAGCGGAAGACCCCCAATGAGATGGATTGATACAGTGGCTGCAACAATGGGCTCAGACATAACAACAATTGTGAGGATAACACAACACCAGGCCATGTTTCATTCTGTTGTACATTGGGATACTATAAGAGGGAACCTAACCAGTGGCACATAATAGCAATAGTTAGTGGTTGTTGCTGTTGTTGTTGTGTTCCATCGAGTCGACTCCCGCCCAGAGCAACCCTGTAGAGGGTTTCCAAGGAGAGACTGGATGAGCTTGAACTGCCAACCTTGCAGTTCAAATTGACTTTGCAGTTCAGTGCATTAACCCACAACACCATACCAGGACTCCTTAGTTAATGGTAGTAAGCAGACAATAAGTATAGCAAATGAATTGCATCATTTGCTAAAAGTTGAAAGGGGTTATGGAAAAATAAGTATAGTAAGAGGCATCATGAAGGTATCATGAAGGAGCTCTGGTAGCGTAGTGGTTATGAATCGAGCTGCTAATCACAGGATCAGCAGTTCAAAACTACCAGCTGTTCCATGGGAGGAAGATGAGGCTTTCTGCTCCCGTAAAGATTTACAGCCTTGGAAACCCTATACAGGGTCGCTATGAGTCAGAACCGACTCCACAGCTCATAACAACAACAACAAGAGGTATCACGAATTTTGACCATGAGCCTAACACAAATCATTGCATATATGGAGAATTCAAGACATGACAAATTATTTTCTTGACTATTCTCATCTTCTGCTATGAAGATCTGTTTTTTTATGTCACCTCTACCTCCATTCTCATAGTAGAGTGTACTGTAATGATTTATTTATATCTCTGTTTATCTCACTATGGGCGCAATTTGGTGCCACTGCACAGATCTCACCTCCCAACATTAATTTCTATGTGCAACCACCATCTGTCAATGGAGGCATCTTCAAGTGCTTATTATGTAACAGGCACTATCTGAAGTACTCATTCCATGTATTCATTCATTTTATTCTCACTGAAACCCTAGAAACTAGGTACTGTTTTATGGATGGATTGACACCATGGCAATAACAATGGGCTCAAACATAACAATCATCAGGATGGTGCAGGACTAGGCGATGTTTCGTTCTTTTATACATAGTATCTCTCTAAGTCAGAATCAATGTCACCTAACAACAACAACATTATTATCATCTTTGGTTTTCAGGTTGAACAACAAGCACATGAATCAGGCAGCTGACAAATGACTCCAGGAAGCAGGCCAGCTACTATTAATGTTGTTCATGCAAGACTCGTTTCAGAGGATTGCTATAGTCATTGAATAACTGGCCAAGTCACTATGGATAAAATGAGGGTGTTCATTTTATATACACTTGGATTCAGCACTCATTGAGCTCACATCCCAGTCATGGAGAAGGTAGATAGTAATAAAATAATCATAAAACAGAGAATATAATTGTGATATTATCAGCAAAGATGCCTAGACTTTGAGACCACTAATGGGGAATTTATTTAGTTGGCAGGGTTAGAGATGACTGCTGTTGCTGTTATGTGCCGTGGAGTCGGTTCCAACTCATAGTGACCCTGTACAAGGTTTCCGAGGCTGTAAATCTTTATGGGAGCAGAAAGGCTCATCTTTCTCCTGCGGAGCGGCTGGTAGTTTCAAACTGATGACCCTGAGGTTAGCAGCCCGATTCATAATCACTATGCTACCAGAGCTCCTTTAGAGATGACTAGCTGAGATCTAAAGTATGAGTAGGAATTGGCTATTGAGGACAGAAAAAACAGCATTTATAACAGAAGCAGAGGTCCAAAAGGCCAGAAGCAATTGGGGCTTTGTGTTGCTAAGGAAGGAAAAGAAATAAATGTGCCTGAAGTACAGAAAATGAGGGAAGCTTGGCTCTAGATGAGATTATATGAAAACACAGCTACCAGTTCATGTAAAACCTTGTTATCCTGTTAAGTAAAATGGACATGCTGAGGGTGAGTTTTAAGGTACAACCAATCAGAGTTTTATTTTTTAAATCATGGAGGCTGTGATGTAGAATTTGACTGAAAGGGTGCAAAGTGAACGTGTGTCAACTCCATCAGAGGGAGAGATGATGATAGCCGGGGCTCAGGTAAACATGGTAGAAATGGAGAAAAACTGACAGATTGATGATTGATGGTAAGGAGAAACAACTGCCAAAGATTTGGACCAGGCTTCTGGCTTTGATTAGAAGGTGGTCTTGTTCACTGAGACAGGAAACATTGAAAGAGGTTTGGAAGTATGAGAGTATAATTTTAGATATATTAAGTATAAAATGCCTTTCAGAGAGAAAATGTCCAGAGTTCGGTTGGGTATATGGGGTTGCGGTGCTGGGAAGAGTTCTATAAATATGAGGTGATTGGTCACCCACTGCCCAAGGGATGGATATAAGGAAGTATTTTGTGGCCTGACAAAATTCCTTGGAATTCAGAGCTAATTCCATGAGAAAGAGATAGACCAACTAGTCTAATGAATCATTGTTTTTCCTTTTCAACAATTTCTTTTTTTTTTTTTTTTGGCCCCAATCCATTGAGTGACTCAAACTTGACCAAAGTCATCAATCAGTTGTTGTGTTGCTTTTATGTGCCTTGCAATCAGTTCAGACCCATACTCATAGCAACCATCTGCACAACAGAATTAAAAATGGCACCGTTATTTGCCATAATCATAATTTCTATGTTTGAACTCATTATTGCTGCCACTGCATCAATCCATCTCCTTGGGGGTCTTCCTCTTTTTCACTGACTCTTCATTTTACCAAGCATGATGTCCTTCTCTAAGGTTACTGGTCTCTCTTGATAACATGTCCAAAGTATGAGAGACAATAAATGTCTCATCATCCAAGTTTCTAAGGAGCATTCTGACTGTACTTCTTCCAAGACAGATTTGTTTGTTCTGGCAATTCACAGTACTTTCAATATTCTTCTCCAATACCATAATTCAAATGTATCAATTTTCCTATGGTCTTCCTAGTTCATTGTCCAACCTTCACATGCATATGAGGTGGTTGAAAATATCAGAGTTTGGATCAGATGCATCTTAGTCCCCAAACTGATATCTGTGCACTTCACCACTTTAAAGAGTTCTTCTGTAGCAGATTTGCCTAATGCAACATGTCGCTTGAATTCTTGATTGCTTTATATCTTCACAGTAGCCAAAAACCTCATCTTTCTCCCACACAGTGGCTGATAGGCTCAAACAGTGAAACTTGCTGCTCACAGACCAATAAAGGAACAAATATTCCAGGGAAAAATAAAAGTATTAAATTAGATTTTCATGATATAATGAAAGATACACTCTTTATGCTATCTAACCTAATAATATGTAAATTACAAAAAACAAAATATGTTTAAAATATAGTTTGCTTATATAAATATTTGAGAAAAAAAACACACAATAGTTTTAAGATCCTAACTATAATCAGAACACATGAATATTATTAGATTAGAGGGGTATCCCCTTTGAAGTTTACATTTCAGAGCTTGGAATATGATTTGCTGTTAACATTGTGGAACTAGATTAAAGGCCTTCTAGTTAACCATAATGAAACTTGAATAAAGGACTCTACAAAAAAGAAAGTTCTGACGGATATAAGTACTAAAATGGAATGCAATGGCTTTGGGAGGAAAAGCACTGAACTGCAAACTACAAAGTCAAAAGTTTGAACCCACCAGATGCTCCACAGGAGAAATATGAGGCTTTCTGCTCCCACAAAGATTTATAGCTTTGGAAAGCTCTCTCTGGTGGCACTTAACACCAACATAGATGAAGTCAGATATTTTCCAACACTTAAGCAAGATGAAATGTTCAGATTCTTTGTTATTTTAGAATTTGTATCTTTACAGTTATTTCTAAAAATTTTCCTAGCAGCCAAGCATCTTGAAGTCTATGAACTTAATCTTTGTCTAACTCTTGATTTTAAGGCTTGTTTTATTAGGACAAATATATTTTTTTTTTCAACAAAAAACATCATGTTTGGAACTTTTTAAAGTCAATAATAAGTAAGTTCTCACGAAGAAAAAGATAACTCATTGACTTTGTGGTATTCCATGGAAAAGAAACTGTGGGCTGCCCACACCTTCTCTTGAATCTTTGGCCAGCCACAAAGCCAACCTTACAAAATAGATGGAACATGCATTTTTAAGTGTGCCAAACAAAGTTCTTTCTTAAGTTTGAAAGCCTGCTTGTGACTGTATTTCCGGTGAAAAGAAGACCAACAATTGTTCCACCTTATCTTGACAATACAATGTTGTTGTTGTTGTTAAGTGCCATCGAATCGATTCCGACCCATAGAGACCCTGTACAGGGTTTCCGAAATTCAGACATGTGGTTGCCATATTTTTTTCTTTTACACACTTACTACAACTTTTAACTATTTTAGTTAGGTGTTCTTAATAATATTTTCATTTCTCCATAACTAGAATTCTCCAATAGACCAATAGACCAGTAGACCAATTCTCCAATAGACCAATAGACCAATAGATCTGTTTTGGAAGAAGTGTAGCCAGAGTTCTCCTTGGGGGCCAAGATGGCTAAGCTTCGTCTCTCATACTTTGGACATATTGTCCAGAGGGAACAGTCCCTGGAGAAGGATGTCATGCTGGGTAAGGTGGAGGGTTAGAGAAAAAGGGGAAGACCCTTAACGAGATGGATTGGCCAGGTGGCATCATTGATGGACTCAAGTGTGGCAGCGGTAGTGAGGTTGGCCCAGGATCGGACATTGTTTCGTTCTGCTGTACATGGGGTCACAATGAGTTGGTTCCGACTCAATGGCACCTAACAACAACATAACTAGAATATAAATTCTATGAGAAAATATTGTAGCTCCAGTATTCGAAGATTACTTGGTACATGAAAAATAATCCTATTAACTCTAGGCTCTACTTTTATCCTTAGCCTAATATATTACATTTTCATAGCGTGCAGTCCAAGGAACTTCAAATTTGAATATATGGACCTTAAATAATTTCTCCTTATTTAGTAAAACAACATCCAAAAGCAACAAGGTGAACAGTAAATCAAATCCTGAGGGAGGAAATTGGGAGAAGAAGACATAATGAGGGAACTGTGTTCAGTTGTTGCACATATTGGGGCTGAGGGGTATGGGGGGAAATGCTTGCAAAGTTACACTTTGAAAAGTGGTAATAAAATCTTTAAGAGCAAAAATGATATCCCTGGTTTGAAAGGACATAGGGAAGAGGAGAGGGATACAGCTGAAAGTCAGAGATTTTATATATTTTATTTAATTCCAAAAACAGAGAAAGTATGGCAGAATGAAATGGTGCATATATAAGTCATATAGTGTGGTGCTGTAAGGTGAGCACTGGACTGATAACCATAAGATTAGCAGTTCATATTTACCAGCCACTCCTCAGAAACATAGTACAGGGTCCCTGAGTTGGAACTCACTCCACAACATTTAACAGCAATTTTCAGAAAGCAGTGCTTCTTTAGGACAACAGGGAAGCCAGTCTTTGAACTATGGAAGGAAATACCTATCTTAACTGTTTTGGAAATAAAAATAATAAAGCCTATCTGTCAGGGACTGGCCTCAACATAGGGATTCGATTCACGAGGAGGAGATACCTGGCGGTGATAGAGATAGCAAAAGAGACACAGAGATGCAAAGAGAGAGACAAAGAGGCACTCCGAAACCAGAGTGAATGCTGGACTGGCATCAGGCACATCCTGCGTTGCAAACATCTCAGCCACGAAGGCCGTAATATCCTGCATAGTAAACATGTTGGCTAAACAGGCAGTATGGTTGTAATGCTGGACTGAGCCCCCTGCATGCTGTAACGCACGCCTTGCCAGTCGTAATGGACCTGGATTCGTTCTGCGCCTTCCTTTTATTTAGGAGAGGAACCATACACAAAGTTAGGAGGGACTAAGACAAGATACAGCTGTCAATCTTATTTTTCTAGAGATTCAGGCAACTTTACATCATACTTTGCAGGTTTGAATCTCACAACCGCAACTTGGTTTCTCAAGCTTAATTAACATACATTTTAGCACCTAGCCTCAAATGGAGGGAGGAAAGGGAGGATTGGGAGGATTCCCGTTGTGTCAGCTGCCCAGCCCAGGTTCTTCAGGAAAAGAGGCACCTGGGTGAATGGGCTACACCTGGAAACACTTTAGGGAGGGCATTCCTATTGTCCTTGGAACAGACCAGGGAGCCACCCAATTTACTTTGAATGCATTCTCTGAGGGAAGAACTTTGCCTGTTTGGAATTTTACAGTCTTGGCTTTTACGAAAATATTACATTTATTTGTGGATATCAAGGGCTTCATGTCTGCAATTAGTAAAACATAACTGGACACTAAGATGAAAAACAATTTGTTATTGACTGCCAGTGGCCTCATTTGTTCCTCAGAGCCTGCGGCCTGTGTAGTCTACACACGGTCTGCAACACCTATCCATATTAACTTACTCATAAATCCCTATGTCATAAGAAAACTCCCATGTGCCTAAAATAAGATCCTGGTCACTGTTTTTCCCATAGATTTTCTCAAAGAACTAATACAGAAAACAAATAAGCAAGAAAACACACCTAACTATGAAAAAAAAAAAAAAGAAGAGGGAGGAAATTTTTTTAAATGAAGAACAGTTATCAGAAAATTGTTGCCATGGAAAAGATCAAAATTATAAACAAATGTTATGCTATGGATTTTTAAAAAATGCAATGAAGTGATTCTCTTTATAAAGCAAGATACAAAATGTATATGTAAAAACTCATGGAAAGCAGAGGTCCCTGGGACCATCAAGTGAGAAGAGCAGAAAATATGACCCTACCCAGAGAGGCAGTGAAGCCAGGCATGGGCACAGAGATGATGATGTGGACAGATGGAGTGGCTGGGGACATGGGACTAAGGGAGGGAGAGGGGCTGTTTGCTGACAGCCAGGGGAGCGGGCATGTTGGATGTATCCTTTGGTTATTTGATGATGCATGGAGGGGATTGTAATCATTGCAATGAAATGAAATATGATAGGATGAATGTAAAGCTGAAGTGGGACAAAAGTAAATAATGACGTATGCACAACCTTGGAACAACAGGGCTCTGGGATACAGGGATTGAGACATGGTTGGAATGGGGAAGAGAGGGGAAATACTTGGCTGTCTTTTGAATCTTGGTTTCTCTGGCATACCATTATAAAACAGACACTTGAGTGGGAGAGAAAGGAATAGCCAGAAATATCCCCATAGAAAGCTTGTAAATCTGTCTTCTGCCTATAACTGATTGTTGTTGTTGTTAAGTGCCATCGAGTTGATTTAGACCCATAGCAACCCTGTATAGGGTTTCCAAGGAGCACCTAATGAGTTTGAACTGCTGACCTTGCAGTTCAAATGGCTTTGCAGTCTGGCGCATTAACACACAGTGCCACACCTAAAATGGGGCTATAACATGCCCAGTGAAAGAGGCTTCCTGCATAGCCTCTGCATTACATAAGACCATAGGTGGAATCCTGAACAGCATCCAGGATCTTCTGAGATGGGAAACTTCCACTTGAAAGGACAAGTAGACCAGACTGGAGCAGCCAGAAGAATAGAAGATACTTCTTGAAAGAAAGACTGACAGGAAAAATACAAACAATATTGGCAGATCTACTAATTACTACAAGAACAAACAAGTGGCTCGCCCAGGAGACATCAAGGCAAGTGGTTGGGTCCCCTCAGAGCAAACCTCCTTCTAAGACTAAGACTCAATGGGAATACATGCTCTGATTGGTGACCATGTTCATTGCCGATAAGGGGAAGTGAGGGAAAAACAGCAATGAAGTTGCGAGCTAAGCCCTAGAATGTTCAATAGATTCCTGTGAACCCAGATGGAGACCTAGTTGGCCAGCAGTGTGGCTAGTCCAGGGGACTCTTGGACCCAGAGTCAGTGACATAGCCACAGAGGACTAGAGTGGAGAGTGAAGCATCCAGCTGACAAGGAGAGAGGGCACATGCATAAGTACACCCACACATGCAGATAATACCCACTTGACGTAGCTTCAATGACTGGATGGTCAGAGCTCAACTAGAAGAAGAAAGAAGAGGGAAAAAAAAAGAGTAATCTGATAAAATTTGATGAACTTGACCTACACCTATGGATGCAGTAGCTCAAAAGAGGGAACAAATCTTTACAGCGAGGAACATTCCCACCCCCTCCAAACACAGAGTAGACAGGGATGGGCAACTTGGATATTGGCTACCCAGAATGGGGGAGGGGGGACTACAATGGCAAGAAGTGACTGCTTACAAGCTTTCAAGAGGGAACCTAGATCCAGAGAGTGTGGAGGAAGGTAGAATCTCTACTGAGTAGCATCCAATCTGTCTAGGTGGGGCTGATGAATGGAAATGGGGATAGGTCTCTTGCAATACAGTGGTGAATAATTGTAATCAGGATTGATTTTAAGGGTTGGAAATGTAAAGTAGACATTTTGTGGTAAAATGAGGGGCTCGATTAACTTTGCAGTCTAGGAGCGGAGACCCCTGGGACCATCAAGGGAGAAGAGTGAAGAGCAGAACCCTACCGAGAGAAGCAGTGATGCCAAAGATGGAGGCAGAGAATATGACGTGGAGAGATGGAGTGGCTGGGGACTTTGAACTAAGAGAGGGAGAGGGGCTGTGTGCTGACAACCGGGGGCAGGCTTGCAGGGTATACACTTTGGTTCACTGATGATGCATGTAGGGAATTGTAAACATGGCAAGGAAATGATATATGATAGGATGAATGTGAAGCTAATGTTCTCCCATGTAAACTACCATATAATTAACAATAAAGCATTAAAAAAAAACCTCATGTAAAAGAGGAAGACATTCATGAAACATAAATTTACAAAACACAGAAAATTTTAAAAAAAGAAAAAAAAAGCCTTAAAAATAATGGACATTTAAAATGACAAGAATGCAGGAAACAATACATTCTTCAAGAAAGTGTTAAGTGTCATTCAGTTGGTTTCAACTCATATTGACCCTGTATAAAGTTTCTGCAGAGTGGCTTGTGGGTTTCAACCAACGATTTTGCAGTTAAAACTGAACTTGCTTATTCTATAGTGATAAGTCTACACCAGGACTCGCTAGAATTGTTAGATATCCTGAAAATGACAGAGAACCTAAAAGCAAAAACCTCAAAAACAAAATTTTGTTACTAAGATCCCAGTTCACACATGCATGAATTTATTCTAAACAAAATGTGTTTAAACATGTCTCAGCAATCAGCGAATAGCTCAGACAAATTTTCTCAGACATATATTTGATTTAGAAAGAAGAATAGTAAGAAATTGTGTTGCCTGAAGATCAGCTAGCATAAAGATCTGATCTTTCTATCAGTTTTTTAAGCAAGACTGGAAATAATGAAGCTCACTTAACAACAATCACAACATATGGAACAAATCATAACTGGGGACAAGTTTTAAATTTACCAACAGGATCCAGAGAGCAAGGTCCAATTAAAACAATGACTTCTGAGGTGACCCACTGGGTAACTTAAATTCAAGGCAGAAAGGTCAGGTCACAAAGTTATAGGGACTCCAAAGGGATAATTTCTGATAGATTTTCTCAAAGGACACAGGGTAATCACAGGGGCTTATTAGAAAAAAGATTTAAGAAAATGTGAGAATGATTTGGTGAGAAAAAGACCAGGAAAGTTGCACCAAAGAATGTTTTTTACAGCATGATAAAATACACCTGCTCATTCTTTAAGGATAGCAGGGTCTGTCCTACTGCAGCTTCACTTGGAAACCTTTCCCCATCTACCTATAGCCTGATCTTGCCCATTCAGACTTTTTCTTTTTAAT
>NW_006408627.1:7945729-7947615 GCF_000296735.1 Chrysochloris asiatica
AAAAAAAAGACAATTATATACAAGGACCTCACCAGATGGAGTAAACAGAAATCAAAATGACTACATTTGTGGGAAAAGACATGGAAAAAGCTCCATATCATTAATCAAAAAGGCCAAGGGCAGACTGTGGAACAAAGCATCAAATGCTCATACACACGTTCAGGCTGAAGCTGAAGGTAAATAAAACAAGACCAGAAGAGCCAAAATATTACCTTGAACATATTCCATTTGAATCTAGAGATAATCTCAAGAACAGGTTTGATGCATTAGACATTAATGACTGAAACCAGAAGAGTTGTGGGGTGACATCAAGAACATCACACAGGAAGGGGGGGAAAGGGGACATAAAGAAGACAAGGAAGAAAAATAAACACCAAAATGGATGTCAGAAAACATCAGCATAGAGATGCTAAAGCAAATGGAAGAAACTAGGAAGTAAGAGAGCTAAACAGAAAACTTCAAAGGGCGGCTCAAGAAGACAAAGTTAAGTATTATAATGAAATGTGCAAAAACCTGGAGTTAAAAAACCAAAAGGGAAAAACACGCTCAACATTTCTCAAGCTGAAAGAATTGAAGAAAAAATACATTCCTCAACTTGCAATTTGTGATATTGAGGGAAATACAGAGTTCTGGTGTGGCCCTGTAGAACAAACACTGGTCTACAAGTTCATTTTGAATAGGTAGGCAGGCAATTCAAACCCACCAGCCACTCCTCAGAAACCCTATATAGGGTAACTAAAAATCAGAACAAACTAGATGGCACTTAACAACAACTTGGGGAAAATATTGCATGGGTTAGAAAGCATCCGAATTAAGATGGAAAGAATACACAGAGTCACTATACCAAAAAGAAATGGTAAGTGTTAAACCATTTCAAGAGGTAGCATATGAATGAGAGCCAATGCTGCTGAAGGAAGAAGTCCTCCTGACAATATATCTGCACTGAGAGCATTGACAAAGAACAAGCCTCCAGGATTTGATGGAATACAAATTGAAATATTTCAACAAACTGATGCAACACTGGAAGCACTTACTCACCCATGTTAAGAAATTTGGGAGCTAGCTATCTGGCCAACTGATTGGAAGAGATCCATATTTGTGCCCATTCAAAGAACCATGATGCAATGGAATGCAGAAATCACTGGACAATATCATTAACATCACATGCAAGTAAAATTTAAAAACAGCTGCAACAGTACATCAACTGCCAGAAGTTTAAGCTGGATTCAGACAAGAACATGGAACAAAGGATCTCATTGCTGACATCAGATGAATTTTGGCTTAAAGCAGAGAATACCAGAAAGATGTTTACCTGTGCTGTATCGACTATTCAAAGGATTTTGACTACATGGATCGTGACAAGTAATACTGTGAAGAATGAGCATTCCAGAACACTTGATTGAGCTCAGAAGGAAGCTGAACCTGTACATAAGCCAAGAGGCAGTTGTTCAAACAAAACAAGGATAGATTGACTGGTTTAAAATCAGGAAAGTGCATTCCAGGGTTGTGTTCATTCATCATATTCATTCAGTCTGTATGCTGAGCAAATAATCTGAGAAACTGCATTATATTAAGAAGAACATGGCATCAGGATTGCAGGAAGACTTATTAACGACTTGCAATATGTAGATGATACAGCCTTGCTTGCTGAAAGTGAACAGTACTTAAAAACTTACTGATGAAAATCCAAGACCTTCAGTATAGGCTACAGCTCAGTGTAAAGTAAACAAAAATCCTTACCATTGGACGAATAAATAACATCATGATAAAGAGAAAAAAAAATTATAGTTGTCAAAGACTTAATTTTGCTTAGATCCACTATAAACATTCATGGAAGCAGCAGTCAAGAAATCAAATGACCAAATGACATGTGGCATTTTGCAAAT
>NW_006408627.1:7948345-7949773 GCF_000296735.1 Chrysochloris asiatica
AATGATTACAATCCCCTCCATGCATCATCAAACAACCAAAGGGTACACCCCACAGGCCTGGCCCCAGGCCATCAGCACACAGCCCCTCTGTCCCTGAGTCCAGTGTCCCCAGCCACTCCATCTGTCCATGTCATCATCTCTGCCTCCATTTCTGGTGTCACTGCTTCTGAGGGTAGGGTAACGCACTCTGCTCTTCTCACTTGAGGTCCCATGGATCTCCGCTCCTGGACTGCAAAGTCAACCACTCCCCTACTTTTTTTCTAAAACATCTACCTTTACATTTCCAACCCTCACAGTCAATCCTGATAGCAATTATTCACTATTGTACCACAAGATATTCTCCTACAACACCGCAACATAAATGCATCAATTGTTTTAAGGTTTTCTTTATTCAATGTTCAACTTTCACATGCTTATGAGGTTACTGAAAATACCATGGCTTAGGTCAGGGCTTGAGCATAACAATTGCGCAGGACCAGGCAGTATTTTGATCTGTTATGCACAGCGTGTTTCTCTGCTATTCATAGAGTTTTCAGTGACTAGCGATTCAGAAATAGTTCGTCACTCTTACTTCCTAGTCTGTCTTTGTCTGGAAGCTCATCTGAAACCTGTCTACCATGGGTGACCCTGCTGGTTATTTAATATACCGGTGGCAGAGCCCTCAGAATCACAGCAACTCAAACCACCACAGCATGACAGACAGACGAGTGGTGTCCATTTGGTTTTATGTCAATACTGTCACTTTAAATTTTGATGTCAATCTTGACATAATCAAGATACAATCAAGATGTTTTCTCCTGATACAATCAATCTTGATACAATAAAGATATTCTCTCCCAAGATGGCAGCTCTGGGAACAGCTGAGTGCTTGATCCATAAAACAATGGATTTCTGGATTCTCCTGCAAATTCCCCAGCCGTAAACCCTCCGATCCTCCAAACATATATTTATGTTTGTTTCAGAGTTCCAACATCATCTTGTGAGCCCTCTTAGCCAGGTATTCCGTGTTGTTGTTGATGGAGCTCCTCACTGAAACAAGTCCATGAGAACCAAAATATGACCTTGAATTTATCCCACCTGAATTTAGAGATCATCTGAAGAACAGATTTGACACATTAAACACTAAAGACCGAAAACCAGAAGAGTTGTGGGATGACATCAAGAACATCATACATGAAGAGAACAAAAAGTCATTAAGAAGATAAGAAAGAAGGAAAAGGTCAAGATGGATGTCAGAAGAGACTCTGAAACTTTCTCTCCAGCATAGAGATGCTAAAGCAAATGGAAGAATTGAAGAGGTCCAAAGAGCTGAACAGAAAACTTCAAAGATCAGCTCGAGAAGATAAAACCAAATACTATAATAAAATATGCAAAGATTTAGAATTAGAAAACCCAAAAGGAAGAACACGGTCAGCATTTCTCAAGCTG
>NW_006408627.1:7951209-7956096 GCF_000296735.1 Chrysochloris asiatica
GGTGGAGGGTCAGAGAAAAAGAGGAAGACCCCTAAAGAGATGGATTGGCCAAGTGGTAGCATCAACAGACTCAAGCATGGCAACAATAGTGGGCTTGGCCCAGGATTGGGCAGAGTTTCGTACTGCTGTGCATAAGGTTGCTATAGGTCGGTACCGACTTGATGGCACCTAACAACAACAACAACAACAACAACGGGTTTCCAAGCAGGTGGTGAGTTTGAACCATCGACCCTGAGGTTCAAACCAACCTTGAGGTCCAGGCTTATCCTATGGTGCCACACCAGGACTCTGAATCCATTCATGCATATTGCTACTAGTAAGTTATCCACTGTGAAGAACTGAAATGCATTAGGCACAGCTGCTATATCACATGATTGTATTTTATTTTCTTTCTAGCTTGCCTTATTTTTGGCATGTCATGACCCTAACATTTTTAAAAACCTTTATTCCTTTAGGATAACAAAAATTGCAAAGAATGAAACCATTGGGGTGGCCTCTTGAACACTGATCTCAGAATTGGTCCCAGCAGTCGGGTGCCACACCATGAAAAAATAAACACACCCATAAATGTTGACACTAATTGTGTTCTTCACTTGTGTCTTCTCAGAAGAAAAACCAAGAATTAAATTGCCACAAAGGACACACTCCTTCTCATCACTGGGGGTGGCCTCTTTAGTACAGGGTTGAAGACTAGTTCCAGCTTTGTGTGGGCAAGTGTACATTGCCAATGCTTGTGCTATTCCTGGTATGTGGAGAAAGAGGGCAAAAATCATCTCCTGGAACATCCATACTATCCATGACACAGCAGCAAAATGTTTCCCAAAAGTTAAAAGAAGATAGACTATGCAAGGAATAGGAGAAAGAACTCTTCATGGCATTACTCTGAATTTTCTTGTATGATGTACTATTATGTATAATATAAGAGAGCTTCAAAAAGTTCATGGAAGAATTCCATTATCTTTTAATTCAATTTTCCAAAACATGGAATGCCATCATTTAACATAGTATTGTCTATTACCACAGTTATGAATTATTAACTTTTAAATATTTCCAGATTTGTAAATTACCAACTTTTAAAAACATTACACTTAGTCTGAGTTGATTTACTGGTATTAACTGTTCGCCAGCTATGTAAATTTGAGTTAAACTTAGAAGGTCTAGTATTTTATATAAACTTCAGTGGTAATAAAATTGGTATTTAAACTTCTGTATATTTAAAGTAAACTTCATGGACTTATGAACTAGTCACTCACACAAAGTTATGTATTTTGAAGGACACTGGACTTGGTTTAGTCCTTGCTGTCATTATTTTGAGTCTCTTAATTATTATTGAACAAGAGCAATTATATTTATATTTTACACTGGGTACTGCAAACTAGGAGTCCTGGTGTGGCGCTGTGGGTTAATGCATCAGACTACAAAGCCATTTGAACTCCAAGGTCAGTGGTTCAAGCTCATCAGCTGCTCCTCGGAAACCCTATACAGGGTCGCTATGGGTCAGAATCGACTCGATGGCACTTAACAATAACAACAACTGCAAATTAGGAAAGTAATCCTGTATGTACCATTAATTAGCTTTTATTTCTCAAATTGTTCTACTAAATTAGGGGAGATGGGTACTATTGGTTAACTCCTCATAATCCCGAAAAGTAGGACATTATTTAACAATAAAGGCAGAAAGCTGGGAAATGAATGAAGAAGACCAGAGCAGATTCCTCATGCTTGAAATATGGTATTAATGAAGAATCCTGAAAGTACCATGGACTGCCAGAAGAATGAACAAATCTGTTTTGGAAGAAGTACAATCAGATTGCTCTTGGGAAGTGACAATGGCAAGGCTTTGTCACTCTACTTTGGACTTGTTTATCAGAAAGGACCAGTCTCTGGAGAATGACATCAAGTTTGATAAAGTAAAGGATCAGCAACAATGAGGAAGACCCTCAGTGAGATGGACTAACACATAGGTGCAACAATGGGCTCAAATATAGCACCAATTGTAAGGCTGGCACAGGACCAAGCAGTGCTTCAATCTGTTATACATAGGATGGCTCTGCATTGGAACCACCTTCATGGCATCTAAGAGCAACATGAATAAGATATAGGTCATAAACTTGAATATAACATGTAATGCAGAAACTGTTGTTGTTATTAAGTGCCATGGAGTCGGTTCCAATTCCTAGTGAGCCTGTATAGGATTTCCGAGGAACAGCTGGTAGATTTGAATGGACAACTTTATGGTTGGTACTTCAGCGCCATTGCTGCTGTCACTGTGCCAATACATCTACTTGAGGATCTTCCTGTTTTCTGCTGACCTTCCAATTTACCAAGCATGATGTCCTTCTCCAGGGATTGGTCCCACCTGATAATATGCCCAAATTATGAGAGATGAAGTCTGATAATCATGGCTTCTAAGGAGTACTCTGGCTGTACTTCTTCCAACACAGTTTGTTCTTTTGGCAGTCTGTGGTACTTTTAATATTGTCCTCCAATACCATAATTCAAATACATCAATTCTTCTATAGTTTTCCTTATTCATTGTCTAACTTTCACATGCCAATGAGGCTCTTGAAAATACCATGGTTTGGGTCAGACACACTTTAGTCATCAAACTGACATCTTTTCTCTGAAACACTTTTAAAAGATTTGTGCAGCAGACTTGCCTAATACAAAACATCATTTGATGTCTTGACTGCTGCTTCCTTGAATGTTAATGGTTAAAATGAGTAAAAGGAAGTCTGTCACAACTTTTAAATATTTTCTCCATTTATCTTGATGTTATTTTTTGGACTAGTGGTAAAGATTTTTGTTTTCTTTGCATTGAGTTGCAACCATACGTCTTTGATCTTCATCAGTAACTATTTTAAGTCCTCTTTGCTTTCAGCAAGTAAGGTTGTATCATCTGCATATGGTTGTTAATGAGTCTTTCTCCAATCCTGATGTCACATTTGTCTTCATCTAATCCAATTTCTTGTATTATTTGCTCAGTATACTGATTAAATATGGTGAAGGAATACAACATTTGTGCACACTTTTCCTAATTTTAAACCAGTCAATGTCTTCTTGTTCTGTTCAAACTACTGCCTTTTGGTCAATGTACAAGTTTCTCAAGAGCACAGTTAAGTGTTCTGGAATATTTATTCTCCACAATGTTGTCCATAGCTTGTCATGAGCCATACAATCAAAGGTCTTTGCATAGTCAATAAAGCACAGGTAAACATCTTTCTGGTATTCTCTGCTTTTAGTCAAGACCCATCTGACATCAGCAAGGATATCCCTCTTTCCACAATCCTGTTTAAATCTGGCCTGAACTTCTGACAGATCCCTGTCAATGACTACTTTAGCCATTTTTCAAACAATCTTTGGCAAAATATTTACTTTCATGCTCTATTTATGATAATGACCAATGATTTCTGCCTTCTATTGGGTCACCTCTCTTTGCAATGGGCACAAATATGGACCTCTTTGAATCAGTTATACAGGTAGCTACCTTCCAAATTTTTTGGCATAGATGAATGAGTGCCTCAAATGCTGCCTCAGTTTGTTGAAAGATTTCCAATTGTATTCCATCAATTCGTGGAGTCTTGTTCTTTGCCTATGCCTTCTGAGCATATTAGATTTTTCCTTCACCCTTATTGGCTCTTGATCATATTCTTGAACGGTTGAACATCGACCATTTCTTTTTGGTACAGGGACCCTCTATATTTCTTCCATTGTATTTTGATGCCTATTGCATCATTCAATATTTGGCCAATAGAATCCTTGAATATTACAAGTTGAGACTTGAAGATTTCTTCAGTTCTTTCAGCTTGAGAAATGCTAAGCAAGTTCTTCCCTTTTGGTTTTCTAACTCCAGTTATTTGTATGTTTTGTTAGAATATTTTATTTTGTATTCTTGAGCTGACCTTTGAATTTTTCAATTCTGCTCCTTTACCTCCTCGTTTCTTCCATTTGTTTTAGCAACTCTCCACTGAAGAGCAAGTTTCACAGTCTCTTCTGACATTCATTTTGGTTTTTTCTTCCTTTCTTGCTTTCTTAATGACATTTTACATTCTTCCTGTATGATGTTCTTGATGTCATCAAAAAATCATTTGGTCTTTGGTCATTAGTGTTTAATTTAGAAATCTGTTTTTTAAGATGATCTCTCAATTCAGGTAGGATATAGTCAAAGCAATATTTTGGTTCTCATGAACTTGTATTAGTTTTCTTCATCTTAAGCCTGAACTTACATACCAGCAATTGATGGTCTGTATCACAGTCTGCCCCTGGTCTTGTTTGGCTGATGATACAGAACTTTTCCACTATATCTTTCCACATATGTAGTCAATTTGATTTCTGTGTATTCCATCTGGTGAGGTCCATGTGTACAGTCCTTTTTAAATATTTTTTTAAAAAAGGTATTTGCAATGAAGAAGTCATTGGTCTTTCAAAATTCTATCACACTGTCTCCAGCATCATTTGGAAGTTGTAAAAAGTGAAATGAAGTGTGTAAGCATCAATATCCTAGGCCTTAGTAAGGTGAAATAGACTGGTATTGGCTATTTTGGATCTGACATTCACATGGTTTATGATGCCTGGAATAACAAATTGAAGAGGAATGGTGTCGCATTCATCCTCAAAAAGAACATTTCAAGATATATCTTGAAATGTACCACTGTCTGTGAGAGGATAATATCCATATGTCTACATGGAAGACCAGTTAATACAACTATTACTCAGATTTACTCACCAACCACTAAATTCAGTGATGATGAAATTGAAGAATTCTACCAACTTCTTCATTGTGAAATAGATCAAACATGCATTTAAGATATATTTATAATTGCTGGTGGGAAACAAAGAGGAAGGATCATTGCACAACTCCCAGGATGGTTAAAAAAAAAAAAAAAA
>NW_006408627.1:7956566-7957730 GCF_000296735.1 Chrysochloris asiatica
TGTTTCTATCTCTCTAACCTTTCCCATAGACCGTAGTAGAATCAATGCATTTGAGTTATGGTGTTGAAGGAGAATATTAAAAAGTACCATGGACCACCAAACGAACAAACAATCTGTGTTGGATGAAGTACAGCTAGAATGTTCCTTGGAAGCCAGGATGGTAAGACTTCATCGTTCATACTTCAGACATATTATCAGAAGTTTCCAGTCCCTGGATAAGGACATCATACTTAGTAAAGTGATGGAACAGCGAAAATTAGGAAGACTCCCAAGGAGATGTATTGGCACAGTGGCAGCATTAATGAGCTCATGTGTAGTAACAGTTGTGAAGTTGGCACAGGACCAGGCAGTGTTTCATTCTATTGTTCATAAGATCACTATGAGTCAGTACTGACTCAACAGCTCCTAACAACAACAGCAACCCTTCCATGATGGTTCACATAACTCTTTGATTTACATAGTTCTGGCATCCTCAAAGGACTCAGAGCATTTTTCTTTTTAGTGTCCTTTAAGTTTAGAAAACAAAAAAAAAGTCTCAGTGAGCAAGATCAGGGCTGTAGTATGGATGGAATAGAGTTTACCAACAAAGTTATAGCAGAGCAATCTTTGCTGTCCAAGAATGAGCAGGTACATTGTTGTGATGGAAAACTATTCCTTGGAGCAACTTTCCTGGCCTTTTCCTCACCAATACACTTTTCACATTAAAAAAAAAAAATCTTCTTCTTAATAAGACTCTGTGATCAGTCATGTACTTCAAGAAAATCTATTAAGATGACCCCTTTGGAATCGAAAAAGCAGTCTCGATAATCTTTTCAGCTGACTGCTCAGCCTTGATTTTTTTTCTTTCTTTAAGGTTTTTATTGTGGTTTGAGTGAAAGTTTACAGGGCATATTATCAGTTTTACATTCAACAAATCATACACCTTGTTTCATTACAATGATTATAATTCCCTCCATTTACCATCAGTCAACAGTATTTCTATCCACTTTAGCTTTTTAAAAAACAAACAAACAAACAAAAAACCACTCAGGCATATATAATAATTTACATCTCCAAAGGGCACATTCAGCAAGTCTGCCTCCTGGCCACCAGCTTAGTCTCTCTCTTCTTAGTCCATGAATCTAGAGTCCCCAGCTACTCCCCCTTTCCATGCCCCCATCTCTG
>NW_006408627.1:7958904-7960282 GCF_000296735.1 Chrysochloris asiatica
TTGACCTAGCCTCAATGACTGGGTGATCAGAGCTCAGCCTTGATTTTAAATGACCCAGCAGAGCCCCTAGGAAGCCACTGTTTTGCTTGGAACTTTTTTTTTACTTTTTAAAGCACCCGATGATACTAAGACAAGTAATTGCATTACTGAGAAAACTTGTCTTCAACCATATACATAGACATGTATAAACATGTTTTATTTGTAAAAAAAAAACATATACATATGAACTGGAGCCCTAGTAACAATACTTCTTTACTTAATCTCATATGTATACTCCATTAAAAAAAAAAAAGTATGTAATTCTTTAAATATGATGAATAAGTGGAATAATCAGACATGCTGAGTTGTTACATATATGTATGTGACAGGGAGCAGGCTATGGGTGTGACAAGTGTGGGAAGGGAAAGTCAAAATGCAAAATAACACAATCCACATTTATAATGCAATCTACATTAGACATCAAAGTAATACTAACCCTTTATATGTATAACAAATAAAATTTAAAATTCAAATAGATGTCCTGAAGATACTGCTCATATGCAAAGAGCTTTCGAGAAATTTCAACTGAAGCCAAACATGAGTAATGTCTACCTGGGAACTAGCTCAGCCACATCCTCAATTTTGCCTGTATTCTTTTCTAATTTTGAATTTCAATCATAACCTAACTTCATTTAAGTTTCCACATATGGGTGGAGATGTGAACACCTCCAGGAAGGTGGAAATAGTATGAATGAAAAAGGCATAAAGAATGCTCAAGCATATATATTCTAGGGTTCCATTTTCTGAACTTAGCTCAAGTCACAGTAAGATGTAATTTTATGTGACTGGAATGTGAGAGTATCAATTTCAAGAATATTACTACTTAACTTTGAAATCCAGTCTAGCAGTTGAGTCTTCCAAAGATATTAGCTGTCCCACACTGGCAAAAATTGTAGGTGAGTGACTAAAGCACGTATAATAATCTCAGCAGTATCCAACTGGCACATTCTCAATATCCCAGTATATTACATTCCACATCCCTCACTAATGTGTTTTTTTTTTGTTTTTTTTTTTTCTGAAAAATCATGCTTTTTTCACAGTTTTCTTAATTCCAGAGAGGATTTTGACTTCACATAAGATTTACAGTCTTCTGGTGGTTTTATTAACATCAACAGCTACTACTAAAATGCCCAGAAATCAAATTGATTACATCTGTGAAAAGAGATGGTGGAAAAGCTCCATATCATCAGTCAAAACAAGGACAGGAGCAGACTGTGGAATAGACCATCAATTGCTCTTATGCAAATTGAGGCTAAAACTCAAGAAAATTAAAATAAGCCATAAGAACCAAAATGGGACCTTGAATATATCCCATCTGAATTTAGAGATCATCTGAAGA
>NW_006408627.1:7977244-7982856 GCF_000296735.1 Chrysochloris asiatica
AAAGATTTGTTCAATACTTACCAATTCAGGAGGTAGCATTTGATCTAAAATTAGGGTACTGAAGGATAAAATCCAAGCAGCATTGAAGGCACTGGCAAAAAACAAGGCTCCAGGAAATGAAGGAATACAAATTGAAATCTTTCAACAAACATATGCAGCACTGTAGTACTCACTCCTCTGTGCCAAAAAAATTGGAAGGCAACTACTTGAGCAACCAATTGTAAAATATCCGTATTTGTGCTCATTCCAAAGAATGGTGACCCAGTAGAACACCAAAATCAAACTATGTCATTAATATCATATGCAAGTAAAATTTTGCTCAAGGTAATTCAGAAATATCTGCAATGGTATATTGACAGAGAACTGCCAGAGGTTTAAGTTGGATTCATATGAGGAAGTGGAATGAGGGATAGCCTTGCTGACATCAGATGAACCTCGGCTGAAAGCACATAATACTGCAAAGATGTTTCCCTGTGCTTTACTGGCTATGAAAAGGCTTTCAACTGTGTGGATCATGGCAAGCTATGGACAACATTGTGGAGAATGAATATTCCGGAACAATTAATTGTGCTCAGCAGAAACCTGTACATAGACCAACAGTCATTTATTCAATATTCAGTGGGTAATGAATGTTTTTTTAAAAGTATGCACCAGAGTTGTATTCTTTCACCACACTTATTCAATGTTGCTATGAGTCGGTTCCAACTCGATGGCACTTGACAATAACAAAATTCAATGTGCATGCTGAGTGAATGATCTGAGAAACTGTTTATATGAGATCATGGATATCCGAGGAGCAGCTGGTGAGCTTGAACCACTGACCTTGCAGTTTAAAAGCGATTGAAATATGACTTGGGTTAGGAACACCTAAGTCTTCAAACTGACATCTTTGCTCTTTTGCACTTTTAAGAGGTCTTTTGCAACAGACTTGCCTAATGCAATATGTCATTTGATTTCTTGACTGTTGTTTCCATTAGTGTTGATTGTGGATCCAAGCACATTGGAATCTTTAACAACTTACATCTTTTCTCCATTTATCAAGATACTGTTTACCAATCCAGCTGTGAGAATCTTTGTTTTCTTTATGCTGAGGTGTAATACATACTGTAGGCTATTGCCTTTGATCTCTTTAAGTAAGTGCTTCAAGTACTCTTCACTTTCAGCATATCACAGGCTGTTAATGAGCCTTCCTCCAATCCTGCTCCTTTATTCTTCTTCATATAGTCCAGTTTCTTGAATTATTTACTCAGCATATATTTGAATAACTGTAGTGAAAATATATAATGCTGATAACACATCTTTCCTGATTTTAAACCATTTAACATTCCCTTGTTCGGTTCGAATGACTGCCTCTTGGTCTGTGTACAGGTTTCTCATAAGTACAATGAAGTGTTCTGGTATTCTCATTCTTCTCAGTGCTAGTCACAATTTGTTATTATCCACACAGTTGAATGCATTAGCAGAGTCAAGAAAGCACATGTAAACAGCTTGTCTTTTCTGCTTTCAACCAACATCCATCTGACATCAGCAATGATACCCCTAATTCCACATCGTTTTCTGAATCCAGCTTGAAATTCTGGCAGCTTCCTACTGATGTACTATTGCAGCCATTTTTGAATGTTCTTCAACAAACTTTTATTTGCATATTAATAATATTGTTAGATAATTTCCACATTCTGTTGGATCACCTTTCTTTGGAATCAGCATAAGAATGGATCTCTTCTAGCAGGGTGGCCAGGTCTTCCACATTTCTTAGCATTGATGAGTGAACACTTCCAGTACTCTATCAATTCCTAGAGTCTTGTTTTTCACAAATGTCTTCAGTTCTGCTTGGGCTTCTTCCTTCAGTACCATCAGTTCTTGAACACATGTTACCTCCTGATATAGTTTAATATAGAACAATTCTTTTTGATACAGTGATTGAGTGCATTCCTTCCATGCTGTTTGATGCTTCCTGCATCATTCAATAGTTTGGCCATCAAATTCTTCTACAATGCAACTCAAGCTTGAAGCTCTTCTTCAGCTCTTTCAGCTTGATAAATGGCAAGCATAGTCTTCTCTTCTCTTTGGTTTTCTAACTCCAAGGCTTTGGACATTTCATTATACTTTGTTTTCTTGAGCTGCCCTTTGAAGTTTCTTTTCAACTTTTCCACATCATCATTTCTTCCTTCTTTCTCACTTTAGCTACATTCAAGAGCAAATTTAAGAATATCCTTTGGCATCCATCTAAGCGTTTTCATTCTTTCCTTTTTTTATTTTAAAATATTTTTTTTATTTCTTTGTGTCTGATATGTTTGATGTCATCCAACTTACACATTCAACTTTATTTTTGATGACTTCCAATTTTCCTAGATTCATACTTTATGCAATCCACATTGCAATTACCAATGGATGCTTGCAGTTGTTTCTTCTCATTTTGAGTTTTGCCACATTAGCAAATTAAGGTCCTGAAAGCTTCACATCCTTAATGCTGACTCTGCTTTTAGGAGAAAGCGCTTCCACAGTCTGATTTTGAGCATCTTTCAACCTCAGGGGCCCATTTTCTGCCACACTATATCAAGCAATATTCTACTACTATTCATAAGAATTTCAATGGCCATTTTTTTTTCTGAAGTAGACTGTTATTCTGGAAGCTCCACTTCAACCTGTCCACCATGGGTGACACTGCTAGTACATTAAATATTGGTGGCATATTATCTTCCATTACAGTATAACAAGCTGATAAATAAGTGGTGGTCCCCTAAGCCAAAGTTCGGTTATCCTTGTTGTTGTTGTTAAATGCCGTCAAGTTGGTTCCAACCTATAGCAACCCTGTATAGGGTTTCCAAAGGAGCAGCTGGTGAGCTTGAACCACAGACCTTGAAGTTCAAAGAGCTTTGCACTCTGGCACATTAACCCACAGCATCACACCAGGACTCCCTCAGTTCTCCTTAGCTCACCATTCTTAACAGTGGACTCAAACATGGCAACAATAATTAGAGTTGTGCAGTACCTGGCAGGGTTTTGTTTTGTTGTATAGGGTGGGTATGAATTGAAACAGACTCCACAGCATCTAACAATACCACCATTGTTGAACCAACATCCAACAGAAAGCGCAATCACTTCTCAGAAAAGTGTCTTCAGTGCTACTCATCACAGTTTCAACTTTAAATAAGTTCATCTATTCATGAATAAGTTCTACAATCAACATGATTATATATCCTAGCTTCTACCTCCTACCCTACTATCCCAAATACAAATGATTTCCTAGGAAATTCCTGTCACACATCAATTTACTACAGCAATGCTTTCAACAAGAGAATGTGTGAAATAATTATTAGGAGAAATCTAGTATGAATAGGAAAACTAAATGGCATTTATTGATTCAACATTTCCAATCTGGTTCCCTAGATTTTTCTCTGTTCCACAATGTTCTCTCAGACTTTCATAATATAGTTTTTATTCCATCAGTTGAAACTTTGTTTCCATACTTTTACTGCCTTGCTTCCATTTTCTTTCACCACAGTCAGTCTACATTCTGCCAAATTTAAATGTTATTTGACCTACATCTATGTTTCTGGATGCTTCTGGGAAAAGTAACACCAAGTGACATCTCCATTATTGACTGGAGATGGGATCTTGGCAAAAATGGTGCATCCAAAGTGAGGCTAAGAAATAGCAGAAACAAAGAACCTTATAGAGGAAAATACTTTGCAGAAACAAGAACAGTAAGAAATGAAATGTCATGTGGTCAAGGAGACAGAGAAGTTGCTTCTGAAAGTAGTTTCTACTCTGGTGCTCTAGTTGAGTTTCCTTTTCATGAGCTAGGGTACGAGAATTTTTTTCCCCCCTTGGAAATAAGTGGTTACTCACTAAATATGGACCTACTGTTTTGGAAAATTTGGTTCTTACATTTGCCATTCTGGTCATATCCAGGCTTACCTGCTGAACAACCTGGTTTCCACTGGCCACCACTTTCTCAACCAATTCATGCATTTACATTTTGATGTAATTTTTTATTGTGATAAAAATAGTGTATAACAAAACATTTGCCATTTCTATATTTTTACATATACAATTCAGTGTGATATAACTTTTTTTAAATGTGTCTATTTAGTATTTCATCCCTAAATTGTAAATTTTAGATCATATCCTTCATTTCTTTTTATACCCTTAAATGTCTCTCCCAGAACTCTGTGACCATATACGGAGTAGATAATCTCTGGATACTTGTTGAGTTAGTATTCAAATTAATATATAATTCATTCATATCATTCTTCAGAGAGGTGGTAGTAAGAAGTCCTGGAGTATGTGGGTGCTCAGAAAAGATTAGAAATAAGAGAGGGGAAGCCCAAATAAATGAGATACTAGTGGTATTTCCACTAATATTCAAAGAAGAACCAGGAAAAAGAGGTAGTGAAATGAACCACTTTGGGGGACAGTACACAACGTGGACAGGATTGGCCTTCCATTAGTCCAGGTCTCCTCCTTCCATCTGCCCTTCTGACCTGCCACTGACATTCAGAGGGACACCAAAATAAAACCAAGCACAAATATCTCATTATATTTGCATTTTAAAGACAAGAGGAAATATATGGGCAGAGTCAAACATTGTTTTACCAGTAACCTTACTACCTGCCATCTAAAAGGCATCACATTAGTTTATTTTGTTTTGTTTGCTTTGTTTATTTCTGGAACTGTGGTTCCTCTTAAGAATAGCTGCAGGGTAGAAACAGCTGAATACTCCTGAGTTATTAAAACAACCACCACAGATTTCACATTCAAACAAGGCAAGTATAAAAGGTAACTTCTGTTTCGCTAAGCTAAGAAAATAATATTTGGGGAAGAAAAAAAGAGGAAAGAGGCGTCTACATACTTGCAAGGAATGTTTAAAACTTATCCAACCCTTTACTCTGAAATGGTTTGGCATCTAAAGAGAAACACCATAGGGCCACACCTTCATTGGGCTAAATATATGGTTTTCAGACACTAAGCTACTCATTTACAGGTTTCTGCTTAAATCTTCAACCACATTTTAAGCACAAAACTTTGTGGTTTGTGAGTTAATAAGACACCACCAAAGAAAATATTGCTCCATAGGGTGTTTCTCTGGAGATGCTTGGAAACATTACATTATAGTGATTCCCCCACCCCACAAAGTGAACCTTTGGCTTTGAAGGGCAATGGTTTGCTAATGGTTGGTTTCAAGCTCCAGAGTTCCACAAAGTTTTTGTTCTTTTTCTATGGTCTGTGAATGATATCCCTCAGGGAATGGTGGCTGATTTTTTTCTTTTCATTTTTCTCCCTAATTTTCTCACTAAAATGTTTAATTAGTATAAAAGCAGCATATTTATAGATATAATAAACAGTAGAGAAAAGCGTTTTAAATATATATACATGTTATATATATATTCATAGCATCCCTCTATAGAATTTCCAGAGCGGCTGATGGGTTTCAACCACTGACATAGCAGTTAGCAGTTTGAATCCACCAGTAACTGCACAGGAAAATGAGGATGCTTTCTGCTCTCATAAAGATTCAGTCTTAGAAATACTATGTAGAGTCTTATGAATTGGAATCTACTTGATAGCAATGGGTTTGATTTTGAATATGTTTTAATATATAAGTATTT
>NW_006408627.1:7982956-7985669 GCF_000296735.1 Chrysochloris asiatica
CTCATAGCAACCTGACACACAACAGATGAAACTGCCCAGTTTTGTTGAATCCTCACAATTGTGGTTACACTTAAGCCCATTGCTGCTGCCACAGTGTCAATTCATATACTTGGGGGTCTTCCTCTTTTTTGCTGACCCACCACATTGCCAGCATGATATCCTTCTTCAAGGATTGGTTCCTCCTGATAACATGTCCAAAGTATGAGAAATTAAGTCTGACCATATGGCTTCTAAGGAGAAATCTGGCTGTACTTCTTCCAATACAAATTTGTTTGTTCTTTTTGCAGACCATGGTACTTTAAATATTCTGCTCAAACATCATAACTCAAATGCATCAATTCTTCTATGGTCTTCCTCAATCATTGTCCAAATTGCACATGCATACAAGGTTACTGAGAATATCATGGTTTGTATCAGATACACCTTAGTTCTCAAACTGACATCTTTGCTGAACACAGAGGTCTTGCAAGCAGATTTGCCTAATGCAATATGTTGTTTGATTTCTTGACTGAGATGGATTGGCAAAGTGACAGCATCAATGGGCTCAAGCATGACAGCAACAGTGAGGTTGGCCCAGGATTGGACAGTGTTTCGTTCTGTTGTGCATAGGGTCACTATGAGCAGGTACCAACTAGATGGCACCTAACAACAGCAACAACTTCCATGAGTGTTGATGGTGGATTCAAGCAAATTGAAGTCTTTAATAACTTAAATCTTTCTCCATTTATCATGATGTTATTTATTGGCCCAGTTGTGAGGATTTTTGTTTTCTTTACACTGACGTGCAACCTACACTGATGTTGTTGTCTTTGATTCTATCAGTAAGTATTTCAAGTCATTTTTGCTTCTAGAAAGCAAGGTTGCATCATCTGCATGTTGCAGGTTGTTAATAAGTCCTCCTTCAGTCCTAATGCTAACTTCTTCTTCTTATAACTCAGCTTCTCAGATTTTTTGCTCAGTACAGATTGAAAAATTATGGTAAAATAATACAACTCTAGTGTACACCTTTTCTGATTTTAAACCCTTCAGTGTTTCCTTGTTTTGATTGAACACCTACCTGCTGTTCTATATACACATTCTTCAAGAGCATAATGAAGTGTTCTGAAATACTCATTTTCCATAGGTTGTTCAGAGCTTTTTATGATCCACACAGTTGAAAGCCTTTACATAGTCAATAAAACACAGGTAAACATCTTTCTGGTATTCTCCGCTTTCAGCCAAGACCCACCTGATGTCAACATTGATATCCCTAGCTCCTCAACCTCATCCGAATCTGGCTTGAACCTATGGCATGTCCTTGTCAATGTAGTGTTGCAAACATTTACGAATTATCTTTACCAGAACTTTGCTTGTATGTGATATTAATGATATTGTCCAACGATTTCACATTCAGTTGAGTCATTTCTCTTTGGAAGAGATTTCCTCTTTATGTAATGATAGCCTAGTCATTATGTGTTGGGCTGCTAACTGCAAGGTCATTAGTGCAAATCTGCCAGTCACTCCGCAGGAGAAAGATGATGCTTTCTGCTCCCATAAAGATTTCTAGTCTCAGAAATTTTATACAGGGTTGCTTTGAGATAGAGCCAACTCCACAGCATGCAACCAGTATTTTGACCACAGTATCCTATTTTAATCATTAAAGTCGAGGCTTGAAATTTTCCTTCAGTTCTTTTAGCTTGAGTAATGCTGAGCATCTTGTTTTCTTTTTGATTTTCTAACTCCAGGTCTCTGCACTTTTCATTATAATACTTGACTTTTTCTGCTCACACTTTACTTTGAAATGTTCTGTTCATCTCTTTTACCTCCTCATTTATTTCATTTGCTTTAGCATCTCTTTGCTGGAGAGCAAGCTTCAGAGTCTATACTGACATCCATTTGTTCTTTTCCTTTTTCTTGTCTTCTTTAAGACTCTGCTTTTTCCTGTTTGATGTACTTGATGTCATCCCACAGCCCTTCTGGTCTTCAGTCATTAGTGTCTAATGCATCAAATCTGTTCTTGAAATAATCTCTAAATTTAAGTAGGATTTATTTAAGGCCATATTTTGGCTTTCGTGGACTTTTTTCTATGTTTTTCAGGTTCAGATTTAACTTGCCTATGAGTAATTGAACCGGGCAGTGTTTCATTCTGTTGTGCATAGCATTGCTACAAGTTGGTACCAACTCAATGGCACCTAACAACAATATGAGTAATTGATGGTCTATTTCACAGTTTGTCCCTGGCCTGGTTTTGGCTAATGATATGGAGCTTTCCACATCTCTTTACGTAGATGTACTCAATTTGATTTCTGTGTATTTCATCTGGTAAAGTCCATGTGTACAGCCATCTTTTATGGTGTTTAAAAAAGATATTTGCAATTAACAAGTCATTGGCCTTGCAAAATTTTATCATGTGATCTCCAGCATCATTTATATCACCAAGGCCATATTTTCCAATGACTGACCTTTCCTTTTTGTTCCAACATTTGCATTCCAATCACCAGAAATTATCAATACATCTCAATGGTATGTTTAATCAATTTCAAACTTAAGAAGTTGGTAGAATTCTTTAATTTCATCATCACTGGCTTTAGTGTCTGTGGGGAAATTTGAATAACAGTGCTATTAACTGGTTTTCTTTGTAAGATCATATCACAGACAGTATTTACTTTATGATAGATCTTGAAATGTTCTTTTTGATTATGAATGTGATACCACACACACACACACACACACA
>NW_006408627.1:7990821-8005589 GCF_000296735.1 Chrysochloris asiatica
CACTGACCTTGAGGTTCAAACAGTCCTTAATGTCAAGTGCTTATCCTATTTGTTGAATCTAGAACTTTGGTATAATTATAAAGAACAATATGAATGTGAATATGTGCAATGGTATGATAATAGAAGAAACATTGCACTAATAAGTAGGAAAATTTATTTCCAATATCCTGAAAATTAAATGAATTCATGTATCTGGAATTGGTGAAAATACTTCACATAGGTCTAAAACAATATGCATTTTTAAAATATCTCACTTGAACTAAATTTATACTGCTACTGGAGTCTTTAAACATTTCTTGAGAATGCATTAATTTAATTTTAGTTTTAGTAAGTTTGCTGTCTGAGAAAAAAAGTCATAAAAAACATTGCTCTGAGAATTTATTTAGATATTTTAGAAGACAGATATCTAAGCAGCACCCATGAACTTACTTTAGCGGCTTCACAAAATACTGTCAACAAAGTTCTTATTTATATTATATTTGCACCATGGCATTCATCTGGCACTGTGCCAGGTCCATAGTAGGTGCTGAGTACAATTGATGCCTAGATGGATAGGTGGATAGATTGATAGATATAAAATAAACTTTTCACAATCTATTATTATTCATCACATCCTTGAATTAAAAAGAGAATAATCCACTTCTATTAACTCTGACTTATGGTGAAATATTAATGTGAGAAGAGAAAGTAGGAAAGCTTCATATCATCAGCCAAAATAAGGCCAGTAGCAGCCTGTGGAACAGACCATCAATATCTCACATGTAAGTTCAGACTGAAGCTTAAGAAACTTAAAACAAGTCCATAAGAGTAAAAAATATGACCTTGAACACATCCCATTTTTGCTTAGATTCACTACCAACACTCACTGAAGCAGCAGTCAAGAAATCAAACAACATATTACATTAGGTAAATCTGCTGCACAAGACCCCTTTAAAGGGTTCAGAGCAAAGATATCAGTTTGAGGATTAAGATAGGCCTGACCCAAGCCATGGTATTTTCAATAACCACATATGCATGTGAAAGTTGGACAATGAATAAGAAAGACTGTAGAACTGATGTATTTCAGTTATGGTGTTAGAGAAGAATACTAAAAGTACCATTGGCTGCTAGAAGAACAAATAAATTTGTGTTGGAAGAAGTACAGCTAGACTGCTCCTTATAAGCCAGGATGGCCAAACTTTGTCTCTGATACTTAGGGCCCAGTTCCTGGAGAAAGATATCATGCTAGGTAAAGAGGAGAGTCAGAGAGAAATAGGAAGACACCCAACAAGATGGATTGGTATAGTGGCAGCAGCAATGTGCTCAAACTTAACAGTGATTGTGAGAATGAAGCAGGTCCAGCAGTGTTTTACTCTGTTGTACAAAATGTTGCTATGAACTGGAGCCAACTCAACAGCACCTAAAACAACAACGTAGAAATGTCAGCATGGATCTTATGAAAAAACCTGAAACTAAGGTCCTATAAATCTCCTAATAAATGCTGTGTTGTTGATGTTGTTGTTTTTAGGTGCTGGCAATTTGGTTCTGACTCATAATGACCCTGTATAGGGTTTTCGAAGAGCAGGTTGTGGGTTTGAACTATCAACTTTATGGGTCACAGTCCAGTGTTGATTGTACAGCACCACACCAGAAGTCTAATATATGTCATTGCGACCATTAAATATGAAAGTCTTTATCCTTCAGGTATCATGCAGCTGAAGAGAAAAATGAAAGAACAAAAGTCCTTAGCACTGTCCAAAGTACACAGCAAATATTTCTAAGTGAAAAAGGCAACCATGCAATGAACTTCTTTATCAAGTTAGGTTGATTCCTAACTTGGAGTGGGTCTGTAGGATTTACATTATAGTCTAAGGCATTTATTAAAATACATTATTTTTGATGTAGTTTTTAAATGAGTAAATTTCAACTGTTTACATGTGAGGTGTACTTTTTGGATGTTTAAAATGTCTTTTGCATTTCTTGTAAGACAAATGACAATTGATAAATTGTTGCTGTTAAGTGCCATCTAGTCAGTTCCAACTCATGGCAACCCTGTACGGGTGTTTGATGAGCAGCTGGTGGAGGTGAATCACAGATCTTGCAGTTAGAAGTCCAGTGTTTATCTTGCACCACCACACCAGGACACTAGTCTTGTATAACACCTACTGCAGATTTTTAAATATCCAAATCTGTTGAGAACTTTCTGCCTTTCATGGTGGCCAACCCTCCTTTTACCATGAAGACCAACTCTGACCTCACGTTCAATGGTTGATATAGTAGCATCAAGAGAAGCAAACACTGTCCATTTACCTTAATAATGTATGAACTTTAACATGGAACAGAAACTTCAGAGCTATTACAGGAAAATATAATTACAAGGAAGACTTGGCTCTGGTTTTGAATCAGCCTGAAATTGTAGGCAAATCCCTTGACCCCCAACCCTACACAAAAAGCCACAAAGCCAAATGAGCATGTCATTTCCTGAAGCCAGCTCATCATATTTAAAGAAAAAGAAGTAACTCAATGTAATTTTCTTTTGAGAGGAGACCAGACTTAAGACTATTTATTTCTTTTTTACAAATACCCCAAAAGTTATAAAACCACATTTTTTATTTCAGTGAATAATTCACCACTATAACAATTTTCAAAGAAGCTCTGGTAGCATAGTGGTTACGAGTTGGGCTGCTAACCGCAAGGTGAATAGTTCGAAACTACCAGCAGTTCTGAGGGAGAAAGATGAGGTTTTCTGCTCCCATAAAGATTTACAGCCTTGGAAAACCTATTCAGGGTTGCTATGAGTTGGAACTGACTCCATGACACATAACCACAGCCACCATAACAGTTTTCAAGTGTACAATCCAGTGGCGTAAATCACAGACATAATATTGTTGTTGTTGTTGTTAGGTGCCATCGAGTCGGACCGACCCATAGCAACCTTATGCACAACAGAATGAAACACTGCCCGATCCTGGGCCAACCTTTCATAATATTACGCAACTATTAATATTATTTGTTTCCAAAATTTTCCAACATCCCATATAGAAATTCTTATCCATTAAATTATAACTCCCCATAGTTCCCTCCTTACAGCCCATGACAATCATTGATCTAATTTCTGTCTCCATGCATTTGTCTGTTCTAGATATTTCATACAAATGAAATCAACAGTATCAGTCTTTTTGTTGTTGTTGTTGTCAGGTGCCATCGAGTCGGAACCGACTCATAGCGACCCCATGCACAGCAGAACGAAACAATGTCCGATCCTCGGCCAACCTCACTACCGCTGCCATACTTGAGTCCATCAATGATGCCACCTGACCAATCCATCTCGTTAGAGGTCTTCCTCTTTTTCTCTGACCCTCCACCTTACCCAGCATGACATCCTTCTCCAACGATTGTTTCCTCCTGACAATATGTCCAAAGTAGGAGAGACGAAGCTTAGCCATCCTGGCCTCCAAGGAGCACTCTGGCTGCACTTCTTTCAAAACAGATCTATTGGTTCTTTTGGAAGTCCATGGCACTTTCAGTATTCTCCTCCAACACCACAACTCAAAGGCATCAATTCTTCTACGATCTTCCTTATTCACTGTCCAGCTTTCGCATCCATATGAGGCTATTGAAAACACAATGGCCTGGGTCAGGCGCACCTTAGTCCTCAAGCTGACATCTCTGCTCTTCAATACTTTAAAAAGTTCCTGTGCAGCAGATTTGCCCAGTGTAATACGTCGTCTGATCTCTTGACTGCTACTTCCGCAAGTGTTGATAGTTGATCCAAGAAGAATGAAGTCCTTGACAACTTCAATCTTTTCTCCATTGATAAGAATGTTGTTTATTGGTCCAGTGGTGAGGATTTTTGTTTTCTTGACATTGAGATGTAATCCATATCGAAGGCTGTGTTACGTGCCATCAAGTTTGTACCAACACACAGTGACCCTATGCACAACAGAATGAAACACTGTCCAGTCCTAAGCCATCCTCACAGCTGTTGTTACACTTGAGTCCATTGCTGATGCTACTATACCAATCCATCTCATTGGGGGTCTTCCTATTTTTTTGCTGACCCTCCACTTTACCAAGCATGATGGCCTTCTCCAGGGACTGGCCCCTCCTGATAACATGTCTGAAGTATGAGAGATAGGTCTGGCCATCTTGGTTTCTAAAGAGCAGTGTAGCTGTACTTTTTCCAATATAGATTTGTTTATTCTTCTGGAGTTCATGGTACTTTTACATCTGGCTTATGTCATTCAACATAATGTTTTCAGTGTTCATCCATGTCATACCATCTATTAAAACTTTATTCTTTTTTATGGTGGAATAATATTTCACATATCTATGTGTCCCATTTTGCTTACCCATTCAAATGTTGATAGAAACTTGGTTTATTTTCAGGTTTGGGCTATTCTTAATAATTCTTAGTTAACATTGATGTGCCACTTCATGGGAGAAAAATAAGGTTTTCCACTCCTGCAAAGATTTACAGTCTTAGAAACTCTATATATGGTCACTAGGGGTCGGAACCAACTCCACGGCACTTAACTAGAGCAACATCGGTGTACTCTATGTTTTCCTATCTTTTTATAGTTAGATGTGAGAACTTGATATTTTAATGGGCTCTTCCATCCATAGTCCTATAAATGTACTTACTATTTTTCTTGTACTATGGAAATGCTGATCCTAACCTATTTTATCTATAATTTAATTTTATATTTCTATGAAGGAAAGATTATTTCTAGATTTTTGGATTTCTGTGGAGTCCTGGTGTGGTGCTGTGGGCTGATGCGCTGGACAGCAAAGTTTCTTTGAATCACAAGATCGGCAGTTCAAGCTCACCAGTCTCTCCTCAGAAACCCTAGATAGGGTCGGTGTGAGTTGGAACCTAAACAACACTTAACAACGGCACTTAACAATAACAACAAAAACAATGAAGGAAATATTTCTAGAATTTTAGATTTCTTTCTAGAAATACAAGAAAATTAGAAATACATTTTTTATGTATCTAGAGATCATTCTTCAACAAAAGAGACTTTTTCAGATAACATTTGAAATCAACCATGTCAACTTTTTCATAGTAATAGTATAATAGTGACGAAACATCATATTTCCTAGCATTGTTGGATTTATTGTTTAGTCTGATTTATTTCTGACCTTAAACTATCACTTAACTCTTCATCACTTTATTCCATCAATTTTTATCATAAATATTCTATCATAAGTTTTTAATTTTAAAAATTGGTGAGGGAAACTCATTACATCCTTTGCCTCAGAGGATGGCTGTCCCTTGAGAACAAAAAGATATAAATAATCACTTTGAGTTTGAAATCCATCTACCTCTATAGAACATAAACAAAGAATTTCTTAGGTATTTTAAGTTTACATCTAAATAATATATTCTTTAGGGTGACGTGTAAGGATTAAAGAGAGGAAAAAACTTACCCTTAGCTCAAATTCCGGTGTAGTATGAGGACTTCATCCGTGGCAACAATAGTCAAATGCTACCATAAAAAATTAATCTTTGACTCAGCCAGAAAATGTTTAATAACTTTAGTTTCCAAATGTGCATTACATGACAGCAGTATAGATATAATTATTTGGGAACAGAAAAAAGCAAGGAAGTAACCAGAAAATATAAAAAGAAAATGAATGCCTAAAACTAGAGAGAAAGAATAGGTAAGGGGAAAAAAAATCAGCTTCAAAAATATGAAACATACATTTCTTTACATATACTCATAGAGATATTTTTCCAAATGGGAGAAAAAAATGCTTGGAATGTACTAGGCCACTAATAGTCCAGAGACTTCCTCTTTGGCACATTTGAGTAGAAAATACTAAGGCAATTCCCAATGAACACCCACTAAGTGATCAGCTGACCCCAGATGCCCAAGGAATGGTGTAACCTTTATGGTTGATGAAATGGAATGAGCCATATAACACAAAATTATAACAAGACCACAACTGAAAACTGGTAGTGATTTGTTTTTTTGTGGATCACAAACTGTTATTATTGTGGAGCATTGCAGAAGGTCCGAGGTAGTGGAAAACCCAAGGAACACCAAAAATATAATCCCAGTTAGTAACTAGAAGACTATATTTGTCGATTGTGGAGTCCCTGAAATGATCATTTCTGAGAACAGATTTCTCTGCTCTTCACCAAAGAATGTGCTGAACTGGTAAAAATATTAGGCATTTTAACACCACAAAGTAAACATTTATGAGACATTCACTGAGTAACCTTTTACACTGAAAAAAACTGAACTCTAAATAATACCGCAAACCCTTTATCTCTGGTAAGTAAAATTTTGTTTCTGACAAAGGGAAGCAAAGAAATTGTTTTCATTGAGAAGCAAGATCAAAATTATCCCTCAATCTGTGCATATGTAGGAGGAAAAAAGTTATCTCTTAATTGTGCTTGGTATAGAATGGGAAAGGAAATCTGTAAGGCTAATATATGTGAATATGCCAATAAAAACTACTATTTATCACTTACTTCTCTTGTATCCCTGAAAATGACAGTCTTCTTTTTCTCAAGAAAAAGATTAACCCAAAAAACATGTTGGCCAACTTGAATTTAAATAAAAGAAGGAGAAGTCAGCACATACTCCTAGATCCAGGGAAACATTGATGCCAAGACACTTGAAGATCTCCAAGGAACTCCAGGTCAAAGATATTGAAAGGAAATAAGCATCTCCCCCAAGAGTCAGCAGAGAACGGCTTCCCCTAGAGCAGATGCTCTGAATTTGGAGTTACAGTTTCCTCAAGTATGAGATAATGCACTTCGGTTTGTTAAAGTCATGTGTTTGTGGTATTTCTGTTATAGCAACACTATATAACTAAGACAAACACCCTCCCACGCCATTTCATGTCCTTTTCCTTAATTATTTAGTTATCCCTCTCTAAAACACATATCTTTATTGATTACTTATTGATTTATTTGTATTTTCACTAAAATATAAACAGAGGATTTTTGTCTGCTTTGTTCATTATTATATTATTAGATCCTAGAAAAGAGCATCTAATAATAACACATGGTACACACTCAAGAAACATGTGTTGAATTAATAAATGAATGAGCATTAAGGCTTGAAATCATTTAACTCTGAAGCAATACACCATCACCCTAACAGTTATTGATGGAATTTGATGAAAAGATTAAATCTTTTCAAATGCCCTCTCTCTATTATCAAAACATCTTTCCAGAAAACAAATTTCAAAAGCCACATTTATCATTGGTGGGATTACAGACATGTTTGACTATCCTTTGGCTTTGGAAATACAAGCAACACAATTCACCAAATAAACTATTCACTGTTGTCACTGTTGTTAGTTGCAGTTGAGTCAATTCCAAATCATTATGAGCCTATGTGTGCAGAGCAGAACTGATCCATAGGGTTTTCAAGGATATGACCTTTCAGAAGCAGATGGCTAGACCTGTCTTCTGAGGCACTTCTGGGTGGGTTTGGACTGCCAACCTTTTGGCTAATAGTCAAGCACTTAACCTTTTACACCATAAAGAACATAACTATGTACTAAAGAGTATGAAAAACAAGGGATATCTCTTAGGCTTCTACAGTAGTTGAAAGAAATTAAGAAATGAATAAAGATTCTAGAGACATAGCTTAAGTCATGTGACTGCTCAATATAAAGAAAGTCAAAGAATATCCTATATAAGTAAGAGAAAACTTCATAATACGTTCAGATGCATTTTACATATGATCGGAATGGTGTTGCCTTAAAGTCATTATTCTAATACCTTGTTAAAAGGATAAATTAGAATATAATAAGAACAAGTCCCTAAAGACAAATTTTACAAGAGAGGGAAAAAATTAAGTTAGATTTTAAAATAAGACATCAGTTTCCATATCATTAGCTTCTAATGTTTTCAGAAAACATGTGCTACAATTGTCTCCCAATATTGTTCCTTTACTGAAAAAAAAAATCTGAGAATCTTAAAATGGATTTATAGCAACTTCCTCATTTTACAAATAATAGACAAATTCCAAGTGTTTACTAGATCTCTGGAAACAAAAATCATAAACGAACAAAAACAATCCTAGAGACCATATTATCTCAATTATAATATTATTGCCCTGAAGAGGAGGAAAAAATCAATTCTTGGAGGAATAAAAAAAATCTTAGATATTAAAGTAGTCTGTGGTCCTGCAACCTCAACCCTACCTGACAAAATCTTATTCCTTACTATTTAATTTCTATCACTAAGGAGAACTAAAATTCAATTCAATTTTTCTCAATGGTGTAATTGTTGTTGTTGTAATAGGTACCATCGAGTCAGTGCCAACTCATAGCAACCTTATGCACAGCAGAACGAAACACTGCCCGGTCCTGGACCAACATCACTATTGTTGCCACGCTTAAGCTCATTGATGCTGCCACTTGGCCAATCCATCTCACTGGGGGTCTTCCTCTTTTTCTCTGACCTTCCACCTTACCAAACATGATATCCTTCTCCAGCGACTGGTCCCTCCTGACAATATGTCCAAAGTATGAGAGACGAAGTTTGGTCATCTTGGCCTCCAAGGAATGCTGTGGCTGCACTTCTTCCAGCACATATCTGTTGGTTCTATAGGCAGCCCATGGCACTTTCAATATTCTCCTCCAATACCATAGCTCAAAAACATCAATTCTTCTATGGTCTTCCTTATTCACTGTCCAGCTTCGCATGCATATGAGGTTATTGTAAATAACTCATGGCTTGGGTCAGGCACACCTTAGTCCTCACACTGACATCTTTGCTCTTCAACACTTTGAAAAGGTCTCGTGCAGCAGATTTGCCTAATGCAGTATGTCGTTTGATTTCTTGACTGCTGCTTCCATGAGTGTTGATAGTTGATCCAAGAAGAATGAAGTCCTTGACAACTTCAATCTTTTCTCCATTGATAAGAATGTTGTTTAGTGGTGTAATAGTTTTCAAAAATTAAAAATATCATGATAAATGGCCTTCCATTAAGTTTTGGTAGTCACCCAGCCATTATTTCAAGAATGCTACGTGTATACATAAACCTTATGCCAGGAACCATGTTAAGTTTCTGGAGATATAATGGTAAGTAGACTCTGTTTTTATCTTTAACAGTTCCTAATCTAGAGGGTACAAAAGACAAGCAAGTGATTAGTTTTGCCACAGGGAAACCCACAGAGTTACATGAAATCATATAGAAGAGGTACCCAATTCAGCCATGGTGGAGAAGGGAATTAGAAATGACTTCCTGGAGAACATGACTTCAGAACATGTCATGAATGAGGTCAAACAGAAAAAATGATGTGAAAAGATGTTGAGAAAAACATGGTGCACAGGGAAGCCAATAGAACATTTTAGTATGATTTGAGCTTAATGTGAGAGATAAAAATGTAAGGGGTGTGGTGAGGTTATATCTAAGAGCCAGATCATGATAGATTTTCCATGTAACTCTCAGATGTTCCAATTTTATATGATAGTATTAGATCTACTAAGAATTTTAAGTAAAGATTGGAAACATATTGCTGATGTTTTAGAAAGTTTATTTTGTCCACTTTATGAAAATGCATTGGAGTGAAAGAATAAAAGAAACTGTTCTATTAGCTCAGATGAATCAATAGTGTTCTCAAGTAAGATAATAATGGTAGTTGGTATGAGTGGAAGAAACAAGACATGAAGGATGTATAATTGACAGAACTACACTGAGGTAGAAGGAATAAGGAACAGATAGGCATAAAGATGACCCCAGAAGTCCTAGTTTGAGTAATTGGACAAATAATGGGATCAAAAACAGTTGGAAATTTGAGGTACTTAAGGTGGATATTTCCACTATACATTTGATGTATAGGACCTCTGGATCTCTGAAGGTCCAGAGGCAATTCTGGAACAGAAAAATATATACTCAATTAAAAATCTGGAAATGAAAGACATCCTCTCTTCCTGAAAAATGAGAAGAGTAAATGGACAAACACAGAATCCAAAAATGCAATCATCTAAAGAAAGAAATCCTGGTGTGCTTCTACAGGATGATGCAGTAAAACATAAGGTCGGCGGTTCAAACCCACTAGTTGTTCCTCAGAAATCCTATACAGGGTCACTATGAGTCATAACTGACTTGATGACACTTAACAATAACAAAGAGTAGCACATGAGGCAGGGAAAGAAGAGAAAAATTTAGAATGCCCTACCATAAATTTAGTAGGATGATGTTGTTGTTGTTGTTGTTAAGTGCCGTCGAGTCGGTTCTGACTCATAGCGACCCTGTACAGGGTTTCCAAGGCTGTAAATCTTTACAGGAGCAGAAAGCCTCATCATTCTCCCGCGGAGCAGCTGGTAGTTTCAAACTGCTGACCTTGTGGTTTGCAGCCTGATTCATAACCACTACACTACCAGAGCTCCTTATAAAGTACTTGAAAGAATTAGTGATATCAACTGCTATTGAAATCTAAAAATAATTATTGAAAAGTGTCCATTCCAGTCAATAAGATTTTATAAAACCAGCATCCATAGACCTGTGACAGATAGGATAAAATCCACAGTACAGTGGATACATCAGATGTTGACAATTCCCGAAAAACTTGGTTTTGAATGAGGTGAGAGAGAAAGGGTGGGCGTGAGTATGGGTGAGAGATTTTTTTTTTTTTTTATGTTGGTTTTGTTGATTAAAGGTGAAAATAAGTACCATTGGAAGAGAGCCATATTATGGTAGAAAGAGAAAGCTACCTGGGAAGACAATAGTTAGATCCAACAAAATTCAGTTCTCATTCACTCCTCTCAAAACTTGAATAAAGATCATTTAGAAAGAAGTACTGACATGATATTGTAGTATCATCCCTGGATCTCAAGGTGGGTTTGAACCACAAGGTTAGTGGTTCAAACTCACCAGGCACTCTTCAGAATCCCTATACAGGTTCACTATGAGTCAGAACCAAAACAAGATGGCACTTAACAACAACAGAAAGAAGCACATTCAAAAGCATATTGAAGAAACCACAACAAGTTTGTAAGCATCCTGCCCTTACATTTATCAGCTACAAACAAACAGCATTGTATATTACTTTCAACTTCTTTCTTAGAAAGGACAAGAAATCAATGGTTACCTGATATCAAATTCTGTGAGAACTTCCAGTCTCATGAAAATAACCATAGATGTGGTTTCCCTGACCTCATATAGAACAATTTAAGCAGATGTAGTCTTTGCTCTCCAGAAGCTTACAATTAAAAACAGATTACATGGACAGACACATCTACTACCACATTACCATACAAGGACACAATATTATTGTAAGACAACATTATGATTTTTAATTAAGAATTTATACTTATTTTGTCATTGTTAATGTTAAGTGCCATCAAGTCAGTTCCAATTCATAGTGACCCTGTATATGGTCTCCAAGGAGCGACTGGTGAGCTTGAACTGCCAACCTTGCAGCTCAAGCCAATCTTGCAATCCAGAGCATTAACCCACAGTACCACACCAAGACTCCATATTAGGTATGAATTTTATATTTGTTACTTCTAGATTATGTAATTCCTAAAAAGTTTTGCTGGAAAATTCGGTGGGTTAGAAAACACATTACTTGACTTTCCCATTAACAGGGAATGCCTTGGAGGAAAGAAGCAAGATAGAGATTTGACTGGATTATACACTTTGAGAAAAAAGCACTCAATAATTGACAACAACCAATTGAGTTTATTAAGTTCTAGATCCAAAGACTTACTGATGAAAAACTAGGCAGAGGTTGAACAGTTATACCTGCATGGAAGACAGAATGCATGCTGGAAATCAATTAATTAAAGGCATATGAAACTTTCTTAGGCCAGTGCAGAGTCTAGTAATGGAGTATTGAAGAAGAATTTGGCTGATGATGAAATGGCTCAAGGGAAAAATACTACAGAAGTGAGAGATGGTGCTCAAAGAGAGAAAGTAGGATTTGGAAGACATAAAAGGAACAGTAGAAACATTTAATAATAAATAGAATATAGAAAAAATCAGATACTTTAGTATTTATTTTACTGTTGTTGTTACGTGTTATTATGTCTATTCAAACTCACAGGAACCCTATGTAGAGTTGTAGATTTGGATGACTGGCCTTAAGGTTAGCAGTCCAGTGCTTTACTTTACAGTAGCACAACAGAACTTTATCTTCCTAATGGAAGTGAGAAATTCTTGTCAACAATTCTGGAAAATTCTAGAGTTGTTGTTAAGTGCATATAAGTTGGTTCTAACCCACAGCGACCCTGTATAGAGTTTCCAAGGAGCAGCTGGTTAGTTTGAAACACCAACCTTGTGGTTCAAGCCAACTTTGCAATTCAGCTCATTAACCCACAGCACCACTGGGTTTCAAATAAGAACTGCAAAGAAACTTTACATGAAAATATGTTTAAGAAGTTTCTATCTACTCCTTTGGCTTGCCTATTGACAAGTCTTATTAAAGTATCTTTAAAAAAAAATATTCCAGCAAGTCACAAAAACTAAATAGGATTGAAAAGGAAGTTGATGCTAGATTGAGGGAGTTTTGCTCAAAGTCAAAAGCTATGAAACAAGTACTAAGACTTCACAGTAGTCTTTAATTCCAAATCTTGTGGTCATAGAATTCATTGGAAGGGAAAACAGGCAAGTTGCCCAGGATTAGAATATTGCTACTGTTAGCTATAAGAAGTAATGAGGAATTGAAAAAAGACAGAGGCTACTAGAAGGGATGCAGAAGATTGGATTCCAATGGGAATATGCAGGTAATGCTAATCGGATTTTATTTCTCTGTATTTGTGTCAAGTAAAGAAATAGAACATATCAAATTGCTTTAAATTTTTTCCAGAAATGACCTAGCTCACTAATTGAGATGAAAGTATGTCCGTACAAAGGAAAACATTGTGATTTAGGAGTCGGTCAAGACACGGGACTCCTTCTGCAGTTATCCTGCCAGGGTGGAGGTCAGAGGGCAGGACTACAGCCAGACCTGCAAAGGGAACCCATGGCACAGGGTGCATTTGCAAAAGGAGGTTGGGGGGATTCTACACATTTTTTTCCTCCACTTCCCTGTCGTGCTTTCTTTGTCCAGCCCAGATGCCTTCAGGCGATTGGGTGCACACCCCCAGAAAACTCCAGTGTTGAGAACACAGCTTTCCCATGGCACAGAGAGAAAGAGCCCCATCGGTCCCAGGGCAAATTCTTTGGATACTGCTTTTTACTTCTGCCTGTGGGTCCCAGCCCTAAAGTTAACTTGTGCAGGACCCTTTATTCCTACCTATCTAGCAAGACAAAAAGCAGGTTTGGTCTGACAGACAAACCATATGAACAATCTGCAAAACCCCAACATAAAAAGACACAACTATTTCAAGAATTACTATGTGCACACGCAGATACCTAACTGACCTTCAGAGACAAAAATAATAGACAATCTTTCTCCCATTAACTTCTCAATATCTATCTGCAAATCTTTACAGTGGTGACTAGAGGAGGGACCTGAGCAAATGGACACCCCCTCCCACTACTGGAGGCTTTTACGGTGCACACACACTTCCTGTGTAACAAGGCAACTGGCCAGGTGCCACAGGTGTATATTTGTTTCAAAGTGGTGGTTTTTGTATCTGCTTTTATATTGCTTCTACTTTTGGGCCTTTTGATCACAAACTTTTCCTGGAGGTAGGATCTTTTTCTCCCTACATTACCCAAGAAGAGTCAACAATTGTGGATATATAGTCAAGCTACAAGCATACCTCATAACATTCCACCATTGAGACAAGAGTCAATAACAGCTTCTAAGCATTACATATGAAAAGGACAGTCTATCTCTTCATCATACCCACCAGGAGACACACAATAAACTTAATAACACAGCAACAAACATCCATTTAAGCATTAAAAACCCATGTAACTACTAGAAATGACCAACAAAACACAACTAAAGATATCAAAACACATCCCAAAACAGAAAAGAGTAACTGAGACAAATGAGCTGGAGACAGACAAAGGCTTTCCAGAAGAGGAAGAGCAGGTTTTGGATTTGTCTGAGAAGGAATTCCGAAGAATGATATGGAAACAAATTCAAATGCACCAAAAAGGGGAGGAGGAAAACAAGGAAGAAGTCATGAAAGTAGTACAAGAGCAATCAAATAAGATTGATACAGCATTGGAAACAATTCAAAACCTGCAAAAAGAGGTCCAGCTGATTAATAATAAAATATTAGAAATGGACAATATACTAAAAGGGGAAAGGCACAGAATTAGATGGAAGCCAGAACCAGTGAGCTGGAAGACAAATCGCTCAATACTGCTAATATAGAAGAGCAAACAGAAAAAAGGATTAAAAAAATCTGAAGAAAGTCTAAGATTCATTCTGGATAACATGAAGAGGAACAAATTAAGAATTACTGGTATTCCAGAACAGGAAGAATCAGAGAAGTCCACAGAGGAGATAGTTGAAGAGCTTCTGGAAGAAAATTTCCCTAACATCCTGAAAGATGAGAAGATACATATTCAAAATAATAACAATGTCAAAGAAGGGGAAAATGTAGGGACAGAGATCCAGGTGGTGAGGAGGTCAGGTAGATAACAGGATACAATAGATTGTCTTAAATGAATAGAAAAGATAATAGATTATAAGGTAACCCCAAAGAAAGTTAATACTTCACAGCTTACCATGAAAATGAACTTCCAAGTAGAACAAGGAAATATGAAAACTAAGAAACCAACAAGAAATAGCACAAAAAACACAAACTCAGCACAAGGAGGCATGCGGAACAAAGGAATGAACAGCACTACCAAAAATTAGCATAATGGCAACAAAATTGAAATCTTTCAAGAAAGTGAGGCAGCACA
>NW_006408627.1:8007069-8007916 GCF_000296735.1 Chrysochloris asiatica
CTGGAAAGGATGAGTAGACCAGCTAGGAGCAGCTAGAAGAACAGAAAATACTTTGTGAAGAAAGACCAGCAGGAAAAATCAGAAACAATAATGGCAGTCTAATTGATTACTATAAGAACAAGTAAGATGTTTGCCCAGGAGTCATCAAGGCAAAGAGTCAGTTCCCCTCAGAGCAAACTACCTTCCAAGACTGGGACTCAAGGAGAATACACGAGCAGGTATGTGGTCTGGCTGGTGAACATTTTGGTCACTGATTAGGGGAAGAGGAGGAAAAACAGCAATGAAGTTGCGAGCTAAGCCCGACCACATTCAATAGACCCCCATGAACCTGGGTGGAGACCTGGATGGCCCGCAGTATGGCAATACCCAGAGGCAGTGACATGGCCACAGAGGACTAGAGTGGAGAGTGAAGCTTCCAGCTGATATGAAGTGAGGGGAGATGCACAAGAACACCCATACTTCCAGATAGTACTCACTTGACTTGGCTTCAATGCTGGATGATCAGAACTCAACTAGAAGAAGAAAGAAGTGGGGGTGGGGGGTGGGGAGAGCAACCCACTACAATTTGATGAACTTTACCTATACTTATGGATGTAGTAAGGAGCTCTGGTAGTGTAGTGGTTGTGAATTAGGCTGCAAACCACAAAGTCAGCAGTTCGAAACTACCAACTGTTCCTTGGGAGATAGATGAGGCTTTCTGCTCCTGTAAAGATTTACAGCCTTGAAAACCCTGTATAGGGTCGCTATGAGTTGGAACTGACTCCACGGCACATAACCACCACCACCATGGATATAGTACCTCAAAAAATGGAACACATCTTTATAGCAAGGATCACTCCCACCCCCT
>NW_006408627.1:8011076-8037186 GCF_000296735.1 Chrysochloris asiatica
AGAAGGATATCATGTTTGGTAAGATGGAGGGTCAGAGAAAAAGAGGAAGACCCCCAACGAGATGGATTGGCCAAGTGGCAGCATTAATGGGCTCAAGTGTGGCAACAATAGTTAGTTTGGCACAGTGTTTCGTTCTGCTGTGCATAAGGTCACTATGATTGGGCACCAACTCAATGGCACCTAACAACAACAACAATCTAGATGTCGCTTTGAAAATTAATAAATTTTTATTTTAGTTTATACTAAAATAAAATGACCAGTCCTTTGTGGGCATGATTTTTTTTTTAAATCCTTTCAATATCACGTGATTCTCCCTGCCAGCTCCTTCTGTTGTGACGCTGTAGGATAAGCACTCAACTATGAGGTCGGTTTGAACTCACCAGCTGCTCCTCAGAAACCCTAAACAGGGTCACTATGAGTCAGAACCAACTCGATGGCATTTAGCAACAATATACCCCAACAAAATTAAACATGAAAATAGATAGGAAAAAGGGTGTCTAGAAACCTAAGAAAATAAGATCAGGTGATATCTGTATACAGGAAAGGACTAGATATCTTAACAATCTAAAGATATTCATTTTACAAAAAATTAAGATGAAACCTGCTTCTCAGTAGCATAACCTACTATCAAACCTAACGCCACCAAAGCAACACTACACAGCAGAGTAGAAGTGCCTCATCAGGTTTCCAAGGCTTTAAACGCTCACAGAAGCAGACAGCCACATCTTTCTTCCCAGGAGAGACTGATGAGTTTAAGACAATCTCATCTTTTTCTTGAGGAGCAGTTGGTGGATTTGAATCACTAACCTTGTGGTTAGCAGTCCAACACCTAACTCACAGCGCTACAAGAGTTCCTCAGAAACAGTGTTGTTGCTAAGTGTCATCAAGTTGGTTGTGACTCATAGTGACCCTCTACATGGTTTCCAAGGAGTGGCTGGTGGATTTGAACAGTCAACATTTTGGTTAACAGTTCAGTGCTTATGCTACATTGCCAAACCAGCCTCATAAGCATGTTGTTAAATAATGTGAAGTCGGTTCCAACTCATAGTGACCCTGCACAGGGTTTCTGAGACTGTACATCTTTACGGGAGCAGAAAGCCTCATCTTTCTCCCGTGGAACAGCTGGTAGTTTTGACCTGCCGAGCTTAAGGTTAGCAGCTCGACTTGAAACCACTACGCTACCAGAGCTCCTTGCCTCATAAGCATAGTCCTCACAAATTTGAACTTTTAAACTCAGATTTAGCAATGCATTTCAGAAAATATGCCTTATAAATCCTGACAAATTTAACCCTATCAATTTAAACTTATGAGTCATTCAAGCATATTTCAGGAAGAAATACTACTTATTCATCAGCCTCTCCCTTATTACTTAGTTTCTTTTTACTAAACGAATATAGGATTTATTTCACAATAGTAACCTTCCTTTATTTTAACAAAGTGAAAACTTGTATAATTATGAGCATTTCAGATGGCTAAATCTTTTGCTGTTTATTTTAATTCAAATACAGCATATTATTATATATATTCAGAACACAAACTATTCATCTTCATCCAAACCTTCAATTAAATTCCACAATGCAAACCTCTTGGCACTAGAATCACGCCTCATGTTTATTCAGCTAAGCTTGTGTCTTGAAAGAGTGTTGGAGTTTGGGGGTTTTTTGGTAAGAATCCATATTCTGACATCACCTTAACCATGACAGTGATTGGCTGTTGGAAGGCAAAGAAGAGTTTATAGCCAGCAGGAGCGAGTGAATGAGTTAAGTGAGAGAGAGCAGAGGAAATATTAAATCTGTGTCCTCTCACTCCCTCCTGTGAATCTGTCACTCCAGGACTGAGAAGGGTAAGATTTCCTATGACAGCTTCAATATCTTAAAACCATATACTCTCTTGGCTTGGATTTTTTTTAAAAATTTAAATATTGATGTTATTGCATTGTGGAGACTGGCTAAGTAATTTAATACTTACCATTAAACTACTATCTCAGATTTTAAATTCTTTCCTAAAAGTTTATCTTGTTAACTTGAGCACATAAACTAGAAAACAATGCTTCGTGGGTTCTATCTCTGCACATAATAGATAACTGTTTCTGCATTCTGATGCATTATGATGGTCTGTCTGGAAAATCATTTTGCAAAACCTACCTAGATGAAGGCATGTTTCCACATCATATTATACCTAATCAGTTTCTCAGCAATATGCAATATATTTTAAAAATATTGTTATGCACTCTACTTCAAAGTGTTAAAATCCTATAGCTCTAAATTCGGTGTGAAACATATATAGTCCTAAAGAAATATATAATGTTGGTAGTCTTTCATATTCTTCTCAATGTCAGCCTCTAAACAAATTTTCAAAACTATTCTTTAAGAAGGTTTGAATGGTTGCCTGGGATGGTAGTGGTTACTAAAGAAATCTTTGTTTTTGATAAAGTGCAAAGCAAATTAAAATGTTGTCTAAAGAGATAACTTGGTTCATTTAATATTATCCTTGTCATGTTTTCACCAAGTTTTTTCATGGTTTGTAATAAGAAATTTATGTAATCAAAACTTCCTTTGTTTCTGTGTATTTAGCAGTTTTTAACTCTTTAAAATACTGTAAATTATTCCAACCTTTTTCATGAAGCTACAAAGAAATAGTGTTCCTTATTACTGATGGGCTTGAACACTGGTGGCAAAGTCCAAAGCATTAAGAAAGCACCCCAATTGCAGACTGATGGAAAGCTTTCAAAGACAAGACTTCTTCATCTTCTTGAGACCATCACAAACTTTTATAACATACAGGAGCCTGCCAGAAAAGTGTGGAGGCATCAGATGGAAGGATCCATTCTGTCACTCAAATAGAGTGTGACTTAGAACCCCCCAAGCTAGCTTCTTCATGCTTCAAACCCTAATCTGTGTGATGTTTACTTTAGTGGCCAGCACTCAATACGTAGTCCTGGTATGGCACTGTAGGATAAAGCACTGGACTGCTAACGACAAGGTCAGTGGTTCAAACCCACCAGCCACTCCTTAGAAACCCTACACAGGGTCACTGTGAGTCAGAATTGACTCGACATCACTTAACAACAACTTCTACTAATGGTGGTAATGTGCCATGAAGTAGGTTCCGACTCATAGCGACCCTGCATAGGTTTTCTGAGGCTGTAAATCTTTAAAGGAGCAGAAAGCCTCATTTTTCTCCCCTGGAAAGTTTCAAACTGCTTACCCTGAGGTTAGCAGCCTGCTTCATAACCACGACGCTACCAGAGACCCTTCAAGGACACAATAAATCTTAGATGTAGATGATAAAATGCACAGCCACCTGTAGAATACAATATATGCCACAGGTTTTAAATGCAACTTTTTGAAGCATGCTTACAGAGAAATTGTCATCATTATTGAATATTGCTTTCAAAAATGTTGCCAAAGCATTATGAAAACACAGTCTCTGTTAAATGTGTATGCAAATGCAAGTGGGCAGATGGGATAGTTGCATCTTGAAACAGAGTCATTGATGTCTGTAGTACCTGTGGGGAGAACTAGATGGAGAAAAGAAATGGAGACAGACTAGAATGTGGAGTAGGTACTATAAATAGCAGTTTTTAGCAGTGTGCACAATATGAGCCTTCAATTTTTACATAGAACTGGAGCTTCCAACTATGCCTCTCATCCTGACACTGGACACTTCCATTCTTGTCCAAGATAGTAGATTGTTGGTGTTGTTAACTGTCAAGTTGGTTCCAACTCATAGCAACCCTGTATAAGGTTTCCAAGGTGCAGTTGGTGGGTTTGAACTGCTGACTTTATGGTTTGCAGTGCAGTGCTGAACCTACTGCACGACACCAGGACTCCTTATGGAGTTGTTGTTGTTGTTGTTGTTAAGTGCCATGGAGACAGTTCCAACCCATAGTGGCTCTATATAATGTTTTCAAGGAGCAGCTGGTGAGCTTGAACCGCCGACCATGCGGTTCAAACTGACTTTGCAGTCCAGCGCATTAACCCACAGCACCACACTGTAAACATTACATAGATTAGTAGAAAGGATGCTTAAATGGAGCTAGCAAACAACCTAATTTGAAGAAATTTGTGTCTGACATCTCAACTCTGATAAATTCTTCTCTGATAATTCTTCTCATCTTTAGACATAATTGCTGGGCATTGCACGCAGTGAACAGCATGTTGCAGATCATTTCACAAAAAACACAAATGCCAACTATTCAGAGATAGTCCATAGGAAAATGGCATCTATGTAAAGTCTTCATGTTACAAATGAACGTTTAATTCATAACCCGTAGATAAGCTGGAAACTGCATGAAGAGTAATTGGCATAAAAGCAATCATTCAAATGCAATGGATTTCTGCTGAATCTTCAGGTATAAACAAAACGAAGCACATAAATATACTAGCAACTCACTTCATTTAAAGTTAATTCATTGAATTCTTAAATCAGTGATACTGGAACCCCACTTCTCCCCCAGTGTAAAGTACTTGGTGTATTCAAAGCCTCTTGCAATAATAGATTACTCAAAGTGCTAAAGTAAATCTTATACCGCTTAAATGAAAGGAACAATTTTTAAACAAAATAAATCAAAAGGAAAATTTCATGGAAATTACCAAAACCAAAAAAAACCCAAACCCATTGCTCTCAAGCTGATTCTAACTCATAGCAACACTTTGCCACATCTTCCTTCTTCAAAGAGGTTCTAATGAATTAGCAGGTAGGTGCTTTAACCACTGTGCCACCAAGGCTCCATGCATAGAAATGGGTGCTTCATATTTGAGTACAAGGGGGGAAAAAACGCTATGCTTTAGTTTTAATATTTATTAACCATACCTCTTCCTTAACTACAGAAGCAATCATCAAAATGAAGACCACCTTAATTTTGCTGAGCCTTTTAGGAATGGCATGTGCTTTCTCAGTAAGTTCTCTCATGAAATCTTTAATAGTGATCTCCATCTGTGTCTTTTTGTATGTACAAGAAAAGCTCTGTAATAACAAAATGTTATTTCAAACAGATGAAAAATTTATATCGAAGAGCCAAGTTGGAGGATTCTGAAGAAAATAGGGTAATTTATTTTAGCATATTTCTTTGGTCTGATTTCTTTTACTTTAGATGTCTTATACATTAAATATTAATATCTCATTTATTTTGTTTATGCAGGTCTTTAAATTCAGGCCACAATATTATCTTTACAAGCATGCCTTCTTTTATCCTCCTCTGAAACGGTTTCTAGTTCAGGTAAGTATAAAGAGTAATTTTCATTCTCTGTAGTTTACCATGAGCTACCATAATATAAAGGAAACCAAATTTAAATAGAGGTCACCTAAATTCAATTGTCATTGAAATTCAGCTAGAAAGAGGGCTTACTACAAGAAGCTTATTTTTAATATAAATAAAATAAAATTTATTTCTAAGCTCTCTTTTAAAGCTCACAGAGAGAGAAACATTTAGTCCTGTAAGATGATATAACACCAACAAAACACATGGCACATTGAGTTATGTTTTCTTTAGTAAGTCACTGCCCAAAATAGGACAATCTTATCAGTGGCTCATAATTCAGTCACTAATTGACATCTTACAGTTGATTCATTTAGCTGTGTTTTACATCTAATAATTTAGAGCTCTTCAATCGATAGGGAAACAAAGAATGACTTCACAAAGAGCTGTTATACTGCTGTTGTTAAGTGCTGTGGAGTTGGTTCTGACTCATGCATAGCAACCCTGTATAGGGTTTCCAAGGAATAGCTTATGGGTTTGAACCACTGACCTTGGGGCTGACAGTCCAGTGCTTATCCTACAGTGCCATATCAGGCATCCTCACAAAGAGTGGTGGTGGTGATGGTTTATGGTTCTGACTCATAGCAACCCTGTGTAGGGTTTCTGAGTTTGCAAATCTCTAGGGGACCAGACAGCCTCATCTATCTTCTGCAGAGTGACTCGTAGAAGTAAATTGCTGAACTTGTGGTTAGCAGCCCAACTCATAACCCATTATGCTACCAAAGTTCCTTTCACAAAGACTATGAACAACAACAACAAAATATCATTATTATCATTCATGACTGTATGAAGTTTTTTGAACCTTTAACACATGTATATATTTAGAGCAATCGAGGTACAGATGCCAATTCCAGCTGCATTATGTCATACATTGGAAAATAATTATAATGGAAGCATGGTTCAAGAACTGCACAGGAAAGGATTTTATGAAGTGAACTAAACAGTCCGTAAGGAAAACAAAATACCCCTCAAAATTTGTAAACAAAAAGGAAGTCACCACTAAAAATAATAGTTTCAGTTTTTGCTGGGTTACATATGAAAAGGGTCTTTTAAAACTAGGTGTCAGGGTACTGGTTTTAAATGCATAGTAACCCAAAATAGCACTGTTTTTATTACTATACAGTTTGGGTTCGGGGTGCCAATTATGCAACATTTGAACCAGAACTCAAGCAGTACTAAAAGCAGTCAGGATTGTTGAAAACCATGTCTCAGCACAGTGGTCTGGCACAGCGTCCTACCATATGTCGTGCTAACCAATCTTGAACTCATACAATGAGAATCTTAAAGTATTTCTAGCATCATTCTAATTATGGGGATCATGTGTGACCACAGAAATATAAGCATCAAAGATACAACAGTTGTGGGTTTTTAGAATTGTCTCCCATTCTTTGGTTCACCTCAGGCCTATAAATAAATAGTGCTCATTTAAAAGTTTGCTTCTTTGTCTTTTTTAAGTTAAATGGAAATAGTAGTAAATGTAATCTTCTCACTAGCCTCTCAACTTTCCTAAAACATTAGATGGTTATAGATAATCCTATTCATAATTTTCATACACACATATAGAGATAGTTCTGGTATGGGGCTGTGGGTTAATGCACTGGATTGCAAGGTCTGTTTGAACTACAAGGTCAGTGTTTCAAGCTCACCAGCTCCTAGGAAACCCCATATGGGAATTGACTTGATGGTACTTAACAACAATATAAATGATCTAATTAATATGAGAAAGATAAGGTGCTCTGCTCCTGCAAATATTTACAGCCTAGAAAACCTAAAAGGGTCACTATGAGTCAGAACTGACTCAACAGCGTTTAACAACAACAAAAACAATCTAATTAAAATGCCGTAGTGAAAAGATATTAGGGGAAAAGGCTATCTTTTATATTATTGATAGACATAAAGATTAACATATCTTTAAATGATCTTTAACATAAAAACATTTTACAAAATATTTGCAGATAGTATATCTCAACTAATAGAGAGTTTTTAAGCAAGATGTTCATATTTATACTTACATCAATACATCTAATCAATTCCAACTCATAGGGACCCTATAGGAGAGAGCAGAACTGCCCATAGAGTTTTCAAGGCTGTAATCTTTACTGGTGTTCTGGTGTGGTGCTGCGGGTTAATGTGCTGGACTGCAAGGTCGGTATGAACCTCAATGTTGGTGATTCAAGCTCACCAGCCGCTCCTCGGAAACCCTATACAGGGTTGCTATGGGTCGGAACTGACTTGATGGCACTAACAGCAACAATATTTACTGAAGCCAACTGCCACATCTTTCTCCTATAGAGCAGCTGGTGGGTTCTAACTGCTAACTTTTTGGTTAGCAGCCTGAGCCACTAGGGTTCCTTATAAGATTGTTGTTTTAATATAAAATCCAATAAAGTTATTTCCTTATTTATCAGTTTGACCTAGCATTTATGATCTACTCTATTTCTTTACAAAGTTTGATTTCCAGGGATTTTTTTTTTTTTCCCCTTAGCATAACCACTTACGTATTTTCCATAGTTTTTTATTAAATAATAAGCTTGGCACTTTAGTGCCAGCTTTTTTAACCCCAAAATGTAGTAAGCTATATTGGCTTTATATACTATTCATATACTATTCAAACAAATTAGTATTTATATTCAAGAATTTAAAAAATACCAATTTGTATTTATATGACTTTTATTATATTGGTTTCAAAGCTATCAACAGTATACTATAGCTTATCAATCTGGTTTCTTACAGAAATAAACATAAAAGTAAACTTCGCATCTTAATTTTAAATGAAAAAACTGTTTCTTTATTAATCAAATAATATTTGATTAATGTGTGAACTCTTAGAAGACAGGAACTATGTCTTATATTAGTTTTATATGTCAACCTCATTCCAGTTATTCAGTCATGACAATGATATTAGTCCCCATTTTATTTCATGCTTCTACCCCTCTTCCCAGTATGCTGTGGGTGTTAAGTGCTGCTGAGTCAGTTCTGACTCATAGCGACCCTTGATAGGAGTTCTTGTATGGTACTGTAGTATAATCACTGGACTGCCAACTCTAAGGTCAGCACTTCAAACCCACCAGACACTCCTCAGAAACCCTACACAGGGTCGCTATGAGTCAGCACTGACTTAATGGCATGTTACAACAACAATAACATAAGGTTTTAGAAGAGCAGCTGGGGATGTGAACCACTAACCTTGTGGTTAGCAGTTCAATGTTTATCCTACAATGCCACACCAGTTGTTATTGCTGTAAAGTGCCATTGAGTCAATTCTGACCCACAGCTACCCTGCATAAGGTTTCCAAGGAGGAGCTGGTGAGCTTGAACTACCAACCTTGCAGTTCAATCGACATTGCAGTCTGACTCATTAGCCCACAACACCACACCAGGCCACACCAGTAGAGTGATAGAAATCAGAAGGAGTAACTTTTTTTTTTTAACAGCAACAAAAGAAGCAATTTTATATGCTCATATACATGAAAGACTTCTGGAGATAAAAATGAGACTTAATGACAAATTGGTAATAAAGGATAAGTGAAAAAAAGAGGAAAATGGAAACTGTCAAGACTTCAAGGGATTTATAGTTTTAAAGTTGTTCCTACTATGTAGATACTAATTGAAGAGTCATATGGTTGGAATAGGAAGAAGGCAAGAAGGAAGAAAGTATATAAAATGACTCAAGGGATTCCTATTTTTTAAAAAAATATATCTCTGGCTACATAAATATACTGTCCTCTATATTTAACTAACAAATAAAAATGGCTCCAATCAAATATTCAGCTTTTATTCAACTAAGGAATAGCCATGAAGTTCGTGGTAGTGAAAGCAAGTCTAATTATTCTCTTTCCTCCCAAGGCTATTCTTGGCTCAAGGAGACAAGCATTTCCTTTCCTTGGGTGGCTGACATGGCCAAATGAAGAGTGAGCCCTGAGCAAGACTGGGACATGAATGTTTTTTCATATCTGATCTCTAACCCTGAGGTTATAAGTCCTTCTGCAGATATATTTTCCAAATGTAGAGTCCTTAGCTGGGTCATCAGAATCAGGGGTAAACGTTGCAGGGAATGACAAAATGCTAAATCCATTTGGATTATCTGTTGCCTTTAGGGGTGATTTTAAGAGAAAAAGAAGGAAAATCCAATTTAGGTTATTATTGGGGAAAAGATGATGAATTTCTTCTGCTGTTTTAAAGGCTCTGAAAACACATGTTTAAATTTCCTTTTCCTTTTCAAAAAGTACCAAAACTCATTAAGTTATAACTAGTCTTTTTATATCCGGAATCCTTTATTTCCATTCAGTACTGAGCTTTTAGAAGAATTACGATGCCTGCATCTCTTAAATGAGTAAATGAATACATTTTTCTCTTATATAACTTTCACCTCACCTGCATCAACTAACCTCACTTCAGCAATTAAGGAGTCCTGGTGCACGGTGCATTGAGGGATGGGTGAGCTGCTAAACCAGAAAGTCTATGGTTCAGAAACCTACCCGATGCATCATGAAAGAAAGATGAGGCAGTCGGCTTCCCCAGAGATATACCGACTTGGAAACCCTACCAAGCAGTCCTTGTTAAGAAGTTATTCTACTCTGTTGTGTGCCGTGGAGTCGGTTCCGACTCATAGCGACCCCTGTACAGGGTTTCCGAGGCTGTAAATCTTTACGGGAGGAGAAAGCCCCACCTTTCTCCCAGCGGAACAGCTGGTAGTTTCGAACTGCCGACCTTGAGGTTCGCAGCCCGATTCGTAACCAATACACTACCAAGACCTGTTCTAAGTAAGTAAGTAAGTAAATTAAGATGGTACTATTACTTGTTGCTGTTATTTGCTGTCGAGTTCTGACTCATAGCAATCCTGTGCACAACAGAACAAACACTGTCTCATCTTAAACCATCCTCAGAACTGCTATTACGTTTGAGTCCATTGCTGCTACCATTGTGTCAGTCCATCTCTTTGGGAGTCGTCCTTTTTTTCCCTGACCCTGAGAAGTTTGTTGGAGTCCTGGTGTGGCGCTGTGGGCTTATACACTGCACAGCCAAGTTGGTTTGAACCACAAGGTCGGTGGTTCAAGCTCACCAGCTACTCCTAGGAAATCCTATACAGGGTCACTATCGGTTGGAACTGACTCAACGACACTTAACAACAACAACAACAATATTAATTAGGAGTCCTGGTGTGGCACTGTGAATTAAGGCACTGGACTGCAAACTCATTTTGAACCTCAAGGTCGGCAGTTCAAGCTCACCAGCCACTCCTTGAAAATCCTATACATGGTCTCAATGGGGCGGAACTGACTCTGCGGCACTTAACAACAACAACAAAAAAATTCATTTGTTTTAATGAATACTTGAATGTATTTTAGTTTACTACAATCACCAGGTAATTTAAATTTCTGTTTTATATGTATGTGTTTAGGGCAATAGTGACTCATCTGAAGAAAATGGAAACGGTGATAGTTCAGAAGAGGAGGAGGAAGAAGAGGTAAGGAATGCCTGCAATCATTTCATGACAAACCAGTCAGCACAAAAATCAAATAGGATACTAAACAGAGCTCCTTCTCTGGTAGCATAGTGGTTACGAATTAGGCTGCGAACCTCAAGGTCAGCAGTTCAAAATTACCAGCGGTTCCACGGGAGAAAGATGAGACTTTCTGCTCCTGTAAAGATTTACAGCCTCGGAAACCCTGTACAGGGTAGCTATGAGTTGAAACCGACTCCATGGAACACCATCACCATTTCATCTAATAATAAAATGTATGCTCTTACATAAATACAAACATTCAAAATGAGATATAAAATAAAGCTCTTACTATATAGTACTAAAAATTAATCAATGGCTAAAACACATCTAGATTCCTGGTGTGCTGCTTTAGGGTCACCACTGGACTGCAAATCACAAGGTTGGTAGTTCAAACCCACCAGCTGCTCCTTGGAAATGCTCTACAGGACTGCTGAGTCAGAACTGACTCTACAGCACTTAACAACAACAACAACAAAACACATCTATATATCTCAGAAAGTAAGCTAACATCTTCACCACTGATACTCTCACACAAAGAAATATACCTGTAAGGATATATTTTCCTGTATAATCAATTATAGCCATCCACTAGCTTGGGAACCTTTTTTGGGTATTATTTATGAACAGACATTACAATTGAAAATAGATCATGGATAAACAGCTGCTCTCTTGAAAGTGAAGTGGTATAGGGACTTAAAAGGTCATAAATTATTAAGCTGTTGTTTTGTTTTGTTTTGAACCACAAAGTAGCAATTTCAGCACCATAATTTACTCAAATCACTTAAAAGAAAGCCTTACTAGAGCAGCAAGCCATATCAGGGAAAATGCTGCCCACTAAAGCCTGTGAAATCTTGCCTGAATACCCAACTAGTAATCTTACATAAGAACTAAATGTCAGTAACTCATCTAATTTCAGTTGTTTGCTATACAATTTGTGCTTGTAAAATTGTCTTTCAAGCTAGATTTCCTAATTAGATTGATTCCTTTTTGACAGTGGTTTTTCACTAGTTGTGAGTGGTGGAGAAAGATTAGGTCTCTTCTGGAAATTTCACAAAATACACACACACACACACATACAAAATGTTGCCAGCTATTTCTGGACATTTGTTGTCCTCCCTGAATGTATCTTTAATCTCCTATACTTCAGAAGATGAGGGATCTTAGGTTACAATCATTGCTTTTGGAAAGAACTATTCCTTATTCTCTTTTTGTATCTCCTCACACTGTCTACCATAGTGCCTTATTTTAAAAAATATTTATTTAAATATATAAGTATGTGGTGCCTAATAAATATTTAAAATAAATATTTATTAAGTGGAGGAATAAATGCACCACAGAAAATTCTTTAAAAGTTATAATAAGAAAGTGCTTGAATAAAATTGAATCTTCTTTCTGAAGAAATTCTGAAACCCTTTTTACCCCCCAATTCTTTCCTTAAATTCCATTGGTGATTTAGGTTGAGTATGGAGTCTCTAACCATTGTATTCACATAAGCACATTAAATATGCTTAGGAATATTTTCTATTTGTTTATCATACATTCTTTCTTACTCCTAAATTAATCTGCTGCACTTTTCAAATTTTTATTGAACTGTAATGCATATGTAACACAATTATCGTAAGTGTGAAACTCACTGAGATCTCAGAAGCAGAATTCACCAGTATAACCAGCTCCCATATCAACATATCCCACATGTTTTGTGCTCCATCCATTCATTAACTGCTCCTCAGAATTCTGTTGGATATTACTTTTGCCTTTTTGGGGGTGTTACTCTTTTAAGTATAGCGTGTACTCTTTTGAGCATGATTCTTCTATTGTCAATTTCATAAATTCATTCATATTGTTCTGTAGTAACAGATCATTCTTTCTCAAAGTCAGCCTTTTACTATGTGAATGTACCAGAATGTATTATTATTCCGCTGATGGACATTTGAGTAATTTCCTAGTATATGCTTTTACAAATACTGCCGCTATGAACATTCTAGTGCTTCTTATGATGCACATATGAGTTCATTTCTGTAGGGTGATTTACTAGTTGTGAAATTTCTGTGGCAAAATATCTGCATATGTTCCATCTTAGTAGATGAAGTTGAACAATTTTCCAAATGAGTTGTGTTAATGTAATTCCTCATCATTATTTTTAGAGGGTTTCAGTTGATCCTTATTCTCATAAAAATGTGTTTTCTTCAGTCATTTTAATCTTCCTAGTGGTTTAATGAAGGAGAAAGATGAGACTTCCTGCTTCTGTAAAGACTTACAGCCTCCAAAACCCTATACAGAGTAGCTGTATGTCAGAACTGACTCCACAGCACATAACTACCACCACCACCAGTGAGTTAATAGAGAGTAGCTGGGTAACTCAAGTGGTTAAGTGGTTGGCTACTAACTGAAAGGTTGGTGGTTTGAATCTACCCAGGACTATCTAAGAAGAAAGCCCTGACAATCTCCTTCCAAAAGCTCACAGTCATTGAAAACCCTATGGAACACAGTTCTTCTCTGACACGCAGGGTTGCCATGAATCAAAATAGGCTCAAACAGCAACTGGTTTGTTGTTTTGTTTTGTTTTGCTTAAAACCCACTACTGTTGTGTCCGTTCTTACTCATGGTGACCCCTCTAGGACACAGAACTGCTCCGTAGGGGTTCTAAGACTGTAAATCTTTACAGGAGCAGACAGCCTCATCTTTTCCCTTAAAGAGGCTGTTGGTTTTGAACTGCATTTGAAGAGAAAATACAGAGGTCTAGGAATTGGAAGATTAGGGCTCTCGTCATTACCTCGACGTTAACAGCCCAGCATTTAACCCACTGCGTTACCAAGACTCCTTGATTTTGGCTTAAATCATAAATCATTGTTTATTTTTCTTTTATAATGATATATTTGAAAACTAGTATTCATCAGAAAACGGACTTATTTTCTTTTTAAACTCATTGTAAGTAGGGCATCCTTAGACTAGTATTTAGAAAAAGAAATGGTGTTTTAGTACAAAACATGGAAATCTAGCAGCTGGAAAATCAGGAACTAATATCATGCAAGTCATTTATTCCCATGGACCTCAGATTTTGAAATAAAGGTACAGGACTCAACTGGTCCCCTCATTTCAAAATCTGAAGGAGCATTGTAATGAATAAATAAAATGGCTATCAAACTTTCTGCTTAGTGGTCAGAAAATACAAGAATTCATTTACTACCATGTTGTAGTTGATATTAGTAAGGATTTGAGAGTCTAATAAATGTATGTCGTTGGTGTTGTTGTTATGTGCCGTGGAGACGGTTCCAACTCATAGCAACCCTGCAAAGGGTTTCCGAGGCTGATATGCAGAAATAATTATATACATTATTTTTTAATTGATAAGGTAGAAAGCAGAAATGTCTAAAACACACTATCTATAGCAATAGAATAAGATAACTTTGAAACAAGTTCTTAGAAGTGAGAAATACAAAATGACAAAAGGGGCGGCAGGAGAGCCATCTTTGACTGACGTGGGCTGGCTGAGGGTTACAAAGTTCTTTCTAATAATAGTTCACAACTCCAACAAACCTTGAGTTCTTTTCAGGCTAAAATAACTTTTCTTACTATGAATGTTTTCAGGAGTCTTCAAATGAAGAAGAAAATGAGGAGAATGAAAATTCTAATGGAAATGAAGATGAAGACTCTGAGGCTGAGAACACTACACTTTCTACTACAACACTTGGGTATGGAGAGGAGAATACACCTGGAACAGGGAGCATAGGATTAGCTGCAATCCAGCTTCCTAAGAAGGTAATTATTCTCCAGTTCAATCCATTGTCATTTCTTTATGGAAGTCTAAGAATTTCCAGAACTACACACATAGTATTTTGTATTTTCACTAACTCATTGAAAATGCAGGGGTGGGTATATTTTTCATGATTACAGACACAGAAAGATATTTCCCCAAGCAAATTCTCCTGTACATGTTACTACAAAGACTTTCTACATATAACAGAAGACTTAGGACATGCATTTCAGAAATGCATAAAAATTCTGTATAGAAATGTGACCAGTTTGATACAATTGCATTTCAGGGAAGAAGAAAAATTTAGTAGAACAATGATAGACCACATCTCCCACAAAGAAGCCAACCAAATTTCTCCCCATCAAAACCCAATGAAATGATACTTATTCTAAATTTGTAAAGCCCTACCAATTCTTGTGTTAGTTAACGCTGCTTTAATTCAAAATTACATCTAGATTACGGTAGTCAGTAGAGAATACTAGGTTGAATTGAGTGGTGGTCTTTAATTTTTTTATTTTTTAATATCCTGATTTGGATGCTTTAAAACTTTTCCTTACAGACTGGAGATACAGGAAACATTTCCGAAAAGGAGGAAAGTGATGAAGAAGAAGAGGAAGAAGAAGAGAATGAAAATGAAGAAAATGAAGAAAATGAAGCTGAAGTGGATGAAAATGGGCAAGGCATAAATGGCACCAACACCAACAGCACAGATGTAGAAAATGGCAATGGTAGCAGTGGTGGAGACAATGAAGAAGAAGGAGGTGAAGAAGAAAGTGTCACTGAAGCTAATGTGGAAGGTACCCCAATGAATGGAGAACAGAACAATGGTGGCTTGAAAACAACCACCTCTCCAAATGCTGTGTTTGAACCCACAACACTACGACAGATCCATGTGACCACAACCGCACCATTTGGAGAAACCACCACTACTGGGTATGAGGGTGAGTATGAGCAAACAGGCACCAATGAATACGATAATGGATATGAAGTCTATGAAAATGAGAATGGAGAACCTCGTGGGGACAATTACCGAGCCTATGAAGATGAGTACAGTTACTTCAAAGGGCAAGGTTATGATGGCTATGATAGTCATAATTATTACTACAACCAGTGAAGTCTAAGCCTGGCAAGAATTCATCTACTTTAGTGTTGTATGTGATTTCCAGGTTCAAAGTTCAACTCAGGAAGGTGCAATATAACAAACACGTGTATAGAACAATGTGGAATGGTGCTACTATTCCAAAGTGTTGTTTTTTTTTGTTGTTGTTTTTCATGTTTTCTTTTCCTCTGTAATTTCTTCTGCGAGTATTGGGCTTCTTGTTGTTTTCCCTTGTATGCTATTGAAGGCCATTGTAAGTAACACAAGGCCATGTATCAAGTAGTAAAGCAATATATAAGATAGAGGGCTTTTAAATGTTTTTAAGGTTGTTAGTTCTAGAAACAGTATTTTCATGTGATTGCTCTATTGTTAACTGCCAAAACACACTCTATACAAGAAGTGATTCTAAGAAACATGCGTTGATATTAATGACACTGTATACAATAAATGTGTAGTTCTTTAATCATACTACCTATCCAACACTGTATATTAAGTTTAAGTATCATTCTTATGTATTTTTATGCAACCAATATGTACATTCTGTCAATGGATTATATTTCAAATAAAAATGCAGTCCTTCAAATATGTTATAATTAAGAAGAAAATGAGAGATTTTGAATTGGAAGGGGGAAACAATGGAAGACAAATCAGATCGAAGATCAAAAGCTCATTCTTACTATGGTTCTCAACTCAAAGGAATTATATACATAAATTAAAATAAATCAACATAACTTTAAAAAAAATTTTTTTGCCATGCTTGTAGCCAGAATCAGTCATATACATCAGGGGAATAAATGACTTCTATTAAGGAGTTCTAGTATGGCACTGTAGGATAATCACTGGACTGTAAGGTCGGTTTGAATCACAAGGTTAGTGGTTCAAACTCACCAGATCCTCTTCGGAAACCCTATGTAGGGCCACTATGAATCAGAACTGACTTGATGGCATTTACCAACAGCAACATTTACCATTGCCAGAGTTAGCAAATAAAGTAGAGGATGCCTACTAAAATTTAATTTCATATAAACAGTGAGTGATTTTTATATGTGGAGAACATGGTGGCTCTCTAGGATAAGCACTGGACTGGGAACCATAAAGTTAGTAGTTTGAGCCCACCAGCCACTCTGCAGGAGAAAGATGAGGTTTTCTGCTCACAAGGTTTTACAGCCACAGAGATCCTATACAGGGTTGCTATGAGTCCAAATGGACTTGACTTCACTTAACAGAAATGTTTACATGCAAATATGCCCCATGCAATATTTAGCTACCATGAAGTAGTTGGAATATACTTATACTAAAAAATTATTTTACTTATCTGAAAATCAAATTTTACGAAGTGTCCTGTATTGTATCTGACAATTCTATTGTGACGTGTTTTTGATTTGAGGTGAGGTTAGGATTTGGGGTGGTGTAGAAAAACTCTTACACACACACATACACTAAAGAGGGTCAGAAAAGCCTCAAAAGAAATTTACACTTTCAGTACAAACATGAGAGCAAATTTTCTAACCAAAATAGTGAAAGAAAATAGACAATGGGAACAATAAGAAGAGCTAGAATTTATTATTTATTTAATTTATTATTGGATGAAGTATCTAGTTTGAAGCCAACCAGTATTTAGACATTGAGGATATGAAAAAAATTCTGTTCTCAGAGAGATCTTAGAAAAATGTGAAGCCTTCAGAAAAGTTCAAAGACCAGTACATAAGCATGCTTAGTACACATTTCAGTTAGATTTACTAATAGTCAACATTTTGCCATTTTTACTTTCATTATCTCATTCTGTTTACGTATGTGTGTCTTTCATCACATAAGGAGCTCTGGTAGCATAGGGGCTAACCACAATTCTAAAGAGTTGCTATGAGCCACAATCAACTCTATGGCAGTGGTTCTGTATTTCTTCACTTATCGATACTTTCCTGCCAAGCCTTTAGTTTCAGACACCAAGACATTACCATGATATCCATGATACTTTCCTGCCAAGTAGGTTTCAAACACCATGACATCTTGACCCTTAAAAAACTTAAGAATTTAATATAAAAACAAAGAAGGCCCTTATATATCAAATTGCCATTACCATTCTCAAAATTGGGACATAGGAACAATATATTTTCTTATAGAGCATCCGTATTACACAATTTCCCAATTGTATCAACAACGTCCTTAATGGTTAGCATGTTCACTTCTTACAAAAGCCCATGTAAGTTTTGTTTTTATCATGTCCCATTTTACAGACAGAGGAACCTCTGGAGAGCTACATAGTTTGTTCAAAATTATAAGCAGAAAAATTGGAGTTTGTACAAAAGCAGCCTGGCTTCAGAACATGCATTCTTTACCAGTATGCAATATTCATTAATGCATATTCATCAGTATTGAATGCTTGAGCTAAGGATGAACAGGAAATCTCTAATGATGAAGACATTATTGAAAAATGAGCCTTGTCCCAAATTACAGTTTTCTTAGAACCAGACTTGAGCCCTAAAGAACATTCGCCAAGCAAGGATATATGTCTTCTCATATTTTTTGTGTATCTTTGTATATAGGTAGTTTGCAAAGTACACGAGCTCTTAAGTCAGATAAGCTTGAGAAATCATGCTATTGAGATTTATTTCATTTACTTCTCTGGTTTACTCTTTAATCTTCTACATGAAGATAAGTCAGAGTCTGACTCAAGATTACCATATCCACTTCCCTTTAATTCTCCATCTTAATACTGAATTCTAGTGCACAAATGTAACAGAATTAACTAGTCATAAGTCTTTTGGTAATCCATGGAACATTTTTTTTTTTTTTCCTCTATACTAATGCATCTTTGTAAAACAGAAAATTGTGATGAAATTAAGGCTTTGGGACCAGTGTGATAAATATTGTTTAGTCTACCAGCTGCTCCGCGGGAGAAAGATGAGGCTTTCTACTCCCATAAGGATTTACACCCTCGGAAACCCTGTACAGGGTCGCTATGGGTCGGAACCGACTCGACGACACTTAACAACAACAACAATAGGTTATCTTCATCATTCATCTAATCATTATAAACTATCTGAGACCTGGCGTGGTGCTATAAGATCAGCAGTGGATTGATAACTGCACGGGCTGTGGTTCAAACCCACCAACCACTCCTTGGAAACCCTATGCTATATTGCTATGAGTCAGAACTCTTTACGTTGGGACTGACTGAATGGCACTTAACAATAACAACAATAACATCTGAATATATCATAGAATCATCAGATCTAATATTTGGAATGGATCGTCAAAGTCTAAGAAGTTTTTTTACTTACTAATGTTCAGAAGTTACTCATTTTTATGTAGTAAAATTGTCTAATCACTTCCTTTATGGCCTTCTCTTTTGCTTTGATGCATCTAGTGGTGGTTGTCCACTCCTCACCATCCTACCTGAGGGAATTGAGCTGGTGGTGGTGGTATGCCATGGAGTCGGTTCCAACTCATAGCAACCCTGTACAGGGTTTTTGAGGCTGTAAATCTTTATGGGAGCAGAAAGCCTCATCTTTCTCCCACAGAATGGCTGGTAGTTTTGAACTGCTGACCTTGAGGTTAGCAGTCCAATCTGTAACCACAATCTCTGAGTGCAGAATGGTCACTCTTCCCCATAACTGCCCCAAGCATTAGGAGTCACCATTAGGTTAGTGGGTTTCTCCAGAGGAATGGGACAAAACATTCACTTGGAGTAGCCAATGACAGCACAGGATAGATTCATGCCTACAGGCCAAACACCAACATGAGTGGGCAATCTGATGGTGAAACTCTCACTAGACTATGCCAAGAGATTTGGAAGACAGCTACCTGGAAAACTGATTGGAAGAGATCTATATATGTGCCCATTCCAAAAAAGATGACTCAACAGAATGTGGACATCTTAAAACAATATCATTAACATCATGTGCAAGTAGATTTTTGCTGAAGATACTTAAAAATGGTCGCAGCAGTATATCTACAGTGAGCTGCCAGAAATTCAAGTCAGATTCAGAAGAGGAGGTAACATGAGAGATATCATTGCTGATGTCAGATGGATATTGGCTACAAGTAAAGAATATCAGAAACATGTTTACACATTACACCTTATAAGCTATACAAATGCATTTGACTGTATGGATCATAACAAACTGTGGATACTGGGGATTCTAAAACACAGAATTATAGTCATGAAGAAACAGTAATAGACCAAAAGGCAGAAAACAAAGGGGATATTGAATGATTTAAAATCAGGAAAAATGCATTCCAGCATTATATCCTTTCACCATACTTATTCCATCTGTATGTTGAGCAAATAATGTGAGGACCAGGTTATAAGGCATTATGATTGGAGAAAGATTCATTAATAACTTGCAATGTGCAGAATATATTGCTTGATGAAGGGGAAGAGGGCTTGAAATATTTACTGATGAAAATCAAAGACTACAGCCTTCAGTATGGATTGCATTTCAATTAAAAGAAAACAAAAATCCTCACAACTAGACCAATAAATAATTCCAAAATTAATGAAGAGAGATTAAAGTTCTCAAAGACTCCACTTTGCTTGGATTCACAGTCAGCACTCATGGAAGCGGCAGTCAAGACATCAAAGGTCACTATGCAAATCTGTTGTAAAAGTCTTCATTAAAGTGTTAAGGAGCAAAGATATCAGTTTAAAGTCTAAACTGTGTCTGCCCCAAACCATGGCATTTTTAATCGTCTCATATGCATATGAAAATAGGACAATAAGAAAGACTGTAAAAGAATCAATGCATTTGAATTATGGTGTTGGTGGAAAACATTGAAAGTACAATGGACTGCCAGGAGAACAACAAATCTGTATTGGGAGTACAGTCAGAATGTTCCACAGAAGCCAGGAAGTCCAGAAGTCATTTCTCATTCTTTGGATGTGCTGTCAGGCAGGACCAGTCCCTGAAGAAGGACATCATCCTTACTAAAGCGGAAGGTCAGTGAAAAAGAGAAAGATTCCCAATGAGATGGATTGGCCCAGTGGCAGTAGCTAAAACATAATAATCACAAAGCTGGTGCAGGATTAGGCAGTGTTTCCTTCTGTTGTGTATAGAGCAGCAATGAATTGTAACTGATTTGGGGCACCTAATAGTAACAATAACATAGAAAATCACCAGGGCCTAGATAAAGGCAACATGAAGTTTTCAGATGAAGACTAAAATATTAACTAGGTGAGCTTTATTTAACACAGCTTCTGGACACCTTAACCCTTATAGTAGTTCTTGCAGTGAAATCACACAATATTCTCTGCATGGTGGCTCCTCTCTTGAAATATTTTTCCTATTCAGAACCACATGCTACGGTCCCAGCTCCTGTCATTTTACCTAGCTAGCCTTCTTTTTCACTTCCCTCACCTAAAGCACTATTTTATGGTGGCTCATTTGGAAGACATCTGATGAGAATCCAGATTGTTAGAAATCAAAGAGGAATATTTTTATTCTTCCCTGGGAAAGGTAACCTTTCGCCTGAGAATGAATCCTTTGAATGAGGAACAAATAAAAGGTGAAATCGACTGTGTTCATATGTGAAAAACTTTTAGGCTATGTATTTATATTCTGGATCCTGGTGTGGCGCTGTGGATAAGCACTAGACTGCAAACCATAGTTGGTGATTCAGACCCACCAGCTCATCCTTGGAAACCCTATGCAGGGTCACTATGAATCAGAACTAACTCAATGGCACTTAACAACAATAACAACCTACCCACTGCCATTGAGTTGATTCTGACTCATAATGACACTATAGAACAGAATAGAACAGCCCCTTAGAATTTCCAAGGTTGTAAATGTTTATGGAAGTCACCTGCCACATCTTCTCCCACAGAGCAGCTGGCAGATTCAAACAATTGATCTTTCAGTTAGCAGTCCAGAGCTCAACCTATGTACCAATGGAGTGGCTGTGTACCACTGAGTTGTTTCCAACTCACAGCCACCCTGTCTGTAAATCTTTACAGAAACAGAAAGACTCATCTTTCTCCCATGGAGCAACCGGTATATTTGAACTACTGACCTTGCAGTTAGCAGCCCAGCTTGCAATCCACTATGCTACCAGAGCACATGCTCATATACGACTGTTGTTGTTAAGTGCGGCTGAGTTAGTTCTGACTCATATAATAATGTATAGGGTTTCTGAGTAGCAGTGGATGGGTTTGAACAGACAACCTTGCCTACAATGCCACACCATGTGCCACTAGGAGAACTCTATAGTCTGCCACCCACAGAATATGGTTTTGCCATTGTTCTAATATAAAAACCAATTTGTATTTGTGACAGAGCTGTAAATCCAAAGCAAACCAACTGCCATGGAGTATATTCCAACTTAGAGCAACCCTGCAGAACTCTAGTTGTTAAGTACCATCAAGTCAGTTTCAATTCATGGCAACCATGTATAGGGTTACAAATCTTTGCGGAAGCAGAAAGTCTCATCTTTCTCCAGTTGAGCATCTGGTGTGCTAGAACCACCAGCCTTGTGGTTCTTAGTCCATGGCTTGTCCTCTAGAGTCAGTAAGCTTCCTTACAGAGCTCTGGTAGTGGTGGTGTGCCGTCATTTTCAACTGTTAGTGACCCTGTGTAGGTTTTCCGAAGATGTAAATCATTCAGAATGATTTAGGAACAGAAAGCCTCATCTTTCTCCTGTGGAGAGCTGATGCATTCTAACTGCTGACCTTGTGATTAGCAGCCCAGTTCGTAACCTACTACGTTACCAGGGCTCCTGTTTACAGAGTTATAAATGTCTATTCCTCTGGTAGCGTAGTGGTTACGAATCGGGCTGCGAACCTTAAGGTCAGTGCTTCGAAACTACCAGCCGCTCCACGGGAGAAAGATGAGGCTTTCTACTCCCGTAAGGATTTACACCCTCGGAAACCCTGTACAGGGTCGCTATGGGTCGGAACCGACTCGAAGGCACTTCACAACAACATTCCTCTATCTCAGAATAGTAGAATCTTAATTTTTACTTGGAGGCCTGGTGTGGCACTGTGGGTTAATTCGCCAGACTTCAAAGCCATTTGAAATGCAAGGTCAGTGGTTCAAGCTCACCAGCTGCTCCTTGGAAACCCAACACAGGGTCACTATGGGTTGAAATCAACTCAACGGCACTTGACAACAACAACAACTATTTTTACTTGGATATGTGGCTACAGAATACACTCCTATTTCTTCTCTTCGCTAGATGTGGCCATTTGATGTATGTGTTGGCAAGGTGTGCATGCGATGTATGCAATTTCTGGGTTGCGTCCCTATAGAGAAGTATTATTCTCATCCCTTCCTCTACTTTGCGGTTTTGCTTTCCTACTGACTGGAATTCAATCAGTGATAAACCATCTATGGCAATGTGAGTAAATGCAAGAGTGTGGAGATGGCAGAATGACAAGATAAAAAACAAAATCTGACTTTGAGGAACTACATACCAATCCTGGACAGAAAATTCTAGAGTTTCACCCCAAACCTACTGAGATGGAAATTCTGGAAAAAAGCAGTTGATTCTGATGCGCTGTAAAGTTTTGCTTAGTGCTGTTGAGTCAGTTCCCACTCATAGTGAACTTGTCGAGGGTTCCCGAGGAGCAGCTGGTAGATTTGAACTGCTGACTTTGTGGTTCACACCGTCCTTGCAGTTCAGTGCTCTATCCTACAGTGCCACGCTATTCTGGGTAGCACAAAAGATTAAATGCTCAACTACTACGTGAAAAGTTGCCAGTCTGAACATACACAGAGATGCTTTGGAAGACCAGTAGGAGATAGAAATCGGTGAAGAAATATCCCAGCTTTCTGTCCTTGAAAGGACCATTGAGGTTTGTCCTATATTCTTTGGTTGATGTTATTAAGTGTTGCCAAGTCAGTTCTGATTCATAGTGACCCTGTATAGAGTTGCCAAGGAGCAGCTGGTGAATTTGAAGTGCCAAGTTTGCATTTTATACGACTGCTAATCCTTCAGCAGTTTGAAACTACCAACTATTCAGTGGGAGCAAGATGAGGCTTTTTTCGCCCGTAAAGATTTACAGCCTCGGAAACCCTGTACAGGGTCACTATTAGTTGGAACCGACTCCATGGCACATCACAACAACAATCCTTCAGCAAGTGCGTATCCTACAGCATCACACCAGGACTCTGGAGTCCTTAAACCCCTACTGCCCACAGTGGTAAACTCCCTAACACACCCTTTAGTGACTTTTCTCTCTTTCTACCAATCAATCTGTGCTGGAAGAAGGACAGCCAGAATCCTCTTTGGAAGCCAAGATGACCAGACTTCTTCTCTTATACTCTGGACATATTGTCAGGAGGGACCAGTCCTTTGAAAAGGATATCATGTTTGGTAAAATGAAAGGTTAGAGAAAAAGAGGAAGACTTCCAATGACATGGATTGGAACAGTAGCAGCAGCAATGGTCGCAAATGAAGCAACAATTGTGAGGTTGCTGCAGGTTTGGGCAGTGTTTCTTTCTGTTATGCATGGGGTCCATATGAGTTGTACTGACTCGATGACACCTAACAACAGCAAAAACCCTCACTGCCCCATTGTCTTGTCTTGTCTTCCTGGGATCACTTGCCAAATCAGCTGTTGTGCTGTTATTAAGTGCCACAGAGTAAGTCCTGACTCATAATCATCCTGTATAGAGTTTCCAAGGAGCAGCTGGTGGGTTTGAACTGCTGACCTTGTGATTCACAGTCCAGTGCTGATCCTACAGTGCCACACCTGGAATGCACCAATTCAGCTAGTGGCATCCAAATCCTTGTCTCAGTATCTGTTTCTGAGTGAATCTAACCTTAGGCACTACTTCATCATTACCATTTTTGTGGCTGAAATTCAAGCATCTTCCTTCATCTGAGAAAAAGATGCCATTGCCTTCAGCAACATGGTTCTGTATTCATGGTAGAAATGCACTCATTTGCACAAACAGATTAAGTACCTCCCTGCCTTTCTAGCAGCATACTAAACCAGAAGAAAATGGTACACAGTCAAGCCTCCAATGTTCAAGTTTTTAAAAACTGACAGAATAAAACCTGAGGGATATGTAGTTTGAATTTTTCTTCTGCATGACCTTAAGAATTTTAAAAAATCAGATTTTTAAAAGATGAATAAAATATACATGCATGCTATTTTATTGCCACTGTTTTATGAAAATGAAACTAAAATTTTGAATTTACAATTTATAATCATAATGTATTATCAGCAGTCAAGAAACCCAACGACGTATTACATTAGGCAAATCTGCTGCACAAGACCTTTTTTAAGTGTTGAAGAGCAGAGATGTCAGCTTAAGGACTAAGGTGAACCTGATCCAAGCCATCGTGTTTTCAATAACCTCATATGCATGCGAAAGCTGGACAGTGAATAAGGAAGACCATAGAAAAATTGATGCTTTTGAGTTATGGTGTTGGAGAAGAATATTGAAGGTTCCATGAAGCTGCCAAAAGAACCAATAGATCCATTTTGGAAGAAGTGTAGCCAGAGTGCACCTTGGAGGCCAAGATGGTCAAACTTCACCTCTTATACTTCAGACATATTGTCAGGATAGACCAGTCACTGGAGAAGGATATCAAGTAACGTGAAGGGTCACAGAGAAAAAGAGGAAGACCCCCAGTGAGAAGGATTGGCAAAATGGCAGCATCAACGGGCTCAAGTGTGGCAACAATTGTGAAGTTGGCCCATGACTGGGCAGTGTTTCGATCTGTTGTGCATAGGGTCACTATGAGTTAGTACCAACTCGATGGCACCTAACAATGACAACAATAACAACAGTTTTTTTTTTAAGCACAGAACTTGTCCCTTTAGGATATCACTGCAGACATCGGTCTAAGTCTATAAAACTGCTTTGTTAAAGGTTAGATTTGATTTCTTAACAATAGCATGACCTATCATTTGTTCCATCATCTGGTTCCTTTGGTTCAGTGTGAGCCTGTAGGACTAATGAGGCAGGGAGCTGGCATCATGCTGATCTTGCTTTACTGTCTGGGTAAGGAAAACAGTGTCTGAACCTGCTTGAGCTCTTTGGCTCTTTACTGGCCAACTCAATAGCAGAATGGTAAGCCAATCTAATAGCTGCCAATGGGATGCTGCTACTACTGCCTACACTATTGTTTACAGACTGCTTGACCTTGGCCATGACACCTTGACTACTTAACAAGAAGTGGAGAGAAAAGTCCTGGAGGCCTGCATTTGGGTAAGAGTGGAGAATCATGAAACCTACTCAATTATAAAAGCTACATAATGATGCAGGTGATTGGGATTCCTAGCTTAAAATGTAAAGATAAACAAAAGTAAAAAAGACTCTGAGACTAAGGATTGAGTCATGAGTGGAAGTTCTACTGTCAAGTTGAAACCCATTTTGACATAGAGGATAAACTTTGGAAGGTGAAGCTCTGGGAAGGAACACAGATCTGTTGGTTCTTCTGGCAGCCCATGGTACTTACAATATTCTCCTCCAACACCATAACTCAAAAGCATCAATTCTTCTATGGTCTTCCTTATTCACTGTCCAGCTTTCGCATGCA
>NW_006408627.1:8037286-8040969 GCF_000296735.1 Chrysochloris asiatica
AATATTCTCCTCCAACACCATAACTCAAAAGCATCAATTCTTCTATGGTCTTCCTTATTCACTGTCCAGCTTTCGCATGCATATGAGGCTATTGAAAATATCATGGATTGGATCAAGCGCACTTTAGTCCTCAAGCTGACATCTTTGCTCTTCAACACTTTAAAAAGGTCTTGTGCAGCACATTTGCCTAGTGCAATACATCATTTGCTTTCTTGACTGCTGCTTCCTTGTATTTTGATGGTTGATCCAAGAAAAATGAAGCCCTTGACAACTTTAATCTTTTCTCCGTTGATAAGAATATTGTTGTTGTGAAGTGCCATCAAGTCAGTTCTGATCCATTTAGGGTTTCCAAGGAGCAGCTGGTGAGCTTGAACCACCAATCTTACAGATCAAACGGCTTTGCAGTCTGGCGCATTAACCCATAGCACCAAACCAGGACTCCAATAAGAAACTTGTTGTTGTTGTTGTTATGTGCCATGGAGTCGGTTCCTACTCATAGCGACCCTGTACAGGGTTCTGAGGCTGTAAATCCTTACAGGAGCAGAAAGCCTCATCTTTCTCCCATGGAACAGCTGGTAGTTTCCAACTGCTGACCATGAGATTAGCAGCCCGATTCGTAACCACTATGCTACCAGAGCTCCTTGACAGGAGACTTGTTGTGGTTAAGTGCCATTGATTGGTTCCAACCCATAGCAACCTTGTATAGGGTTTCCAAGTAACAGCTGGTGAGCTTGAACACCAACCTTGCAGTTCAAATGGCTTTGTAGTCTGGCACACTAACCCATAGCACCACATCATGACTCCTGATAAGAAACTAGTGGTGGTGGTGGTGGTGGTAGTGTGCCATGGAGTCGGTTCCGACTCATAGCGACTCTGTTCAGGGTTTTCAAGGGGGTAGCTAAATAAGAAACTGTGTTATCACCACCTCCCATAGGGAGGTAAGTGTGAAACTGCCTGTGGCATCTGTTTAGTAGGCTACTTATCTCTCTTTGCTCTCCTCAGGGCACTTCATCAAGACCTGAGTTAGACTATAGCCAGATCTCGCATATGTGTTCTGTATGGGGAAATGCAAAGTTGTCATGGTACTACAGCAAAAAGTTCCCCCTCTTCCAGATACCAATACTGGGGAGACTTATTAGTATCCCAGATTATTCAAAAGGAGCCACCCACACAGGGGAGTTCAAATAGGCTAAGCAAGAGCTTAGCATATGACAAAGGGTTACTTCTGTCAGATGATCCATAACCAGCATGTGGGCCACCATTAGCCTTCTCATATATGAAATGGTTTCTCAACACAGGTGTCATGGTGGAGGTGGATGGTCTGAGGAATTGGGGTGATCACAATATAGCTCTTTCTCAAAAATGACTCTGCTCTTCAACATGTGGTCAATTTAAGTCTAATCCCTCATCTCAAGTCCTGTGTATCAATTTCAGTATGATGCCTCAGCCAATCCTCAGCTGGAAGTTCAGGTGACCCATATTTAATCTGTGGGGAGCATTGACTATTTCCCCACTTTCCAATTTATTATTGCAAAACATGATTTATCCTGTTGATTTCTACCACCCTTTCTTCTTTTAATTAAACTTTATTCTTGCAAAATTATATTTCTGGCTTTCTAGATGATTGCTTCTGATGTGGGTTCAAGGGCCTACCTCAAAAGTAAATAACTAAACATTGGTTCCATTTTGGATTCATCCTTTAAAAGACAAAACAGAAATTCTTCCTGAGGCAACATGAATCACTCTCATGAGGACAAGAAATAGTGGAAGTGTGAGAAAGGCAGGAAAATGTGAACACACCCGTAGGAAAATCTAAAGTCAAAATATAAGAGTCTCTTTTTTAAAAAAGAATCAACTTTGATTAAAAGGAAACCATGAAGCAATTGCTTGAATAGTTTATTTTGATTTTAGTAAATCTTTTCTGCCCTTAATCTTTAAAATCCTCTTGGGTTAAACGCATCATTTAGCTGGAGCTGTTGGGCTAAGAATAAAAATTCCCGTGGAAATTACATTCTATTTTTCTCAGACGAATGTACCCTTTTCCTTCAAATACTCTTAAAATCCAAGAAGATAATGTTAATGTGTACATAACTGGTCATATCTCTTTTTTAAATATAAACTCAACACTGAATATTTCAGTCAAGAATCAACAAACTCCGTGGGGGGGGGGGGGGATGTGTAATAAAAACCAGATAGTAAATATTTTTGCCTTTTAGGCTATTATGTCACAGATACTTAATTGTCATTGTAGCAAATGTGATGATACATAATATATAAACTATCGGATATAGCTGTATTCCAATAAAATGCCATTTACGAAAGTAGATGGCATGCCAGATTGAGCCCACAAACTACAATTTGCTGACCCCTGTTTTTGAGATTTGCATGAAGTCATAAACCACAAAAAAACTGATTATTTGAAAAATTTTAGCTCCTGTTGATCGTATATCATTGTTGTGTGCCATTGACTCATAGTGACCCTGTAACGCCATAGTGACCAGGGAACGAGGCGGCTCCATAAGATAAACCCTGGACTACGAACCACAAGGTCTACAGTTAGAGCCTGCCAGCCACTTCATGGGGAAAAGATGAGGTTTTCTGCTCCTGCGAAGATTTAAAGTCTTGGAAACCCTACACAGAATCGCTTTGAGTCAGGACTAACTGCACGGTACTTAACAACACAGGATTTCCACAGAGCAACTATGGGTTTGAACCGTCAGTGTTATGGTTAGTAGTCCAGTGTTAATCCTATAGGATATAAATAAACTATCAGTGAACTCTTTGTTTTCTTCCTTCCTTCCTTCCTTTCTTTGTTAATTAAGTAATTAACTTTATATTGAAGCTTGTTTCTTTGTTTCAAGCTCTTATTTTGAAAACTCATGAAGCTTTCTGAGTTTCATCTGTCTTCTTCATAGTAAAAAGTGTTTGACAGTTCCTGGAACAGAGCACGGCAAAAAGTGTCCTTCTCTCTGGTAAATAGCATGTTCGCTCTTCTAGCCAACCTTTAACTATCTTGTGACAGGGGTGATCAGATGTGCCTCAGCACGTAGCCAGCTGAGAAAAAGCTTGTTCTTGATTCTAGCTGGAGGACAGTTGTGTCAAATCAGCAGCATCATATAAAATAGTCATGCTGTGCCGAGTAGTTTATTATTAAATCCAGCACACCAAAGATTTTGAAAGTAGCTTTCAGCCAATGCTCAATACCTGAATTGCTATCAGGAATGACAGGGGCACATTGTATTCACCAGAGATGGCTGAAGCAAACTCATCCATCCGAAGGCTTCCTTCAAGGTCACCTTGGCACTTCTCATCTAGTTGTCAAGCCTATTTCTGCACCCCTGGAATATGGCTGCATTTCCAGGACCATGAAAGTGACTTAACAGATCCAGGCTTAGCCCCACACAACTTTTATTACTTGATCTTCAACTACGCAACCCTCATGAGCAAAGTCCAGAACATTCTGCTAGCGAGAGGTCATGTGGCGAAGCATCACAAAACCAAGCATGGAACTAAAGCCATTTTAGATTTGCAGCCCAGCCAAGCAACTACTGAATCAGCCCCTCTCTGACATGATAGATTGAAATTGAGAACCACACACAGCTAAATCAAGTCAACCCATAGTATCCTGAGGTGTTGCAGGTTTAAAATTAAGAAAGGTGTGCAACAAGGTTGTATTCTTTCAC
>NW_006408627.1:8041829-8047485 GCF_000296735.1 Chrysochloris asiatica
TAATAGTCTTTACAGGAGCAGATAGATCACCTGGTCTTTCTCCACAGAGTATGTTCAAACCAGCAGTCTTCTGGTTAGAAGCCATGTACTTAACCAGGGTTCCTAAATACAATGACTCCTACTACCAACTGCCATTGACTTAATTCTGACTCATAGAAAATCTATAAAGGGCAGAGTAGAAACTGCTCATAAGGATTTCCAAGACTGTAAATCTTTACAGAAGCAAACAGCCTCATCTTACTCCCATGGAATGATTGATGAGTTTGAACCGTCCATCTTGAAGTTTTCAGTCTAATACATAGCCCACAGTGTCACCAGGGCACCTTAAATACAATTAATACTGTTACTGTTGTTGTGTGCCATCAAGTTGGTCCCAACTCATAGCAACTCTGTATAGGGTTTCTAAGAGTGGCTGGTAGGTTTGAACTGCTGATTCTGTAGTTACCAGTCCAGTGTATATCTACAGTGCCATTGTTGGTTTTTGTTAAGTGCTGTAGAATCAGTTCAAACTCATAGCAACCCTGTATAGGGTTTCCAAGGAACAGTTGGTGGGTTTGAACCACCACCTTGCGATTCAAACCATTCTTATGGTCCAATGTTTCATCCCACAGCACCACACCAGGACTGAAATGCACTGCATGCTGTTAACTTGTTATGTGCCATCGAGTTAATTCCGACTCACAGTGACCCTATATAGGGTTTCCAAAGAGCAGCTGGTAGGTTTGAACTGCTGACCTTGTGGTGAACAGTCCAGTGCTGATCCTACAACACCACACAACTCTATGTTCTGCCTCCTAAGGAAGAGATTCTTGGTCTTGAAAAACAAAACGGCAACCTCTGAAAAAGATTATTTTGAGAGTGAGATATATTTTCCCCTTGAGGTTGCACAGCAAAGTTTTTCAGTCACTTCCAGCAAAGTTACCATGTCCTGAAGGAAAGGGCTGTATCATTATAATTACATTTTAACTACATCCTCTAAGTTACATTTTAAGATGTAATAAGACATCTTTCTAATATAAAAATAAAGACAAATTATATTGACATGTCTAGTAATAGCTGAATGAGTAAATAAATATCCCAGAGAAATGAACACGGCTTTATGCTGTTCCATGACCATCCATGGTTCCATATCTGGCTGAAATTTCCAAAAACTAAGAGAAAAAATAATAAGGGCTAAAAATAAAGATAGTTTTGGGGTAGAGGAGAATGCTGGCTATGAGCAATATGACATCTTTTTCTAGCTTGGAATGAATATTGACGCTCATGAATGAAAATATTTAAAAGAAACATTTTCCTCTGCTAAAAACAGGACAAGAGTCTCACAAGACACCCATTTTGGAAATATTCTGGAGACCAATAGGATATAAATATTGTTGTTGTTAAGTGTTGTTGAGTCAGTTCCAACTCATAGTGATGCTTTATTGGGTTTCCCAAGGAGCTGCTGGTGGGTTTGAATGGCCAACCTATGGTTAGTAGTTCAATGTACATCTTACAATGCCACAGCAGGACTTTAGACTTCTCTAAAACTGTGTCAGATTTTTAAGGGAGTTCTGGTGTGGCGCTGTGGGCTAATGCACTGGACTGCAAAGTCATTTGAACCACCAGGTCAGTGGTTCAAGCTCACCAGTTGCTCCTTGGAAACCCTATATAGGGTCACTATGCATCAGAACCGACTCGATGGCACTTAACAACAACAAGGTAAAGAGGAGGTAGTTCAACAGAGCCTCTCTTTTGGACTCACAATGTTGTAAAGGTTTTCCTGCTAATTTAGCTGGAGTCATGTTTCTTTTTTATTGGGTATATAAATTATAAAATATAGACCTATGGTTTTTAGAGTTCTGTGTGTACATATATGCATGTGGAGTGCTGGTGTGGCACTGTAGGATAGACATAGGACTTCTAATTGCAAGACTAGCTGTTCAAACCCACCAGCCCCTCCTCAGAAACCCTCTAAAGAGTTGTTATGAGTTGGAACCCATTCAACAGCACTTAACAACAACAACATGTATGTATGTATACATTTATTTCTAACTGCCTGAGATGGTACAGAGAAATGTGTTACATTATAATGCTAAAAAGTAAGTTCAGAATCAAGATCTGAAAGGGGATTAAAAAAATATTTTCTATAATGGAAAATTTAAAAGATGTGTATCAAAGTAATTAGGCCAAGAGTGCAAGCACAGAAAGGATGACTGGGGATGTCCCAGAACTGAATGGAAAACAAAACAAACAAAAAAAGTATTCCCTAAGTGAGAATCCAATAACTAGTACTGGTGGTATAGTTTCCAACTTAGCTAAAATTTTATAATTACTCACACTCAAGTGAGGGGTAAGACATAAGGGAAAAAACAAAAACAAAAACAAAAAAACAGCTACTTTCATATTAAAATCTCTTGGAGGAGGAGTTCTATAAGCAAGCCTGGTCCAGGCAAGCAAATTTAGGTAAAGATCAGTGGAGGTGTTTATTCTTGAACCAGTAACCAGAAGAAAAGTTGCTTTGTTCTTCCTCGCTTTTCTCTATTGTCCCTGAGTTACTTTCTCCCTTTCCACAATTAGACATGGTTTAGGGACATATAACCATTTTATAGGAACTAGATTTTTTAAATTTGTTTATTGGTTCCTAAGTAATATTATAGCAAAACTTTTTACTACACAAAAATATTTAGAAAATCTACACTGAGTTTGTGAAGTTTAAATCCAATCCAAAGGACAAATTTCAAGAAGGTGACAAAAGAATCTCTACTTCACGTAACTTTAGCAAGTAGTCATTCTTTTTTGTTTTTTTCCAAATAGAGTTTCTCCTTTGTAACCTTCCAGTCAGAACAAGATTTCTTTTTTAGCTTTTGGCAATTGTAGGTTCTAAATTTAAGACTTGAGTTGAATTTTTTTTTAAGGTTTTAATTCATGTTAGCTTTGGGAACATGTATATTTAGCTACTGCCAGTAAAACTGCAACTAACTCAAAATTTTCTTTCATAATTCTATTGTTTTTCTCTTTGTAGAGTACAGGTACTTCTATATCAGAAGTAAACATTTCCCATCATTTAAATGAGGAAGAAATCTCTTTCAGACACAATAAAATTCTTTTGAAAAAAGAAAAACAATTTAAAAAAAAAATCACCTTTGAAAACTGTCAGAGGTATTTATAAAATTATAACAATGAAAAACAATACATTCTGGCTGTATATCAAGTCCCTACTTTTTTCCTGATCATTCAAAAACAGATACTTAATATTGAAGAACAGTACAAAAATGAATGTTTTGTTAGGTTGCATCCAGTTGTTACCAACTCAAAGTGACCTTATGCAAGACAGAATGAAACACTGCCCAGTCCCGCACCCACCTCACAATCTTTACTACACTTGAGCCCATTGGTGTTTCCACTGAGCATACTCTCATTGGGTGTTCCTCTTTTTCACTGACCCTCCATTTTACCAAACATGATGTCATTCTCTGGGATTGATCCCTCCTGATAATACATCTGAAGTATGAGTGAGAAAATCTGGCCATCCTGGCTACTAAGTAGCATTCTAGCTGTACTTTTCCAACAGATTTGTTTATTCTTCTGGCAATCCATGATACTCAATATTCTCTTCCAACACTATAGCATAAATGCATCAGTTCCTCTACAGTCTTCCTTATTGATTGTCCAACTTTTACATGCATATGAGGCAGTGGAAAATATCATGGTTTGGGTCAAGTGCACCTTAGTTCTCAAACTGACAGCTTTGCTCCTCAACACTTTAAAGAGGTCTTGTGCAGATTTACCGAGGACAATACATACATCCTTTGATTTCCTGACTGCTGCTTCCATGAATTTTGATGGTTGCTTGGAGCAAAATGAACTCTGTAACAGCTTCAACCTTTTCTTCATTTATATGGATGTTGTTTATTGTTCCAGTAGTGAGGATTATTGTTTTCTTTATATTGAGGTGCAACCCATATGGAAGGCTGTGGTCTTTGATCTTCATCAGTAAGTATTTTAAGTTCTCTGTGCTTTCAGCAAGCAAGTTTGTATCATCTGCATATTATCATTTATTCAATCCTGATGTTAAATTTTATTCGCATAATCCAGTTTCTCAGATTATTTGCTCAGCATACAGATTGAATAAGTATGGTGAAAGACTACAATGCTAGCGCACATTTTTCCTGATTTTAAACCATTCGGTGTCCCTTGTTCTGTTCAAACAACTACCTCTTGGTCTACGTGCAGGTTTCTCATGAGCACAATTCAGTGTTCTGGATTTCTCTGCAACGTTCTCCATGGCTTGTCATGAGCCACACAGTTGAAAGCCTTTGCGTAGTCAATAAAGGAAAAATAAACATCTTTCTTGAATTCTCTGCATTCTGTCAAGATCTGACATCAGCAATGATATCCCTTGCTCCATGTCCCCATCTGAATCTGGCCTGAACCTCTGGCAGCTCAGTCAATGTACTGCTGCAGCCAGTTTAAAATTATATTTAGCAAAATTTTGCTTTTGTGTAATATTAATGATATTATCAGATGATTTCCATTTTCCTTAAGTTGCCTGATTTTGGAATGAGCACAAATATGAATCTCTTCCAAATTTATTGGTATACAAGAGTGAGTGACTCCAGTATTACCTCAGTTTGTCAAAAGATTTCAATTTACATCCCATCAATTCCAGGAGCTTTGTTTTTTTGCCAATACTTAAAGTGTGCCTTACACTTCTTCATTCAGGAACATTGGCTCTTGATCATATAATACCTCTTGAAATGGTTGAAGATCATCAACCATTTTTTTTGATACAATGACTGTGTATTCCTTCCAACTTCTTTTGATGTTTCCTGAATCATTCAATATTTTTTCCAATGGTGGCTGTATGCCACTGAGTCAATTCTGACTCATAGCAACCTTGTATAGAGGTTCTGGGCTGCAAATTTTCACGGGAGCACAAAACCTCATTTTTCTACTATGGAGTGGCTGGAAGATTTGAACTACTGACTTTTTGGTTAGCAGACCAGTTTGTAATCCACTACGCTACCAAGGCTCCTTATTTTTCCCATGTTGTTGTTGTTAGGTGCCATCGAGTCGTTACAGACGCAGAGTGACCTTATGCACAACAGAACAAAACATTGTCAGATCCTGGGCCAACCTCACTATTGTTGTCTTGCTTAAATCCATTAATGCTGCCACTTGGCCAATCCATCTTACTGGGGGTCTTTCTCTTTTATCTGACCCTCCACCTTACCAAACATGATATCCTTCTCCAGCGACTAGTCCCTCCTGACAATATGTCTGAAGTATGAGAGACAAAATTTGGCCATCCTAGCCTCCAAGGAACACTCTGGCTGCACTTCTTCCAACACAGATATGTTAGTTCTTTAAGCAGCCCACGACACTTTCAATATTCTCCTCCAACACCATAACTTAAATGCATCAATTCTTCCATGGTCTTCCTTATTTACTGTCTAGCATTCACATGCATATGAGGTTATTGAAAATACCATGGCTTGGGTCAGGTGCATCTTAGTCTTCAAACTGACATCTTTGCTCTTCAACACTTTAAAAAGGTCTTGTGCAGCAGATTTGCATAAGGCAGTACGTTGTTTGATTTCTTGACTGCTGCTTCCATGAGTGTTGATAGTTGATCCAAGAAGAATGAAGTCCTTGACAACTTCAATCCTTTCTCCAT
>NW_006408627.1:8047705-8049373 GCF_000296735.1 Chrysochloris asiatica
CAGGTTGTATAAGTATGGTGAAAGAATACAATCCTGTCGCACACCTTTCTTAATTTTAAACCGTTCAGTGTCCCCATGTTCTGTTCCAACAACTGACTCTTGGTCCAGGTACAGATTCCGCATGAGCACAATTAAGTGTTCTGGAATACTCATACTTTGCAGTGTTGTCCATAGCTTGTCATGATCCACACAATTGAAAGCCTTTGTGTAGCCCTTCCTGGTAAAATATCCAAAGTACAAGAGTCTCACCATCCTGGCTTCTAAGGAACATTCATGGTGAACTTCTTCCAGCACAGATTTTTTTGTTCTTCTAGCTGAACTTTTAATATTCATCTCAAAAAACCATAACTCAAATGCATCAGTTCTTCTGTGGTCTTCTTTAATCACTGTCTAACTTTCACATATATATGAAACTATTGAAAATGCCATGGTTTTACCCTCCTGACATTTACAATATTAATACCACAGCTTCCAGCATCACCGCAACACACAAGTCACCACAGTATGACAAAGTAACAGGCAATGGTGTTAACAGCCCTAAAGGACAGAGTAAAAGTGTCTCACAGGGTTTTCAGTTGGCAGCTCAGCACTTAACTATTTGGCATATGATCAACTGCTTATATAATCTTATATTGCTATTCAGTCTTATGAGTTGATTGAACTCTCTTGTTGTCTCCCTTTCCTTAATTTCCATTTAATCATCTAATCCTTTGTCATTTATCAAATACTTATCGTGAATATTTATGATGGCTAGACCATCACTTTCTTTAAATTTCAACTCTATTACTTCTTTCAATGTTTTATTACGTTTCTGCCTTATCAAGTAAGTCGTGCAAGAAGGCCTGGTAAGAAAATCAATAGAGAACAGAAAGAGATACAGGAGAATGTCATCTGAATATCAGATTATTATTTAATGAGGGGAAGTGATGCGATATTATTTATTTATCACTTAATGATAAAATCAGTTATTGGGATAAACTCCTTATAGGCATTTAAAAAATTAATGCTTATGCTGATTTTATGATACAGTAAAGTCTCATAAATCATTTTAAATGATTTAAAAACTTCACTTTGGAGTTGAATTGTGTGATATCCAGTTCTGGCTGTTCTTCCCACTATGTATGTGATGCTGAGCAAGTCTTGTCAGTTATCACTAAGATCCAGATGATAATAGTAGTACTTACTACATAGAGTTGCTATTAAAATTAAATGAGTTAATGTATCACATTTAGGACAATGCTTGGATCATCGCAATCATTCACTGACAGTTTAGCTTATTACTTGATCTCCATTTTCAGATTGAGAAACTAAGACTCAGAGAAATTTAATTTAGTTCCTGAAGTCCATATGCAATTAAACGGTATAGTTAAGAATTGAACTCTGGTCTATTTGACTCCAAATTAACTGTGGTGCTGTGGGTTAGTGTGCCAGATTGCAAAGCCATTTGAACTGCAAGGTCGGTGGTTCAAGCTCACCAGCTGCTCCTTGGAAACCCTATACAGGGTTGTTATGGATTGGCATAAACCCATCGGCAGTTACCAATCAACATTGTTAACATGCATGCGAAGGCTGGACAGTGAATAAGGAAGACCATAGAAGAATTGATTTTTTTTTGTTTTGTTTTGTTTTTTTGTTTTTTATTTATTTTTTTATTAAATGTTTTTATTT
>NW_006408627.1:8051508-8052789 GCF_000296735.1 Chrysochloris asiatica
CAGTTGCTGGAGAAGGATATCATGTTTAGTGAGGTGGAGGGTCAGAGGAAAAGAGGAAGACCCCCAGGGTGATGAATCAGCAAAGTGGCAGCATCAATGAACTCAAGAGGGACAACAATTGTGAGGGTGGTCCAGGATAGGGCAGTGTTTTGTTCTGTTGTGCAAAAGGTTGCTACGAGTCAGTATTGACTCTATGGCACCTCACAACAACAACTAGTCCTGGTGTGGCACTGTGGGTTAATGCACAAGGGCTGCAGTTCAAGCTCACCAGCCACTTCTTGGAAACTCTATACAGGGTTGCTATGTGTTGGAACCAACTTAATGGCACTTAACAACAACAACTCATCTAATAGGTTGGTTTCTCGTGTTGGGAAGTGTTTTAAAAATCAGCTTGGATCATTCAGATAATCTGCAGAATTTGTATAAAAAGAAAAGAGGGATTCTGCCTGAACAAAAAAGATACCCCTCTCTATGAAAACTGTACAGCTTCTGTCTGTCAAAGTAATCATTAGCTGTTTGGGTTTGGTTTTTGTCTTGTTTGTTTTGACATTTTCTGAGTTGGAAGAAGTTGGGAGTTTACAGACAAATCTCATGTATCATTTATAGTCTGTTAGAATTGTGTTTACTATAGGAAGTTCTTGCCACTTAAAATGCATTAAATAATTCCTACATAATCTTTTCTTGATACTTTCACATATAGTTCTAAAGTGAGTAAGCCTTCCAGGTATTATAATAGAGACAGTTAGCTGAATGGAATAACCCCAACTATTACATCATGACTTGGGTAGCAAGATTGGACAAAACAGAAAAACAAGGGATTGCTTCAAGAAAATTGATTTCTGTACGGGTGTACTTCTTGTGTGAAGAAATTGATCAGTTTATAAAATTCATGGCCAAACCCAAGCTCCTGGTTTTCCCTCAAATCCAGCTCTAGAAGTAACAGTTTCCCTATGTCAGTAAAAGCTCATTTCATTCTTTCAGTTGCTCGGGGCAAAGCCTTGGTGTCTTCCTTCAAAACCTTGATGCCCCCCTTCATTCTTAGTTTCTGCTCACGACTCTATCTGGTTCATTTTATGTTAAAAATAGATTCAGAATACGGCTACCTCTGAATATGACTGCTTCTTACCATCTTGGTACCTTCTGCCACAACTCTGGTTCATCTCTCTCTTAGATTAGTGCAAGAGCTTCCTAGATGGTCTTTTTGTCCTTTTCTTCCTTCTGTCCATTCTCAGCACCACATTCCTGTTGTTGCAGGTGCTACCAAGTCGGAACCAACTCATA
>NW_006408627.1:8055709-8075282 GCF_000296735.1 Chrysochloris asiatica
GAAGTAGTTTGTCACTCTTTCTTCCTAGTCTGTCTTTGTCTGGAAGCTCATCTGAAACCTGTCCACCATGGGTGACCCTGCTGGTTATTTAAAATACCGGTGGCATAGTCCTCAGAATCACAGCAACTCACAAGCCACCACTGCACAACAGACAGACAAGTGGTGGCCATTTGTTTTTATGTCAAAATTACCACATTCCTAGATGGTCTTTTTTGTCCTTTTCTTCCTTCTGTCCATTCTCAACACCACATTCAGAGGAGAGGTTTTGTTAAAACCTAAGTAAATGTGTGGATAGGCATCAGGCTAAATGAGTATAGGAGAAAGAGTGGTAATATGCCTATGAACATTCACAGGCTTAACAATATATTTGTACATAGGTATTTACCTTTGCTGCAATTATATCCTTGAGTGTGTGGCATACACAGTGGAGAAACTTATGAAAACTTTTTAGGCATAACACCTTTAAGAAATGAGACTTTGGGCCTGAAGGCTCAGGGTCATAATTTCAAGGGACACCAAGGTCTGTTTGCAGAACATAGTCCACAAAGACAAAGTTCTACATTCTGTTTTGGTGAGGAGTGACTGAGGTCTTAAAAGGTCAGAAGCAACCATCAAGGTACAACTACTGGTGTCTGTCTTGAGGAAAGAAGAATGATGAAAATCAAAAACACATGGAAACATGGAATATCCAGTGGTCTAATGAACCATATGAACATCAGTCTCCATTAACCTGAGAGCAGAACTAGATGGGGTCTGGCTTCCACTATGAACTGGTCTGAAAAGGATCACAATAGAAGATCCTATGGGGAAATAATGGAATAAGACTCAAAATAGCTTACTAGTGGAATTTTTGGGACTATGGCTCTTAGCCATTTTTCAGGTAAAGAAATGAACTCACCCTCATGGCTCAATTTTCAGCCAGACAATAGATAAAACTATATTGTTGCTGTTGTTAAGTGTGGTCAAGTCAGTTCTGACTCAGAGTGACCCTGTGTAGGGTTTACAAGGAGTGGCTGATGGGGAACAATAACACTGAGGATGTATGTAGAACTTAGAATGATCAACTTTGAGGTCAACAAGGCAACATTTGTCCAAGGACAAAGTTCAGCAGGGTGAGGAAAGAAAGAGGAATGAAAAATGGAAACACATAGAAGTGGGGAAAGAAATGTTTCATGTGGGAATTGTAGCCAATGAGATGAAACAAAATGTGGATGAGTTATTGAATCAGTTATTTACTGATTTGGTGTGTACACCTTCACCCAATTCAGAGCATAACATTTTTTTAAATAAAATATATGTTATAACTTGTCACAAAATAGAATTATAAACTTTCTACAAAGAAGATTCTTAAAATGTGTTCCATTTATAAACGTGTTAGTTATTCAATCAAACCTAATTCATAGTGTTCAAAACCTCCAAGGTCTTTCCCTGCACTAAGAGTAAAGACCTACAGGCTTTCCTAAAGACCTAAACAAACAAAACACAAACCTATCACAACTGAGTCAATTCTAACTCATGATGACCCATGTGTTATAGACAGAGCAGAAGTACTCCGTGGGGTTTTCTTGCCTATAATATTTATGGAAACAGATCTCCACCAGGTCTTTCTTTTACCGTGCCACTTAATGGGTTTACACTGCCAATTTTTAGGATACTTGTTGTTAAGTGTCATGGAATTGGTTCAGAGGAGCAGCTGGTGAACTGTAACCATGATAGTGCAGTTCAAACGACATTGTAGTCCAGGATGTTAATCCACAGCGCCAAACTTTTTTGTCACCCAGAGGACTTGCTAAGACCTTGTTGTTATTAAGTACCATCAAGTCAGTTCCAACTTATAGCAACCCTGTAGAGGGATCCCAAGGAGTAGCTGGTAGGTTTGAACTGTCACCTTGTGGTTAGCTCTCTAGTGTTTATCCTATAGCACCACACCAGGGCTCCTCAACTCTGCCATCTAATACCTTCCTGACCTCAGTTCCTACTATTTTCCCTCTAGTTCTACAGCAAGTACCAGTTAATTGTCTCAGGTGCTCTGCTTTTCCAACCTCTTCTGCCTATGTTTTCCCCTCCCCTTTCGTTCAGTTATTCATATAGCTGCAGGTCTTTATTCAAAAAGTCCTAGTCTGAAAGAGGCCTTCCCTTGCAGTGTCTCTATCCCCAATATTGCCACCCTCTTTCCTACAATAGTTTTTCTTCTTAACATCTATCGCTAACATTTTTTACTTACTTACATCATTTTTGTCTGTCTACCCCACTGGATTAGATGTCAGCTTGAGGACTAATGTGTACCTGACCCAAGCCATGGTTATTTTCAATAACCTCATATGGATGTGAAAGCTGGACAGTGAATAAGAAAGACCACAGAAGAAGTGATGCTTTTGAGTTATGGTGTTGGAGGGGAATATTGCAAGTGCCACGTGCTGCAAAAGAACCAATAAATCCATTTTGGAAGAAGTGCAGGCAGAGTGCTCCCTGGAGGCCAAGATGGCCAAACTTTCTCTCATACTTCAGACATATTGTCAGGAGGGACCAGTCACTGGAGAAGGATATTATGTTTGGTAAGGTGGAGGGTCAGAGAAAAAGAGGAAGACCCCCAACGAGATGGATTGGCCAAGTGGCAGCATTGATGGACTCAAGCGTGGCAATGGTAGTGAGGTTGGCCCAGAATCCAGTAGTGTTTTGTTCTGCTGTGCATAAGGTTGCTATGGGTCGGTACCAACTCAATGGTGCCTAACAACAACAACAACCCCACTGTATTGGAGTCCTGGTTTGGAGCTGTGGGTTAATGCATTGGACTGCAAAGTCAGTTCGAACCACAAGGTTGGTGGTTCAAGTTCATCAGCTGCTCCGCAGAAGCCCTATCTATACAGAGTCACTATGGGTCGGAACCGATTCTAAGGCACTAAACAACAACAACAACCCTACTGGGTTATAAACTCCAAGAAGGCAAGGATTTTTTTCTGTCTGTTTTGTTCACTACTGATTCCCCAATGCCTGTCACAGTCAATACTTTTGTGAAATGTTGAATTTCATTGAAATTATAAACTTTCTATATAAAAGGATTGTTAAATTGGTTTCCATTTATAAACTTGTTATTCAATCAGACCTAATTAATAGCTCTGAAATCAATTCTAATTATCTAACAACATGACGTCCAAACTGAGGTATTTATATTTTCTGTTTATCCCACTTGCTGGAACATTTGATAACAGCTTTCTACCACAAAACATTTTTAGATTAAAATTACTTTGCCCCCTATGGTTATCTGTGGGCACTGGTAACAAATTGTTTGCTGATGCTAAGTGAGCAGATGCTGATTGGTCATGGGGAACTCTAACAAACTTTAAATTTCAGCAAAATGCCCACAGACTGCTAATTCTGCAGAAGAATCCAGGTATTATTCGGCAGGTAAAAGATACCAGGTAACTTGGCTCTTTTACTGTTCTTGACAGCAAATAGATTTATAACATAGTTGTTTATTTTTTTCAAGATGTGTGCCATCTGCTAAGGATATTTCTTTTTTAAAGAATGAAAATTTAAAATAATCTATACTGAGCACACTGATATTTAATGCTTTGTCTTATATATAATGGAAAGTGTATTGCTAAGCTATGGAAATCATAATCTGAAATTGATGGTTTGGTAGAATTTTCTCTTGGATTTGACACTATCCTTGTATATGGTAATCAGAATATAAATAATTTTATTATATTCATACTTTGAAACATCATCTGTCCTGTCTATCAAATGCTTGGAAGGCTGAATTACAGCTAGAATTATTAAATATACCCTTCAAGTTGTTTTAATTTAGAAGACAATTTAAGATTTTAGAATATATTTCAAAATTATATGTTTCTCCAAATAAATGTTTTCATCTTGTAATGTTTAAAGGTAAGAAGAACTTTAGGGCGTTTTCCCATGAAAAAAGTCCTCCCACTCCAAGTAATCTCAGAGTGGTACAAATTTTTTATTCTCTTGTTGATTGTTTTGAAGGTAATAAAATACTTAATATAAATCAAAAGCAGAAGATAAATAGTCTAAGACTGCATTGATCTGTTTTTAAATATAACTATTACTTAAGTATTCCTGCATAAATATATTTATCAAAGTATAGATGGTACCTTTATGCAAAGCTCAATGTTAGTGTTTTAACTATTATTTTATTAAGTATGTAATAAAATATGATTCACCTTTAAAATCAGCTACATGTGAATTTTTTGCAATAAGATAAAAGAATAGAAATTGAGTAATAGTAGTATAAAGTCTTGATTAAGAACCCTAACTCTATAGCTATATTGCCTAGCTATTAAGCTTACTTCTCTCCTTCATTCCCAGGAAATCAAATTCCATGACCTTTCTGTGTCTATTTCCTAATCTATAAAACAAGAATTGTAATACCATCTCTCTTATCGGGTTATTGTGAGACTCAAATAATTGAATCTGTATACAGTTTATTAAACAGTGCCTCGTTCATTTTAAGTATTCAGTGAATGTTAGCTATTAATATAAGCACTGCATAATTGTTTCACTTTCCAATCCATGAATGACTGATAATTCATATACAAATGAATATGAGGACTTAGGCTGGTGCACCAGCCTCGTAACTGACAAGATTTCCTTCCCCATGGTGTTGCCTGCTACACAGACAGACTCACTTCAAGACCCTTTCATAAGTTTCTAAATTAATTCAGTGTTATCATGAATTATACAAATAACCAAATAATCACTATGTAAAGACAAGAGGGAAAAGTTAGAAGTGACAGTTGATGAACTGGCTTTGTTGCTTTAGTGACATTGAACAGTTTTTTATTTTCACGTTGAAATAAGTAAATATATGAACACCCTTAGCTTCAAGCAGCCATACGAGTATAAAAAATCATACAGAGGTCTTTTTCCTTACAGAAGGGTATGAACTGCTAGTGGGAAAGATGTTTTTTAAATACCTTTGTGTTTTATTTATTCATATTGCTGCAGTTTATAATTGATATTGCTTTAGGGTAAAATAATACTGACTTTCTTACAGAGAATCTCAAAGATGCAAGTTGTCTGCTTGGGACTGCTCCTTTTCAGTCTGACCTGGGCAGCGCCAGTAAGCATTTACCAATTCAGTTATGCATTACTTAATCTTTTACTCTCTTTTTCTATTTTTCTTTTAAGTAATGCTTATTAAAGCTCATTCAGTTACAATAAACAAAAAAAACAAATTAAGTCACTGCAATCCAATCAATTCTGACTCATAGTGATCCTGTATAGGACTTCCAAGGCTGTAAATCTTTATGGGAGCAAAAATGTTCATCTTTCTCCTGTGGAGTGGCTGGTAGATTTGAGCTGGCGAACTTGCAGTTAGCAGTCCAGTGTTTATTCTAAAGAGCCACCAGGGCTCTCCTTTGTTGCTGTTGTTAAGTGCCATACATAGAGTCAGTTCTGACCCACAGTGACCCTGTATAGGGTTTCCAAGGAGCGGCTGTTGACCTTGAATTGCTAACCTTGCGGATCTAACCAACTTTGCAGTCCAGCGTGTTAACCCACAGTGCCACAGCTCCTTTAATTATAATAAAAGTACCAAGTAAATAGAAACCATGCAACATTTAATACAAACGTCTGTCACAAAGGAGGGTCTCAGTTCACATATGTTTCTTTGTAACAATGAAGATAGTATTTTGAGAAAACCAATAGCAAAGCACAGGATTTAAAATCAACTGACATTAATGACTAATATGCAGAAACTCAGTAAGTCCTGGTTGCATAGTGGGTTATGAGTGGGACTGCTAACCGTGAGGTCAGCAGTTTGAATCTCTCAGCCTGTCTGCCAGAGAAAGATAAGGCTTTCTGTCCCTGGAAAGATTTACAGCCTCGGACACCCTAAATAGGAATGCTTCGAGGCAAAACTCACTACAAGGCACACAACCACCACCATCACCACCATTGTTGTTAAGTGCCATCGAGTCACTTGCAACCCATAGTGACCCTCTATAGGGTTTCCACCATGCAGACACTTATGTTACAGCATGTCAAGAGACAACTCAGAATTTGACTTGAATGTTTGAAGGCTAACAAACTAAATCTTGTAATTACGTGGCAAGTCAGAGAGAAGAGAACTGTTCTGTATTTCTTATAACATTCTAACACTGCAGGATACTTTTCATGATTTTTGCATCATTTAACAGCAAGGCTAAGTACAAGAATTATTTCTAGGTGTAACCTTATTTCCTTTTGTGTCTTTTCTTCTGTCTGACTCACCCAGATGAGTACTCAGGATGTGACAAAATTATCTTGTGAAAATGCTGAGTGCTACAGATATGTTCTGCAATGCAGACACAGTGCTAATTAGATAATGTCTGAAAAGCATCCTAACTTCTCAGAGTAACCCTTTCAGCTGACGAATCATGGAAACAACTGGTCGTTCTACTGACTGAAGTACTTAAATATAGGTCCTGAGTAGCGGTGACCAGTGGGGTAGCCAGACCGACAAGAATGAGGACAGCAAAAGTGGGGAAGCATGTTTCCTCTCAGCACTCATTCTCCTACACTCCAGTGGGGGCTGTACTGCTTAAACTGCACATCTGCCAGGTCAAATATACATATCTCAGCTCAATCAGGGATGTAGAGGCACCCGCTAAGGAAGGCATGCTCATAGAAGAGCAGGTCAAGCTGACCCAGCCCAGTCCAACCACTGAGGATAAGTTTATTTTGAGCAGCACATTCCTAAGGAACAGCTGGAATGGTATTCTCTGACCATTTTCTAGTAAATGTGCTATATTAACATCAAGTGCTCCTCCCCAAAAGGAGACAATGCCATCTCAACTCCAGAGCCTCATTCAAACAAGAGAAAACAAGTAGGTACAGGGGAGAAGGGAGAGGTGACTATTTCAGAGGCAAGAGGTTTGTTCCAAATAAAAGTAACATTTGGAATTGTAAATTATTAAATTGACAGCTTTCTTGAGATAAACATATTCCATTTAACAACTTAAATTAGTAATAATTGGTGGTAATTGACATTAGTAGATAATGAGTCACATATGTTTTAGAATTGCAATCCAAATTCAAAACAATTTAAAATGGAAATAAATGAAGACGGTGTTTGAGCCATGCAATTCAGTTTTACTAAGAGAACTTTATCTCAACCCACTGCCAGTGAGTTGATTCTGACTCCTATAAGAACCTATAAGACTGAGTAGAATTTTTCCATAGGGTTTCCTACACTGTAAATATTTACGGGAGTAGACAGCTTCATCTTTTTCTGGTGGATTTGAATAGTCGATCTTGGGGTTAGCAGTCTGATCTTAACCCACGGTTCTACCAAGACTTGACTATATTTTGTTTTTGTAGTTATTGCTAAAAGTGCCATGTAGTCAGTTCTGACTCATGCCAACCCTGTAATAAATCAAAAACTACATTATGGAATTTGGATATTTTGTAATCTAAGCATCCAAGCACGTTTTAATACTATATATGTGTATAAAGAGAGTTACTCATGTTCATTTCTTAGTATCTACCCACCCACTTTTTAATTTTTCTTATTCCTATAACCCAATTTTCAGAACTATTTTAATTATTTTGATATTTTTATAACACAATTCAGTGGTCTGAATTTATATGTGGATGACCTAAAACTGTTAAAAATCAACATAAGAAAGAAATGCAATGAAGAATGAAATAATAAAACATGCCTTGAAAGTACTTAATATAAACTCCAGGAGCATTTCCTCTTATTGCTAATATTCATTTGCTTTGCTTTTGCTTTTATGTATCATCCCATCTTTAAAATTAGCTTTTTAATCCTGGGTCTTTGTGAACTGAAGGTTTAGGTTAAAACATCTTCTCTACTTTTATTATTGCTACCAGCTATGAAAGTATAGGCAATTCTGTTCCTTCTACTGCCTATCTCACAGGGGATATTATGGGAATCAACTGAGATTATGCATGTAAAAGAAGTTTACAAACTATAGGATGTTAAATACATATAAAGTATTATTGTCCAAACACTTATCTCTTGCATAGAATGGAATACTAGGCAGATCTGTCTTGGAGATCTGTCAAGGAAGTATGTTTCTAAAATTTTAAGTTTAAATGTTTAATATTTTATCAGCCACCATCCAGTCAGGAAAAAGAACCCATGACAGTGAACGAATCTGGGGTGGTAGTAGTGGTGAACCAGTTATAAGGTATAGAAAGAACAGAAAAGATAATTCAGGGGTGTTGAAGCAACTCAAAAACTTGTTACAGTAAGAATCTATTACTATCCTAGGGCTGGAGTACTGAGCAGAGAGGTGGTGTTCCCAATGGTCTGGATGGGAACTCCTAGAAGGAAGTAAGATCTCAAAGGAGTTGTATCCTGTCTGGGGCCAGAGCTCCCATCAGCTCATCTCAGATGTAGGCAGTTGACAAAGGCACTTGGGAAATGTAGTTTATAGGAGTCTTCCCAGAAAGCTCAGAAGTACAGGAAATAGATGAGAGAACAGTAGGATAGTACCAATATCTTGTTGCAAGAAACAATTTCTCTGAATAAACAAAATACACAGTTTTAAGATTTATTTAAGAAGAAGACTAGGTGGATAAGACAGCTGGTCAAGGTAACCTATAGACTATCTTATCTTAGTGTTTTACTTACTAATCTTTTTCTTGGGGACTTCTCTTTCTTAAATCACCTTGAGGACTGCTTCTACTTTAGCAAATGCATTCAAGCATGAACCAGTCCTACCAGTGATTGTGAAGAGATTCAAAAGGAAACAGAAAAAAAAAAAAAAAAAAAGTCTTGAGAATTAAGCTGCTACATTGTTCCTTTGACAGCAAATTTGCAGCTAAGATTCTCAGATTTGGTTCTACATCCTCTCCTGTAACACCAAAACTTAAGCCTACGGGTTGAGAAAGTTACCTGGGTCTATTTCTTTGTAGTTTACTTTTTTCCCCCTAAGTAGCTACCCCTCATTCCCAGGCACACATAAATTATGACATTTTTATATTAAATCCAGAGAAAGAATTTGTTTAAATCAGTTGGTCACCTCCATTTTCCCCTTCCTTGAAAGTAACATCTGACCAGATGAGTGAAAACAATAGGGTGCTGTAAAATACTGCACACAGAGAGCAGTAGAATCTGACTTCCTCTGATTTCACTAGCAGGGAGAAGGGAAATCACCATCAGTGTCAGGGTAAATCTCAGACATGCCTCCACCCTCCAGCCTTCTCTGTTAGTACTGCTTCTGACCATTCCTCCCACAGCGCTCTCCACTCAACTGGGTTCAATAATTCATTGCAGTAGCCATGCAGAATTCAGACCATCCTCACAGTTATGGGGTTTAATAGGGCATTTAACCGTTTACAATCCAGGATTAGAAATGCTCAGGACAGCTTCTTCCCACCCCACCCCCACCCCCAGGCACATAGGCAGGCCTCTTTCTGGTCCTGGGACTCTCAGACACAGGTTCTTTGGCCTCTTCGCTGCTCCAGCAACATTATGGTGGTTGTGGTGGTGTGCCGTGGAGTCAGTTCTGGCTCATAGCGACCCTGTACAGGGTTTCCGAGGCTGAAATCTTTACAGGAGCAGAAAGCCTCATCTTTCTCCCCCAGAACAGCTGGTAGTTTCAAACTGCTGACCTTGAGGTTAGCAGCCTGACTCTTAACAACTATACTATCGGAGCTCCTTCAGCACATTATAGAGCTCCTTTAAGGCTGCTGGGAAATGCCCAAAGGTCAATCTACTCTCCTACACTCCTCAACCCAAAGGCGATCAGCTCTAGTTCTAGCAAACCTAGCTCCCCAATTTAGTGCCTAGAGGCACCCAACTCTAGAAGTAAACCTCCTGCCCCAAAGCACTCAGTTTTGCAAGCTCTGTGGGCTGGGACCCACAGAGCACTGCTCTGTGGGGGGTTCTAGCTCTTGGTTCTGTTGCTGCTTCTCCTCTGCCACTCCTCTGCTACTCGTGCAGTGAGCTCTCTGTTTCCTGGATGGAGGAAGTTCAGTGCACAGGGATCTCAGGGACCAAAGAATGTGCTCTACTCCTGCCTCATCTTCCTTGATGGCAGTGAGATTCCCCCTTCCTGCTTCTGAGATGACTCATTTTAAACTCAGTAGGATGGCAAATCGGAGTCCTGGTGTAGTGCTGCGGGTTAATGAGCTGGACTGCAAGGTTGGTTTGAACTGCAAAGTTGGTGGGTCAAGCTCACCAACTGCTCCTCAGAAACTCTATACAGGGTCATTATGAGTTAGAACCAACTTCATGGCACTTAACAACAACAAGGATGGCAAAACTGACTAATCCCCTCATTAGATTTCCACATTTTTAAAATCACAGTGAACCCTGTTAATCATCACTGAATCATATCATTCTATCAGCATTTTCGCCCACCTTCGCTTACCCAGATCCATCTGAAGGAAAAAAAAAAAATCTTATTCTAAGGGAATTACACAGACTATGAGCAGAAGAGCCATCTGAAGTAATTCACTACACTGCAGGTCCCATCCTTAGATGTTCTAACCCTTATGTGCAGGACTATGGTTTTATTCTTAGTGGACCAACCAGAGCATTATGTTGTTAAGTGCCAACAACATTTGTTGTTGTTAAGTGCGTCGAGTCGGTTCCGACCCATAGCAACCCTGTATAGGGTTTCCAAAGAGTAACTGGTGAGCTTGAACCACCGACCTTGCAGTATAATTCAATACAGCAATTACTAAATGTATTCCATCAATTCACTACCTTTCTATCAGTTTATACTACTGTTGTGGCTTGTATCTTGCAATGATATGGGAAGCTATGCTTCCAGTATTTCAAAACCAGCAGGGTCATCCATCGTGGCCAGGTTTTCATGGGACTCTCAGACTACAACAGAGTCAATAAGAAAGGCCTGAAGATCTACTTCTAAACATTAGCCAATGAAACTATGGATCAACATAGAATGTTACTCAATGTAGTGCTAGAAGATGAGTCCTTTAGGTTAGAAGGCATTACACAATGGCTAAAACTCTGAACTGAAGCATGGCAACAGTCACGGCGATGGACAACATTCCACTGAATTTCTATGGGACCACCATGATTCAGAGCTGACGAACAACAAATTTAACATACGATCAATGCACACATACAGTCCATATCACTGAACTCTGAACTTCTTTTTCAGTGGATATCAATAACATCCAAGTTCCATCACCCAGAGTGTCTTCCCTGACACTACCTGACAGTTCTCCCTTGCTTAAAAGTCACTAATACAGATGAATTTGTCCCAGCCAGCTACTCTACAGGATTTTAACCTTGGTCACCTTATAGGCACTTCTCCTCTGCCATATAGGACTGCTATGAGTGAGAATCAACCCCATACCAATGGATTTAATGGGAGGGGAGGAAAGTTGACACTGTCTTTTGTAATATCATAGTAAATGCTAATGTGTTGAGTGTGCTCATGTTCTTTTGGTCAGAGTGATTTTCCACATTTAATAATATAACCCAAAGACAGAAAAATAAATGAAACATTGGTTGCTTGAAGAAATGAAAGAGTGAATGTTCTATTTGGTGACGTTTTATGTCTTGTTTTCCTTCAGACATTTCAACCACAGACTGAGAAAACTAAGCAAGACTGTGTGGAAGAGCAGAAGGTAAACAGAATCATTCTCCTCAAATAAATCGAGTTCAGTGCTGTGAAGAGAAAAGTCAATAGGAGAAACATTTAACTATTAAAATATTCGTGGGTATTTGAAGTGGAAATGCAAAATTAGACAACACAATTTGGGTAATTTCTAGTTAATCAGGAATTATATGTCACAAACTATGTGATAGAAAAGAGGGAAACCGTCTAAGCAAAGATTTATTTCTTTCAAATTTGGTCTCTTCCTTCACATGAAGCAATAGTTTGCAATACAACTTACAGTGAGCAAGAATTTGGGGAAAGCAGTATTCTCTACAGCTGTACATAGGAGTAAAGTGACAAATAGACAAGCAAGAGAAGGTGGCTAGTAAGTTTTCATGGAAAATCCTGTTCACATGGGGTTAGTTTTCCAGATACATTCAAAAAGTTGAGACAAGCATCCTCAGTTTTGCATGTTATCAAATTGCAGTTGATTTATGCCTACCCACAGTTTCTCCTGACAATCTGAAAGTTCTGTTCTAAGAACTAACAATCTTCTGTTCTTTGTCTCAGCAGAAAATTACAAAGGCAAAATCTCTAAACTTAAAACCCTGCATGTTCATGCTGTGAGTCTTGCCATTTGACATCAGATATACCAAAAAACCAAGCTCAAGAACATCAGATCTGAATATTGTTAAACCTGACTTCTTCTAAACTCTCTTTCCCACCTCTATCTAAAAACATGTGCTCCACAGCCACTGAAATTTGGTAATAAATATATCTTGGAAAGAAGAGCAGTTGACAGTCAACCACCTTTAGGGGAAACAGATGTAGAGATAGGTAGGAAAAAGAGCAGAGTCGTGAGTGATTAATATGCTGGACTGCTGACTGAATGGTACAAGTTTGCTTCCACCCAGAGACACCTCAGAAGAAAGACAATCTGCTTCTGAAAGATCGCAGTTACTGACAACCCTACGGGGCACAGTTCTATTCTGACATTCACCATGAGTCAGAAATGGCTCAACAGCAATAGTACAAAACAGAGAGAGAGGGAGAGAGACACACGATGAGACAAAGGAGTAAGTAGCTATCATCTGGAGCTAGCGAACACACACCCTCCTGTGGCTGTAAGTAGTACTACCATGAGTCAGAGACAGAATTAGGCTTCACCCAATTTTTAAACATCTTGTGTGGTCAATATGAGAACCAGGAAACCCACCTCATATCATGTTGTGTTTTTGTAGATAACATACAAAGGTCATCATGAGAAACACGGGGACTATATTTTAAAGTATGTTTACACATCACCTGGAAGGAAAAATCAAACTGACATGAAGGTAAGCTGAGTCTCTGAGTTGCAAGTCCTTCTCAGAAGTCAAATTCTCTACTTTGCCTACGGGAAATGGTAGAGGAGACAAAGTTGACCTTTGCCTGCCATGGAGCCCCCCCTCAGGATTTGAGTCCCTTTCTCTTCAGCTCCCCAGTTCCGTGGGCCTCTCTATGTGGTCTTCACTGTTCCTGACTCATCGGATCCCTGCCCCAAGCCCTCATCTGATCCCTGCCAGGTCCACATCCTGTTCTGTTTCAGGACCTACTGCTAGAGGTGTGAATGCCATGACTTGCCTCGCTATTGCTCTGAGTTATATTTGCTCTTTTATAAGAATTTCTGAACATATTCTTCTATAGATTACTAATAGTAGGGATTTCATCAGGGGAAGTCTATTAAGAGAAATCATTTTGATATGTAGAATAGAAAATCTTAGTGTCTCTTTAATTTTTAATTTATTCCATGGATGACTCAGGAGAGAAAGAATAAAGGCCTTGTCTCTAGGGTGACAATGATCCTTTTACCCAGTGCCTCCTTGTACATTCATTGGCCAAATAGCTGGAAAACCACTTAAACTGTCATCAATAAAAGGACTATTTACTTTTTCCCAAATCTGGCTTTATCTCTGATGGTAATAACATTTTTTCCCTTCCAAATGGGATTTTCTTCTGTTCAGCATTTTTACATGGCATCCCTGAGACTGCATCTAATTGCATGACATTAAAACTTACATACCGTAATAAGTATATGCCTTACTGTTCTTATTGTGCAAGATACTATGGCACATAAAATTAATGAGAAAATATAATTCTTTCTCTCCAAAATCTTAGTTTGAAAAGAAACATAAGACATTTACACAAAAAATATTATAACCCAAGACATATTGCACCAAGTGTTATGTGAGTAGTACCAAAACAAAACTAAAGTATGCTTTTAGGGGTTTGAAGTAGAGGAAGATTACTTCTTGGCCTGGTGTTCAGGGAAAGCTACATGATGAAAACAATTGATCTAGGCCTTGGAGAGGAGTAGGATTCAAGCAAATAGTAGTGGGTGGTAGAGGCCATTCCACACGAAAAGAATTAACATGAGCCAAGGTGTGGAGAAGAAAAGGAGACCATAGGAAAGTAGCCTAGCTGACTGATACATGTTGTTGTTGTTTAGTGCCATCAAGTTGCTTCTGACTCGTAGCAACCTTGTATAGGGTTTCATAGGTTTTTTTTTAATTCTTTGTGGTAGCAAAAAGCTATTTTCAGAGTAGTTGGTGAGCTCAAATTACCAACCTTGTGATTCATAGTCCAGTGCTTATCCTATGGAGCCAATGCACTCCCAAGTGATACATAGGCTCATCATATAAATGCAGTGATGAAACAGGAATTCCATACATTTTCCCTTATGCAAATATGACTGACAATCACAGGGTGGTGGTGGTGTGCCATGGAGTCCAACTCATAGAGACCCTGTATTTCCAGGCTGTAAATCTTTATTTACACGAGCAGGAAAAGCCTCCTCTTCCTTCCATGGAGTGACTGGTAAATTCAAACTGCTGACCTTGCAGTTAGCAACCCAGCTGGTAGCCCACTAGGCTACCCGAGCTCCTTGACAATCACATTGTTGTTGTTAAGTGCCGTCGAGTCGTTTCCGACCCATAGCAACCCTGTACAGGGTTTCCGAGACTGTAAATCTTTATGGGAGGAGAACGCCTCATCTTTCTCCCGCGGAACAGCTGGTAGTTTCGAACTGCTGGCCTTAAGGTTCACAGCCCGATTCGTAACCACTACGCTACCAGAGCTGTTGATAAAACAACTCTGAGTAGTCTTCTAAAGAAATGCACACAATTCATTTGTATGCATGGTTGTTGTGTGCTGTTGAATCCATTCCAATTTATACCGACCCATAGGACAGAGTAGAATCGCTCCATAGGATTTCGTATGCTGAAATCTTGACAACAGCAAATCACCAGGTTTCTTCCCCAGGGATCTGCTGGTGAGTTGGAACTGCCAACATTTTAGTTAGCAGATGAAAAGCAATAGGAGAAGCAGAAAAAACTAAAACTTCCCACATCAAAGTACAGAAAGAAAAAGGAAAATTAGAAAGGAATTGTTTTAATCTACTGATTTTTTAAAGTACCTGTTTTACTCAAAAGGGATGATTTAGCATGAACAAAAATGAACATCCAAGTAAAATCTGTCAAGCCTCAATAGGCACTTCCACTCCTATTAAGCCTTTAAATATGAGTATAACTTAAATGTTTAAAATACTTTTTTTATGGAGAAATAACTCACAGTAAAGTTTCCTTTCTATTATCTAATGGCAAAAATTTATCTATTTTCAGATGGTACCAACCAATATAAAAGATTAGTGAGTTTGAAGAAAAATAAGTCATCTCAAATGATATCTTAAAAAGACTACAAGTTGGCACTATTGCAGACTGTATATTAGCCAGCTTAATAGGAGTAGAGGACATTTCCATAAGTCATTTTTATCTTGAGCATGAAGTATAAGCTGATTCAGCAATTTCCCCACCATTCCCAGCAGTTAATAAGGTACATGTATAAAAGCAGGAATTGTCCAAGTGGAACTAGATTCTTACCTTGAGGCAGAAAAACTAATCAAAATCCATTTTAGACAACTTGGTATCAAGGCCATAACTTCCGGGATTCACAGCCAGCGGGTGCCATCCACCAGTACATAGGCAAAGGGACCCTGATTTTGTCCATCTTCATCCACCACAGCAATCAATGTTAGAGAAGAATGGAGACTAGAAAATAAGCTGTGCATCCTATAATCAAATTAAAATCATTAGCATTATATTAGAAAAGAACTACTGTTTGATAGAGGGCTATACACACTTCTCTATGAATGATAGCTCTGAATGATGGCGCTCTGGTAGCCGCAAGGTCAGCAATTCGAAACTACCAGCTGTTCTGCGGGAGAAAGATAAGGCTTTCTGCTCCCGTAAAGATTTACAGCCTCAGAAACCCTGTACAGGGTCACTATGAGTCGGAATCGACTCCACGGTACATAACAACAACAATATGAATGATAGTTTGAAACACAACGTTAGCAGTTCAAACTCACCAGCCACTCCTTGGAAACACTATACAGGGACACTATGGGTCGGAACCGACTCAATGGCACCAAACAACAACAACATGGTGCACATGGTTAATGTGCACCAAAAGTTGGAGATTTGAGTTTACCCAGAGTCACTTCACAAGAAAGGCCTGACAATTTATTTCCAAAAAATCAGCCATGGAAAACATTATGCAGCAGAGTTCTGTTCTGACACACAGACTCACCATGAGCCAAATTGATAAATGGTGCCAATCCATCACTGAGATGGCATTTGCTTTATGACAGATTTTTTTTTTTTCTAGAAGCTTCACATACATTACACCATTTAACAAAATAATTTCATTCTCCACAAACCATTAAATGTTGGGTATCTTTTCCTCTTATTTTACAACTAAGAAAACAGAGTCAGAGAAATCAAATAAGTCTGCCAGGATTACACAGCTCATAAATGCTAGAGCTGGGCAACTAATTCTACTACCTGTGTTCTTTCCAAAATGCAACTGTTTACAATTGAGATTGAAAGAGATCAAGACTGAGAGCTCAAGAAAGACCAGCTGAGAACTCCTGTTTGTTATTGCTCTAAACCTTATTCTCTTTAATCCAGGTTTCCCTAAAACTAATTTCTTCTATCTCCTTTTGTTATCTTCTCTGCACACTTATCCCTTTAGTGTGAGCCTCCAGCAGACTGTTCTTTTCCTCTCTCCATCTGGGAGCATTCATCTATTTTCACTTTTTAATTAGCACATCTAAGACGATATCCATGTGCTCACCAAGAGCCAACAGATTGAGGTGGTGACTCAAAAGGACAAGACAAAATTAATCTGTGTGACTACAAATGATGGGCGAAGGACATGAGAGCTTTGAGACTGCATCCTCAGAGCTGATCAAATTGCCTCAGCATCTGAGGCTGCTTTAGTACCCCCACAAGAGAAAGGGTATATGCAGTTGGGTGATGGGTCTGAGCAAAGTATCTTAATAATAGAGAACTCCAAGTGGCAACATGGAGAAGAGAAACTATACGAGTTTGAAGGAAAATGAAGTTATTCCAAATATGAAAAAGATTACATATGAGAGAGGAAATAACCTTAATAATTGTTATGACAGGAAAAATGGATGCTAGTTGCAGGTAAAAAGAATAAAATTCAATTTAAAAGAACATGGAAAGGATAGACTTATCCATAAATGGAAAGATCCAACATAAAGGTAAAGTGTTCAGTGATTTAAGAATGAGAAGAACTTATACTGGGTGACCCCTGTTGTCATTGTCAAGTGCCATCGAGTCAATTCTGACTCATAGTGACCCTGTTTAGGATTTCAAATGAGTGGCTGGTGAACTTGAACCACTGACCTTGCATTGCAGTTCAAACTAACCTTGCAAACCAGCGCATTAACCTACTGCGCCGCACCAGGAGGTCCCAATTTTCTATGTCTAAATAGATAGTCTATACTACCCCACATCAGACTGACTAATATTAAGCTCATTATCTTTTCCTCCTCTCTACATTTAGCATGGTTTATTTTCATCTCTAAGCCTCCTTCAATTTGGGCACCAACAGAGGGTTTTTTTTCTTTATAATGTTCTTATTTGACCAAATGTTCACACATCATTCCTGGATACTGAAACAGCCTCCTTTTTATTTTGTGAGTCTCTTACTTCAATAACCTTGCATCCTCTTCAAGACAAACCCAAATTCTTTATCCTGGCATCCCAAGTTCTACAAATCTTGGGCATGCTTTATCTGTATAACAATTCCAAGTGAGTATGAGGTCTCTCTCCTGCTACACCCACTCCATACACTATCTCTCGAGGACTATACTCTTTGGGAATCAATAAATAGCCAGGTTTGCTAGTCCAGCTTCTTCCATGTTCCTGTTCCTCAATAAATATTTCTTCTTTTAATTTCTTAATTTTGTTGTGGTTGCTATTGCTAGGTGCCATCAAATCAGTAACAAATCATAGTGACACTATGAAGAACAGAAAAAACACTGCCCAATACTCTGCCAACCTCATTATTCTTGTTAGCTTTGAGACCATCACTACTACCACTGTGCCAATCCATCTCGTTGGGGGTGGGGATGGGGGCTTCCTCTTTTTCTCCAGTCCTCCCTTTTACTGAACAGGATATTCTTCTCCAGTAACTGGTCCCTCCTGACAACATGGCTGATATATGAGAGATGAAGTCTGACCATCCTGGCTTCCAGGGAGCATTCTGGCTCTACTTCTTCCAACACAGATTGGTTTGCTCTTTTGGCAGTCCGCTGTACTTTTATTATTCTCCTCCAACACCATAATTCAAATGCATTAATTCTTCTACTGTCTTCTTTATTCACTGTCAAACTTTCATTTGTTTATGAGGTTATTGAAAATACCATGGCATGGGTTAAAGTGTTAAAGAGCAAAGCTGACATCTTTGCTCTTTAATACTTCGAAGAGGTTTTGAGTAGCAAATTGGTCTAATGAAATACATTACTTAATTTCTTGACTGCTTCTCCCAGGAGTGCTGATGATTGATCCAAGCAATGTGATGTCTGACAACTTCAATTTTTGCTACATTTATATGGATGTTGTTTATGGGTCCAATGGTAATGACTTCTGTTTTCTTTACAAAGATGTAAACCCATACCATAGGCTGTGGTCTTTGATCTTCATCAGTAAGTATTTTGAATCCTCTTCACTTTCAGCATGTAGGATTGTATAATGTGCATATTTCAGGTTGTTAATGAGTCTTCCTCCAATCCTAATGCCTCGTTTTTCTTCATACAATCCAGTTTCTCAGATTATTTGCTCAGCATACAGATTGAATAAATATGGTGAAAGAATACAACCTTGGCACACATCTATCCTGATTTTAAACCATTCAGTCTACCTTTGTTCTGTTTGAATGACTGACTGTTGGTCTGTGTATAGGGTCCTCATGCACACAATTAATTGTTCCAGAGTACTCATTCTCTGCAAGACTGCCCATAAATTGTCATGACTCATACAATTAAAAGCCTTTATGTAGTCAGCAAATCATAAGTAAACATCATTCTGGTATTCTCTGCTTTCAGCCAATATCTATCAGACATCAGCAGTGATATCCCTTGTTCCATGTCCTATTCTGAATCCTGCTTGAACCTTAGGAAGTTCTCTGTCAATGTATGGTTACAGCCTTTTTAAAATTTGACTTTCATGATATATTAATGATATTGTCCAATGATTTCCAAATTCCACTGAGTCACCTCTCTTTGTAATGGACACAAATATGGATCAACTACCAGTTGCCAAAGTAGTTGTCTTCCAAATATCTTGGCATAGATGAGTGAATGCCTTCAGTGCTGCATCAGTTTGTTGAATGATTTTAATTTGTATTCTGTCAATTCCCAGAGCCTTGTTCTTTGCCAATGCCTTCAATGCACCTTGGACTTCTTCCTTCAGTATCATTGGCTCTTAATCTTCTGCTTCCTCTTGAAATAATGGAATATCAGCCATCTCTTTCTAGTACAGTGACTCTGTATTCCTTTCATCTTCTTTTGATGCCTTTCTGCATCATTCAATATTTTGCCCATAGAATCCTTCAATATTGCGAGTTAAAACTTGAAGTCTTTCTTCAGTTCCCTTAGCTTGAGGAATGATGAA
>NW_006408627.1:8075797-8078917 GCF_000296735.1 Chrysochloris asiatica
AAGGACTTAATTCTTCTTGGATCAACTATCAACACTCATGGAAGCAACAGTCAAGAAATCAAATGACGTATTGCATTAGGCAAATCTGCTGCATAAGACCTTTATAAAGTGTTTGTTGAAGAGCAAAGATGTCAACTTGTCCCAAGCCATGGTATTTTTAATAACCTCATATGTATGCTGAAGCTGGACAATGAATAAGAAGATCGTAGAAGAATTAATGCTTTTGAGTTATATAATTGGAAGAGAATATTGAAAGTGCCATGGACTGCCAAAAGAACCAATAGATATGTGTTGGAAGAAGTACAGCTAGAGTGCTCCTTGGAGGCCAGGATGGCCAAACTTCTTCTCTCATACTTCGGACATATTGTCAGGAAGGTCCAGTCACTGGAGAAGGACATCATATTTGGTAAGGTAGGGGGTCAGAGAAAGGAGGAATACCCCTCAACGAGATGGATTGGCCAAGTGGCAGAATTGATGGACTCAAGCGTGGCAACAATTGTGAGGTTGACCCAAGATGGGGCAGTGTTTTGTTCTGTTGTGCATAGGGTCACTATGATTTAGTACTGACTTGATAGTACCTAACAACAACAACAATTCAGCTCTTTTACCTCCTCATTTCTTCCACTTGCTTTAGTATCTATATGCTGGAGAGCAAGTTTCAGAGTCTCTTCTGACATCCATTTTGGTCTTTTCCTTATTTCTTGTCATTGTAATGATCTTTTGCTTTCTTCCTATATGATGCTCTTGATGGCGTCTCACAACTCCTCTAGTCTTCGGTCTTGAGTGCCTACTGCATCAAATCTGTTCTTAAAATGATCTCTAAATTCAAGTGGAATATGTTCAAAATCATATTTTGGTTCTTGTGGATTTGTTTTCATTTTCTTCAGCTTCAGAACTTGCAAGTGAGTAATTGATGGTCTGTCTCACAATCTGCCCCTGGCCTTGTTTTGCCTGATTACACTGAGCTTTTCCAGTGTCTCTTTCCACAGATGTAGTCAATTTGATTTCTGTGCCTTTCATCTGTTGAGGTCCATATGTATCTTTTATGCTGTTTTAAAAAGTATTTGCAATGAAAAAGTCATTGGTCTTTCAGATTCTACCATGCAGTCTCCAGCATTGCTTCTATCACCAAAGCCTTGTTATCCAACTACTGGTCCTTCCTCTTTGTTTCCAACCTTTTCATTCCAATTGCCAATAATTACCAATACATCTTGATTGCATGTTTGATCAATTTCAGGCTGAACAAGTTGGTAGAATTCTTCAATTTCATCCTCACTGGTTTGGTGTGTAAATTTGAATAATATTGGTATTAACTAGTTTTCTTTATAGGCATGTGAACATTACTTTATCAAAGACACTGTGGTACTTCAAGATAGATCTTGATACATTCTTTTTGATGATGAATTTGATGGCATTCCTCCTCGATTTTTCATTACTGGCATAGTAAACTATGAGATTTTCAGATTCGAAATAGACAATGCCAAGCCATTTCTGCTGGGATTTTGTTGGGGTTGTTAATTTTAGGGGGCAGGTTGATTCAGATGGAGTGCCTGAGGCCTGATGTGGTAGTGTGGGTATTGTACTGAACTGCAAAGTCAGTTTGATCTGCATGATTGGCAATTCAAGCTTACCAACAGCTCCCCGGAAACTGTTGCTATGGACTGGAACCAATTCAACAGCACTTAACAATAACAACAACCTGGGGATTGCACACACAGCTGCTAATTTAAAAATTGGAAATTTGAGTCCATTCAAAAATTCCTCAGAAGTAAGGCCAAGTGATCTGCTTCTGAAAACTCAGTCATTGAAATCCCTTTGGGACAGAATTTTCTTCTGACACATATGAGTTCCACATGAGTTGGAACTAACTCAAGGGAAACTGCTCTTTTCTTGTTTGGGATTTGACTCCCATTTGCCCATAGAGTCACCCAACTTTCTTCTGTGACACCCTTCAGAAAACTCATGATCAGACTCTCAGGTATTTCAATACGTAACCTATGCTACACAGAAACAGACGGTGACATAGGACAGGGTCAATCTCAGCCCTCTCTGCTGACCCCATTGTTACTAGCAACCTGGTTACAGCCCAGGAAGGAAAGGGGCAGCCTATGATGCAGAATCTTCGGAACAAAATAAGGTACATACATAAACACTTTACTCTCTTTGTCCACTATCTTCTTTGTCACTCATTATTTCCCCTGAACTTTTGTTACCTGAAATTATGGCCTAGACCTGTGCTTTTCAGACCAGTAAGGAGCCCTGGTGGTGCAATGGTTACGTGCTCAGCTCTTAAAAGGTTAGCAGTTTGAATCTAGCCAGCAGCTGGCAATCTGCTTTGGTAAAGATTAATGTCTAGAAACATTAGGGGGCAATATTATTTCATCATATGGGGTTGCGATGAGTCAAAAATTGACCCCTCGGTACGGTACGTAATTACAGCCACAACCAGATCAGCAGCATCAACATTGCCTGGGAACTTGTTAGAAATACAAATTCTAGGACCATAGCCTACTGACTTAGAAGCTCTGGGGGTTAGGCTGAACAAGTGTTATTTTTCCAAGCCTTTCAGACACTTCTGATGCACATTAAATTTGAGATGTATTGCTTAAATTTGACTTACCATGTGCCAAAGGGGAAGAAGAGAATCATTTCTAGACACTTACTGCAAAATCCTATATCTGATTGTCGAATGCTGATTATTGCTTAGATTTCCTCTACTTGTATATGTCACATAAAAAAAGAAAAGAAAAAGGTGGAAAAGGAAAAGAAACCCTTCCTCTAGGCAGACAACATGTAAGGGGAAAAGCAAAAGAGGGAATAACTATTTTTAAAACATCAATTCGCTATTTTCAAGATGAGCAAAATACCCTTTACCATGCCTTCTTCAAACTTCATCCCCAATCTAAATTTCTATCTTTCTTATTCTCTTTTTAAGGATTTCTCTACTCCAGCTATATAATTTTACCATACTTATATTATTTTGCAAATGATTCCTGTTTTCAAACATTTAATTAAACGATTTATTCTTAAAATATGCCCAACACTTCTCTTCTAACTATCTGAATTTTACTCTTTTTTCTATCCCAGCTCATTCACCTTTCTTCAAGAAAATTTTGACAA
>NW_006408627.1:8079017-8089764 GCF_000296735.1 Chrysochloris asiatica
TTTAAAAAAATATTGACTAAGAATTGTTAGGTTTTAAATTTTTTAGCATAAAATAATCCTTTCATTTGAAAATTATACTCTTAGCAGGAAGAAAACAACAAAGATGACACTGCTTTTCACCATCTGGGCAAGAGAAGAAAACAAGAGCCACCTCCTAAAAAAAACATTGCCCAGGAGAGGGAGAAAGCATTGTCTCTTCATAAAGCCAGTGACAATAACCAAACTAGAAAATCCCAAAATCTCTTTGTTAATAGACAAATATGGCATGAAGACCATAGCAGCAAAGAGAATATCCACAATGACCTAAAGATGTCCATTTATCCTGAGCCCAGTGGACATAATTGGGCTGAGAATGAAGATGATGCTATCAATGAATTACATGACCAAGAAGAATATGGTGTAGCTCTCATGAGACATAATAGGCAACACTTAATGGGGCCAGTGACTGTGAATGAACTCTTGAGGGGAAAAGGTAAACAGGAAAAACCTAGGAATGTTCTAAGCAAAATCCTCAGAGGTGCAAACTATGCTGAAGTCTCCCAAAAAGATAAGAAGAATCATCAAAGAGATGACCAAGCCCAGAATATTCCAGTCAAAAGCAAAAGCACCCATCACATCAAGCACAACAGTGACTACCTAAAACCACACCCAAAAGTCAACATAATCCCCAGTGATTTTGAAGGCAGTGGTAACACAGATCTCCAAGAGAGGGGAGACAATGGTATCTCCCCTTTCAGTGGGGATGGCCAGCCTTTTGGAGACATTCCTAGTAAAGGAAAAGCTACTGGTCCTAACCTAGAAAGTATAAATATTCAAACAGGGTTTTCAGACACAAGTGAATCAGAGACTACTAATCCTGACACAAGAGGGCCAGGTTTTAATGACATCCCAGAGAAAGAAGAGAATAGTGAAAATGCCATTGGAACCAGAGATGCAACAGAGAGAGATGAAAATGCTTCTGATGTGAGAATCATGGAGGGCAGTAATGACATCATAGGCAGCACCAATTTTAAGGAACTCCCTGGAAAACAAGGCAATAGGGTGGATTCTGAGAGTCAAAATGCTCATCAAGGGAAAGTAGAGTTTCATTACCCTATTGCACCTACCGAAAAGAAAAGAAAAGAACATTCTAATAGGAATCAAGCAACTGTAAGTGACAAACAGAGATATTCTGGTAATGGGAAAAGTCAGCAGATGTTTATTTCTTCTCCTGGTCTTGATAATGAAATAGGTTCCCACAATGGCCCCACTAGTGAGGAAAATATAGTAGCACACAACAACAACAGAAAAAATCATTATATAGGACACAGGCCAAATAATACTATCCGGAAGGAGGGTATGTCACAAAGGCAAGGCTCCTGGGATTACAGAAGACCCCATTCCAGTAGGAGTCCTGGCCCCCCTAGAAAGGGTGAAAGCAGTGAGTCATCTGAGAGTAACAGCTCCAGTGACAGTGATGGTGACTAGTGCAGTAAGAACGCCTGGCAGGAGAGCAGTTCGAATACCTGCTCATCTGTGAACTGACCGTATTTGAGAATGAACTGAAAGCAGATAATGTGAAGACAGGAGAAAGCAGTGAGTTGATAAATCAAGAAACTTGACCTCCTCGGGAGACTTTTTGCTGTTTGAATGGTCAACGTATATAATGGTCAAATCTATAACTAATATACTTTCTTTTTTTAAGCCAGAAAACTCACTAAGGCGATATGTAATAAACAGATTTAAATAGGTATAATTTTTAAGTAGTTTGCAAATGCCACAAATGCCTTACAATATTGTTTACGCTGTAGACATAAATTAAACAAGATCTCTTATATAATAATCTGTAATTAAATGATCTGTAGGAACATCTCTTGTCTGTGGTGTTTTATTCAAAGGCAGTATTTATAATATTAACCTGGCTAGATAAAGCTTGCATTATCCTATTCTGCTTACACCAGTTTTTTCCTTTTACTTCTGACTTCCCACTTAGCTTATAAAGACATCCTACTGAACATCCTTTTGTGTGTTTTCCTCTTTTGCACATTTAGACCTGCTTATTAGGTAAAATTTTAAGGAGCTCTGGTAGCATAGTGGTTATGAATTGGGCTGCTAACCTCAGGGTCAGCAGTTTGAAACTACCAGCTGTTCCGTGGGAGAAAGATGAGGCTTTTTGCTCCCATAAAGATGTACAGCCTCAGAAACCCTGTACAGGGTTGCTATGAGTTGGAACTGACTCCACGACACACAACATTAGGAAAATTTTATTTCCTGAAGTAAATCCCCATCCTATTATTTTTCTCAATTCTACCTCCTTCTAAAGAGGATAATAGGGTAGAGGGAGGGCAACAGGAAATATTTGAGAAGCAGAAACCCAAAGAAAAAGCCAAGACAAAAATTTATTTTGGCAGATATTATTCTGTGTCTGAACCCAAATAGTTTCAAACTTATTTCTCTCTCTTGCACTTTAGTATATATAGCGCTTTTCTAGTTATCAATAGTCTTGTTCTAGAAACTCATTCAAAGTGTCCTTGTAAGGAAGTAGGTTAGCATTCAGGAAGCCTTTTTACCTTTTCTGATAAGAGAAAATTACACATCTGGTACACCTTCCTTCCTCTTTTCATACCCTCTTCTTTTTAGCGTAACAGGAATACCCAGAGCTGCAGCAGCCATTTTGTGATCATGAAGGAAAGGACACGATAATCACAGAGATTCTTGCCGGACATAGTTATCTAGTGCTGCTATAGCAGAACTACCACAAGTGGATGGCTTTGTTGTTGTTATGTGCAGTGGAATTGGTTCTGACTCATAGCAACGCTGTACAGGGCTTCCAAGGCTGTAAATCTTTACAGGAGCAGAAAACCTCATCTTTCTCTCACGGAACAGCTGGTAGTTTCAAACTGCTGACCTTGTGGTTCACAGCCCAATTCGTAACCACTATGCTACCAGAGCTTCTTGGATGGCTTTCGTGAACAGAAATTTATTTTCTTACAGTTTAGGAGAGTCTAAGTCTGAATTCAGGCTGCCAGCTCTAGGGGAAGACTTTCTCTCTCTGGAGGACCATGCTGGTTTCTTTTCAGCTTCTATTTCTTAGCGATGACTTTTTTATGTGTCATGGCATCCATCTTTCCCCAATCTCTGCTTCCTTTATCCGCATTTTTATATCTCAAGAGAGATTTATTATGGCATACACTGTACTAACTTATGGACTCCTGGTGTGGTACTGTAGGATCAGCACTGGACTACAAACCACAAGATCAGCAGTTCAAACCCACTAGCTGCTCCCCAGTTCAAACCAACCTTGTGGTCCAGTGCTTATCGTACAGCTCCACACCAGGACTGCACCAAAGTCAATAGGCATGACTTAATCCACAAAGACAATGTGCTGCATCCTACATTGGTGAGTAGTAACTGAGGTTTTAAAAGCTAGTGAGCAAGTCGCCATCTAAGATGCAAACTATTGGTCTCTCCCTTTCTGGGGAAAAAAGAGTGAGGAAAACGGAAGACAGATTGAAACAATAAATCCAATAGACTAATGGACCACATAAAAATCCATCCCATGAGCCTGAGACCAGAAAACTAGATGATGCCTGGGTACCACATCAACTCTTTTGGAAGGGATCACATTAGAAGGTTCTGGAAAGAGTGCAAGAAAAATATGGAGCAAAACTCAAAATCATAAAAACAGACCAGGCTTACTGGTTAAATAGAGACTGGTGGAGGCCCTAAGACTATGGTCCTTAGTCATCCTTGATGTCTGGAAATGAACTCACCCCCATGGCTCAATTTTCTGTTAAACAATAGACAGGTGTATAAGGGGAACAATAACACTAGTGAGGTACACACTGAAAACAAAACAAAACACACAGGGAGAAAGCAGGGTAACTGAGGTTGTAATGTGAGGGATTGCAGTCAATGAGATGAAACAAAATGTGTATCTTGACTGGAAAACAGATCTGCTCTGTTTTCATAATAAAAACATTTTTGTTTTGTTTTGTTTTTTAACCCAAGTTCCCATATGAGGTAGATGGGAAATGCTTTGCTACGAAAGTGTCATTATAAGAAAAGAAAGAAAAGGGTTTTCGCATTCACCCTAAATACTAATGATGGTGACTATTATGAACCGAGTAGTTACCATATGTCAGGTTCTGTGGTTGTGTGCTGTCCAATGGACCTGGTAGCATAGTGGGTTTCATGTTGAGTTGCTAGCCACAAGGCCATCAGTTCCACCAGCAGCTCCACAGGAGAAAGATGAGAGACTTTCTGCTTCTGTAAAACTTAACAGCCTTGGAAACCCTATACAGAGTCACTTGAGTCCGAACCAACTCAACAGCATACCACCACCACCACAGACTTTCAGAGACATGATTGGTGAGCTTGAACAGCTGACCTTTATACTGCCACTGCAGTACCCCAAGGTTCTGTTAAGTCCTTTAATAATGCATAGTTACCATATTATCTTTGTATCATTGTTATTTCATTTTACAAATATGAAATGACACAAAATTTGCAAGCAAATTGGCCAAAGTCTAACAATTAGTAAGCCAGAATTAGTACTTAGGAAGTCTAGCTCCAGTCTTTGTTCTTAAACAGTCACTATATGGAAGCTGAAATCAGCCAGTAAACCCTATACAGAATCACTATGACTCAGCGCTAACTAAACAGCACTTAAGAACAACATATGGTCATACAAGGTGGCTTCAAAAAGTTTGTTGGAAAATTCCATTACTGCTGCTGCTGTTGTTAGGTGCAGTCAAGTGGTTTCTGACTCAAAGTTACCCTATACACAACAGAACAAAACATTGCCCAGTCCAATGCCATCCTCACAATTGTTCCGTTTGAACCCATTGCTACTGCCACTGTGCCTGTCCAGCTCATTGGAGTTTCCTCTTTTTTTCACTGACTCTCCACTTTATAAAGTATAGTGTCCTCCTCCAGGGACTGGCCCTTCCTGATAATATGAGAGACACAGTCTCACAATCTTAGCTTCTAAGGAACATTCTGGTTGTACTTCTTCCAACACAGATGGTTGTTGCTTTTTTTCACTTCTTTCAGTCCAAGATACTTTCAGTATTCTTTTCCAACACCATAACCCAAATGCATCTGTTCTTCTTTCTACAGTATTCCTTATTCATTGTCCAACTTTCCAATGCATATGAAGCTACTGAAAATATCATGGCTTGGCTCAGACACACTTTACTCCTCAGCCTGATGTCTTTGCCCTTGAACACTTTAAAGAGGTCTTGTACAACAGATTTAGCTAATACAATAATAAGTCCTTTGATTTCTTGACTGTTGCTTCCAAGAGGATTGATTGTGGATCCAAGCAAAAGGAAATCTTTGACAACTTCAATCTTTTTCCATTTATCATGATATTATCTACAGGTCTAGTTGTGAGGATTTTTGTTTTCTTTAAATTGAGATACAATTCATACTGAAGACTGTGGAGCTTAATTTTCATCAGTAAGTATTTTAAGTCCTCTTTGCTTTCAGCAAGAAAGTTTGTATCATCTGCATATCGCAGGAATGGATGATTTCTAAGAACTGTAGTCCCATAGTCTCCCCAGGGAAGCCTACTGCACACCTATGACCATCCCAGTGGTCCTCATATGGCCCAACTCCCAGTATCAGCTACTTGACCTCTCCAAGTCACCCTGAGACAGGGAAGCTAGGGAGGTCTCTTAGAGGATAAGAGCATTAATCCCAAGCCCTTGCCCATTGTACAGTCTGCTTACTGTAAACAGATCACCCATAAGATCTCTGTAGTTTACTTCTTTATACTAGTTAACTGTTTTCCCACCTGGATGGATAACCTCTCCTTGAGAGCAGAGGAGAATGTCAGACCCTGCAGGGACTGGAACCATAATACTAAAGAATCAAGCATGCCCAACATCCCATAATGTTTTGTCTGCTCCTAACAGAGGCCTTGAAGGAGCGCTGGTAGCATAGTGATTACAAATTGGGCTGTGAACCTTAAGGTCGGCAGTTCGAAACTACCAGCTGTTCTGCGGGAGAAGGATGAGACGTTCTGCTCCTATAAAGATTTATAACCTCAGAAACCCTGTACACGGTCACTATGAATCGGAACTGACTCCACAGCACATAACCAACAGAGGCCTCGAGGTAGAGTCCATCTTGAAGAAATGTTAAGCATGCACTCCCTCAATTAGCCTGATCCCTCCGAAACAGGCCATTGATTTGAAATCCTCACCCATCCCTATGAATAAATATGATGACTTTTCCCCCACCCAAAACTTTTTTTAAACCCAGCAAAGTCTTTGTTTGGGGAGATAGGGGCTAAGCATTGTGTTAAGCCCTCTCCATCTCCACTCGCAAACCTCTTTCCTAGAATAAAATTTTGTTCCTATGGAAACCCTGTCTCACCTGACTATTTGGAATCAGTAGAAAGCAAGGGACACCTCTTCTGTAGAGCTGAGATGCAGTTTGCTCACCAGGTAACATAAGTAAATATATATATAAATATATACAAACACACATATATTGTCCTAGTGTGGCGCTGCAGACTGCAAAGTCATTTTGAACCGCAAGGTCAGTGGCTCATGTTCACCAGCTGCTCCTTGAAACCCTATCTATACCGGGTCACTATGAGTCAGAACCGACTCAGCAGCACTTAACAACACAGCATATATATGTATATATCCATGCACATATATGAATATGTTTGAGTATGTGAGCAGTTGCATCTATACTGTATTCCTATTGGTATCTATTGAGAGAAAACATAAGAGGCTATGTATGTAAGACTTGAAAACCAGAAAGAAGTATCTTTTATCCTCTTTCATTCACTATCTTATAGATTTAACATAGATCAATAACAATGGAAGTCTTAACATCTCATTTATACAATCACCAGAATTACAGGATAACTGCTTCCTAGTACTTGGCACTGTAGGATAAGCACTGGACTGTTTACAACAAGGTTGGTGGTTCAAACTCACCAGCCGCTCCTTGGAAATTCTATACAGGGTAGCTTTGAGAGCACATAATAATCAGTTTGCTTGGAGTCTTTGAATGGTACAAACAAGACTAACTATTACGCTGCTCCTCAGAAACCCTATACAGGGTCGCTGTGACTCAGAACCACTGGACAGCACTCAACAACACCATGCACTGCTATGGGATTCAGACACAGAGAGGTTAGTTCAAATACAGAAGAACCATACATCCTCAACGAGAGCCTGCAATCAGACAGTATGTCTGTGCTGTATCCAAACCTAAGTTTCAGCCATTTCCAAAATAGGGCAAGAAATTTCGCTTCACATAGCTGCCTATGACATTATTATTGAAATGGGCATAGTATGCCACCTTGTGACCAAACAGAAAATTCCACTGCTAACAATCGGGAGCAGACTCCAGGTGCCATTATGTGCTTTCTTCCTACTACTATTCTCTCCAACTCCCTCCCCCTCCCATAGTTCTCTGCTGGTAAATATCTACTTAGATTTCACTGTTCTAATTAATCTGTCTAATGCCAGCACATCAGGGCAAAATATCTGAATCTGTTTCAAATAATATTCAGCTTAGTTGAGAAGCATTAATTGAATGGTTATATTTTATAAAATCCTATGAGGAGGAGAAAAGAAGAGAAGAAATGTCCCTGGTCCTTATCAAGACTATAAATTAACCTGAGAGAAAGATATACAAAAGATACCAAGCATAACATGTTACATTCAATAATGTTCTTAAATGCTGTCCAGTTAGTTCCATTTATAGTGACCCTATATAGGGTATCTGGTGGGTTTGAACTGCTGACCTTGTTGTCAGTAATCCAGTGCTTATCCTACAACACCACACCAGGACCCCAAGTTGAATCATATAAAAAACACAATAGAAGAGTTTTATGGAGAAAGAAGAACTCTAGCTGAAAGGAGGAGCAAGAATGTAATATTAACGATTTCTCTGAATGCTATACATTCAGAGAAACAGCAGATAATTAGTCTTGACAGATAAATATGGGCCAAAATTAATGACTTCAAATGATGCTATATATTTCAGAGTTTAGGAAAGATCACCCAGACAAGGGAATTCGAAGTAATGGAACAGGATTAGAAGGATTAACAGTAAGGAAGATACAAGTGGGGCTCCTGCCGCAATCCAGACAGGACATAATATTGACACCTCAGAGCCTTTAATATCTGCTTTGAACTAAGTATGTACTGAAGATGCTTTAAGTTTCAGAGATGATACAATGCTTTCACAGTTGCCTGTATTTTAAAATGAGAAGAATTTCTAATACAGTAAACTTGTGTAGTGAAGAAATTGACATATAGGAAGTACCTGGGAGGGAAAGGAGAATGATTCACTGGCTAGAAGGCAGACATGTGTTAATTTGGGTGGTGAGGAAGGCAGTTAAAAAAAAAAAAGATAAATACAAGACATGCATAGCACACACACACACACACACACACACAAAAAGAAGATAAAGAGAGAGAAAGCTGTCTTGTCCTTGAAATGCAAAGTACTTTCTAAACATGGGAAAGAATATAGAAGTACTGCTCTTGAATGTGACAGTCTATATATATTTTGTCGTTTATACATCTATAGGGAACATCTCTTAAAAGAAGAAAAAGAAAAAAGTCCCAAGTAAATCCTTGGTGAGTAAAAAGAAAAGAATTTGATACCTAAAATCATGTGTCAGTAGACTATTAAACAGCATTAGACTATTAAAGGGGGGAAAAAATAGATGTGTCCAGATAAAAGTCATGGCAAAGGGAATCCAGAGCAAAGGAAAATAAAAGAGAAACACAAAATTAGAAGAAGAAAAATATATATAAGCTAATGAAAGAGGAGAACAAAACTCAAACATAATCTTAAAATCAGAAATCCAACGTTATATGAAAGTAGTTTCATTTCTGGGACATAAAGTCATTAAAAAAAATATTAAAGCTTGAAAATATCAACAACCATGACACATATTAGAAAAGGTTATCAAATGATAATCTCACCCAAAATCCTTAGGGCAAGATTGCTATACTAGTATGTTCTTTATTAGCAACTTTCAACAAATGGCTGCTTGACATGATAAATGCATTATTAACACCTTGAAGGGAAAAAAAAATCTATATATAATAAAGCCATAGCTTTATAAACATGGTGGTGGTGGTTATATGTCGTGGAATTGGTTCTGACTCATAGCAACCTGTATAGTTTTTCTGAGGCTGTAAATCTTTATGGGAGCTGAAAGCCTCATGTCTTTCCTGAGGAACTGCTGGTGGTTTTGAACTGCTGACCTTGAGATTAGCATATAGTTGGGAAAAAATCAAGCAAATTAATTGCAGAAACATTCTTCTAAAGCGTTCTACAGAAAGACATATAGATCAAAAGTGTTTTTACAATTGTTGTTGTTGTTATGTGCCGTCGAGTCGGTTCCGCCCCATAGCGACCCTGTACAGGGTTTCCGAGGGTATAAATCTTTACAGGAGTAGAAAGCCTCATTTTTCTCCCGCAGAGCAGCTGGTAGTTTTGAACCACTGACCTTAAGGTTCGCAGCCCGATTCGTAACCACTACGCTACCAGAATAACTTTTATCAGTAGTCCACTGCAAAGCTGTTTGAACTGCAAGGTCTGTGGTTCAAGTTCATCAATCACTCCTCGAAACCCTATACAGGGTCACTATGAGTTGGAAGGACTCGAAGGCACTAAACAACAACAACAACACTTCCTTTTTAAAAAGAGAGAAAAGACAACATCATTCACTCAACAAAAATTTGAATTGAGTTGAATTGAACTGACTGCCATATACTGCTATGGGTGCATGGGATGTCCTCCACGGACAGAAAAACAAGCAATTAATGAATAAAATTAAAAGAGTATCCTAGATAGTAATAAATGACATGTAAAAAATAAAGCAGAAGATAACAGGAATTATTATTTAATACAAAATGATCAGAGAAGCCACACTGAAAAAGTAACATTTGAGAAGAATCCTGAAGACTGCAAAGTACCTAGCCATGCAGATATATATTAGTGCTGTTGTTAAGTGTCATCAAGTCAGTTCAGACTCATAGAGATCCAGTATAGAGTTTCTGAAAAGAGGCTGGTGACTTTGAAAAGCCAACCTTGTGATTCGACCTGGTAGTCCAGTGAATATATTGTTGTTGTTCTTAGGTGCCATCGAGTTGGTACCAACCCATAGCGACCTTATGCATAGCAGAATGAAACACTGCCCGATGCTGGGCCAACCTCACGACTGTTGCCACGCTTGAGTCCATCGATGCTGTCACTTGGCCAATCCATCTTGTTGAGGGGCTACCTCTTTTTCTCTGACCCTCCACCTTACCAAACACAATATCCTTCTCCAGAGACTGTCCCTCCTGACAACATGTCCAAAGTATGAGAGACGAAGTTTGGCCATCTTGGCCTCTAAGGAGCACTCTGGCTGCACTTCTTCCAAAACAAATCTATTGATTATTTTGGCAACCCATGGCACTTTCAATATTCTCCTCCAACACCATTACTCAAAGTTATCAATGCTTCTACAGTCTTCCTTATTCACTGTCCAGCTTTTGCATGCATATCAGGTAACTGAAAATACCATGGCATGGGTTAGGTGCACCTTAGTCCTCAAGCTGACATCTTTGCTCTTCAACAAACACTTTACAAAGGTCTTGTGCAGCAGATTTGCCTAATGCCATACATCGCTTGATCTCCTTACTGCTGCTTCCATGAGTGTTGATCCAAGAAGAATGAAGTCATTGACAACATCAGTCTTTTCTCCCTTGATAAGAATGTTGTTTATTGGTCCAGT
>NW_006408627.1:8097304-8104253 GCF_000296735.1 Chrysochloris asiatica
ATTCTTCTATGGTCTTCCTTATTCACTGTCCAGCTTTCACATGCATATGAGGTTACTGAAAATACCATGGCTTGGGTCAGGCGCACCTTAGTCCTGTAGGTGTATAAAAAGGAAAACATACTGTAGGTAGGTAAAAATGAAAGCAGATGACCTGTCTGAAGGCCATTGTAATAACCTAGATGGGAAAACATGATGCCTTGGACGAAGTTGATGGCAGGGGAATGGTAAGAAGTGATCAGATTCTGGAACTATGATGAAGTAAGTGCTAACAAGACTGTGATAATTTTGATATGAAGCTACGAAAGAATGAAAACTATTGGACTGATACATTGGAAGGATGTAAAATATTTCCTAATACTCAATGATCATACCTGATATTAAAATTGTCAATAAATAAGGAATACTAGGATGTGATACATTCCTAAATATCATAAAGCATGTATATCTTAAGTACAGCTACAGTTATGAATACTTATGAAATAATATTGGTATTAAGATGTAAATTTTTGTAAGACAAGAGTACACAATAGGGGCAAAATGTACAAATACCAAATGTGCTTCAATAATGTTGTTGTTGTTAAGGTGAGTTCTGATGCATAGGGTTCCCGAGGAGCTGCTGGTGGGGTTGAACCACTGACCTTATGGTTATCAGTCCAGTGCTTATCCTACATAACCATGCCAGGAGTCCATGCTTCAATAGTAGACTGATTGATGTATGTAATATGTTTATCTAACAAAATATGAAATGATTTAACAATATATAGTAATATGCTGAAATGATACTTTCAGTTAACAGAACAGGATACCTAATAAAATACCAAGTGGTATGATGTTGTTGTTAGGTGCCATTGAGTCGTTTCTGATTCATAGCGACTCCATGTAGGGTTTCCAAGTACCGGCTGGCAACAATGAACCACTGACCTTGCAGCTAGCAGTCCAGTGCTTATCCTACAGTGCCATATCAGACTCCAAAATATGTGAGTACTTAGAAAAAAAGCTGGAAAGAAAAATCTGATGAAACTGGGAGTCATTTTTTCCTTTATATGTCTTCTGTACCTTTTGTAATGATATGTAGTAAGTAATTTTCTTTAATGACCAGAATATAAGAAACATCATTTTGAAAAAGAAATGTATGTAAATATTGTATTATATTTCTAGTGTATTATATGTTGTTATTCTTGTTAAATGCCATCAAGTCGATTACAACTCATAGCGATCCAATATAGGGTTTCTGAGGCTTTTAAATCTTCATGGGAACAGAAAGCCTCATCTTTCTGTCACAGAGCAGATGGCAGCCTCGAACCTCAGGTCTTGTGGTTTATTGTATGGAGCCATTACACAATATATGAGGAAGTTTCAAAAAGTTTGTGAAATTTTTCAAATTAAAAATCGTGGAATTTTTCCACTCTTCTTTGAAGCCCCTTCTTATATTAAAAGTTTTTACTGTCACATATTTTCAGTACATAATACATAGCAAGAGTAAACTGGAACGATGCCATTTTCTCATTTATTTAATAATCCCTGAGAGCATTCCCACAATGCCAGGTTAGTGCAGGGAGGTTCTCTTGGCCACAGATCTCTAGAAGCTCAGGAGACTGGGATAGATGCCTAGGCCACTGATGTCAAACTTGAATTTTCATTAAAATCACTTGAGGAGCCTGCTAAAATGAAAATCACTGAACCCCACAAATGTCTACTCACAAATGCAATATTTATTTTTAATTTTTTTCAGAATTGGCCTAAACCACCAACATCAGAATCACTGCTTTGCTAAAAAAATATATAACTTGCATTCTTCACTTAATACATCTGGGGTATTGATCCATATGATATGTAATATATTTCATTCTTTAAAAATCACTGCATACAACTGCATTATTTGTATTTACTGAGTTTTTTTTTAGTCATGCTCCAATTGATAGACATTTAAGCTATTTTCAGTTCATCATTATTAAAATTGGTGGTACAATACATTTCTTTGATCATATATCTTTGAGTATAAAACAGGGTAAATTCCTACCAGCTGTTGTTGTTACTGTTGTTGTTGTTGTTGTTAGGTACCATCGAGTCGGTACTGACCCATAGAGACTCTATGCACAGCAGAACGAAACACTGCCCGATCCTGGACCAGCCTCACTACTGTTGCCATGCTTGAGTCCATCAATGTTGTCACTTGGCCAATCCATCTCATTAGGGGGTCTTCCTCTTTTTCTCTGACCCTCCACCTTACCAAACATGATATCCTTCTCCAGTGCCTGGTCCCTCCTGACAATATGTCCATAGTATGAGAGACGAAGTTTGGTCATCCTGGCCTCCAAGGAGCACTCTGTCTGCACTTCTTTAAGCACAGATCTGTTTGTTCTTTTGGCAGCCTATGGCACTTTCAATATTCTCCTCCAACACCATAACTCAAAAGCATCAATTTTTCTACAGTCTTCCTTATTCATTGTCCAGCTTTTGCATGCATATGAGGTTATTGAAAGTACCATGCATTATTTTAAGTGCCAAGTACTACTTTAAGAAATATAAACATGCAGCACCAAATAGTATATGTCTGAAACCAAGTTATTTCCTTAATTAAGTAAGTAAATGTTGTTATTGTTGTTATGTGCCATGGAGTTGGTTCCAATGCATAGCGATCCTGTACAGGGTTTCTGAGGCTGTAAATTTTTACGGGAGCAAAAAGCCACATCTTTCTCCTGCAGAACCACTGGTAGTTTCGAACTGTTGACCTTGAGGTTGGCAGCCTGATTCATAACCACTACGCTACCAGAGCTCCTTAAGTATGAAAATATTGCACTCTAAAAGAATTTCTGTCTGGGATACTTCATCCCAGACACAATATGTGCCCCAGGCAGTGATACCCAAACACTGGTGGTACACTAAATCCAATAAAGTCAGTACTTAAAATTAAATTAAGAGCAGACCTCTGGAATTCCATCCCCAAATATTCTGTTTCTGGTCTCAAATGTGTCCCAGAAAGCCATGGTTTAGGAAAAGTTCCCAGGTGACGCAATTGCACCTACAGATTTAAGAATCTCTACCAGGAAGATGCCTATTCAAGCACTCCTAAAGCGGAAAGCCAGCAAACAGTCACTAGATGGCAACCCTGCTCACAGGTTTTAATATACATGTAACAGTTTTGAAATAAAAGTAAGCAACACAGAGAGAGAGAGTCTTCTCATAATTAAATTTGGAGAAGGTAGCTCATTAAAGAAAGTTACTTTAAAAACACAAGAAGAGCCTCTTTTTATAATGTCTATATCCCATTACTTTTATACTCCATAATCAAAAACAAGAGCTCTATTGTTTGAGCTAATAGTCCCCTTGGACACTTTTAATCCAGCTTTAGTTTGCACACATCCCTCCTATAAACCTTGAATTTCCTGCTTCCTATGATAATAACTGGAATTTATTATCTCCTTTTTTACAATATCTGGATCTCATTACAGCCAAAGACCAGCTGTGTTCAGTTTGGTAAGGTTAAATCTCTGACACTAACACTTTCTCATTTCTTTTCTAACTTGAGTTTCAGAGGTGAATAGATTCTTCAGATTTAGAAATAATGAGTCCATCACATAACCAAAGTAGGATAGCTTTCTTTTATCCCTAATAAGGAGACATTGCACTGATTAAATACATGTGCCAAAAGGGATCTCACTACCTTAAACTTCCCATAGCAGGCAAAGTTATTCTTTCTTATTCCATGTGATGTCATGCATGTTCTCTACACTTGTCCTCATTGTATTAAACATTGCCTCGAAGGCACTTAACAACAACAACAACAATTGACCTTTCATGCAGCTATTTGCCATACTTGACACCTCCAATTAGTTTAGCACAACACTGCAGATATCACCTGAACCTCTCAGCATACAGTGTGACAATTCCCACCCTTAGTCTAGAAATCCTCTCCATTTAATATAGTCTGGGTTTGTGTTAGGTTCCTTGGCACCAATGCTTGGTCACAAATAAGAGTTTGATTAATATCAGTTCCCTCCATTTTCATTTTATTTCTAATTCTGTAAATACTTCTTGCTTCTCTTTTTGTTTGCTAATTTGATAGGAAATAATAATGGGCTAGAGTCCTGGTGTGGCAAAGTAGGATAATCAAAGGACTGCCAGTCACAAGATCACATCAGCCACTTCTCAGAAACCCTTTACAGGGTTGCTATGAGTTGGAATTTACTTGTTAACACTTAGCAATATTATTATAGACCAGTTTTACTTTGTATATCAAGTTAGAATATATCTTCTGGAATAAGATATATAATCTTATAAATGTATAAGATTATGGATGTAGTGGCTCAAAATATCAACTGAGAGGGAAGAAATCTTCATATCAAGTATCAAGTCTATACAGGCTTGATAGGAACAGGAAATTTAGATATGGGCTACCTAAAATGGAGGGCACTGTAAAAGCATGAAGTGGCTGGCTTACAAGTTTTCAAAAAGGAGTTTAGTTTCAGAGTGTGTGGGGTTAGGTAAAATACCCACTGAATAGTTTTCATCTTGTCTAGATGGGTCTGGTGAGAGGATATGGGGATAGGATTCTTTTGATTCAATAGTAATGATTATCATGACTAATTGCAATGATCGCAACTGTAAAATTGAAGTTGTGTAACAAAAAGGAGGGAGTAATTAATCTTCCAGGAACAGAGGACTCTAGGACCATCAAGAGTAAGAGCATGAAATCATAACCAAAGAAGCAGGGACACCAGAGATGGAGGCAAAGGTGATGGCATAGAGATCTAGAGCAGCTGAGGACTCTAGACTCATGGAAAGAGAATGGCTGTGTGCTGGTGGCCAGGAGGCTGGCTTGCAGACTGTGCCCTTTGGTTGTTTAAACAATTATATATTCCTGCATGTTTTTGTGTGCATCAAAAACAAAACAAAACAAAAAGAAAATAGGGGGAATAGAAGCAAACACTGCTAACCAATGATGCATGGAGGGGATTGTAATCAATGAAATGAAACAAAATATGATAGGCTGAGTGCAAAACCGATGTTCTCCCATGTAAACTACCAATCAATTCACAATAAAATATTTTTAAAAATTATCCCAGTTCTCTTACCCTTTGGCTAAGATAACTTTGAAGCTTGTGCTTTACACTGGTTCCCAAAATTTCTACAGCAGAATTAAACACCACCATGGCAGTAGGCATAATGTTGTTGTTGTTGTTAAGTGCCATCGAGTCGGGTCCGACCCATAGCGACCCTGTACAGGGTTTCGGAGGGTGTAAATCTTTACGGGAGTAGAAAGCCTCATCTTTCTCCCGCGGAGCGGCTGGTAGTTTCAAACCGCTGACCTTAAGGTTCGCAGCCCGATTCGTAACCACTACGCTACCAGAGCTCCTTAGTAGGCATAATAGCAGACCCTTTATTAACTTCTTACCCTCTATGTCTCACTTTCCAAATGTCTTACCTTCAGCAATACCTCCCTAAAAGAAATTAGAAATAAAGACAAAAACAACAACAACAAAAATCCTACTTGTACTTGTACCCTTGTCTCAGAGCCTGCTTCTTGTACAACTGAACCTAAGACAATCTGTAGTAAACACCCAAAAGGCAATGGTTTATAAGCAGGAAAACATTCACTATCTGGGATAGAAAGATATGGACAGAATGGAATCTATAAGAATTAATGATTCAAATCCATGATTGAGTGAAGAAAGAAAATAAAAGTGATCTAAGAATGAATTTGGACACTTTGTTGTTTGTTGTTGTTGTTAATACCATCGAGTTGGCTATGACCCATAGCGACCCTGTGTAGTTGGACACTTAGCCACATGATCATTTAGAAGCCTGTGAACTGAGGAAGAAACCAGCAAAACACCAAGAAAGAGCACTCAGGGAGGTTGGAGGAAACCTAGGTAAGTACAGGAAGTAATTCAGGAATTAAAAGTAATGATTCCTGGACTCCTTTGTAGACCTTAAAAACCAGGTCTCTGTTGGGTCGCAGTGGAAATCTGCATTTCTGAATGTCTCTCAGATATTTAAGTACAGTAAGATTTGGGAACCATTGGCTTTTTAAAATGCCATTTTCCTTTTAACTTGGGGATTAGGGTAAGGGTTGGTGATCCAGTACGGCACAGAAAAGTTTTTATTCTTTCCAGGAAGTTCAGGTCAGAGAACCAAAAAAGCACAACCATAATTGACCTCTTAGTTCACCTTATTACCAAAGCCAATCATGCATTTGTGATTAGAAGTGATATATATGCCTCTAAATTAGTTAAATATGAGCCATTTTTCAGGAATTATGGTTAACTTGACTTCAAAATGTTAGTTGCTGGGATTTCATATTCCCAAACTAGATCATTAATCTGACCCAGGTCTACAGGAAATTTGATTGTTTATAAAATATACATCAGATTAGATAAAAAATAAATCTAATAAGATAGCAAGACTTCAGTTTTACCTCTTTTTTACTGATTTTTCTTTTTTTGCAATTATGATTATATAATGAGACCCTTTTATTATTATTATTATTATTACCAGTACTTAGAAATAAAAATGAGATCTCTTTGAAATTGCCATCTTGGGAAGTTTATGCTAAACTTTAAAAAATATGTTTTAAATACCTTCAGAATCCATGAAAACTACATTTGACTGGCACTTGTTCATTCTAAGTTGTTGTAACTTTAAAATTGACACTGATAATAGTTCATAGAATTTTATGATTCTCATGAACTACAGATAGATTCTCATAGCTCCTATAGAGTTCATAAGAATGTTCATAACAAAACATAAGTATACCAGTTTAAAAGAAATCAACATGATTATTTCAGAGAGAAAACTCTCAAAAGGTGTACTAGGAGGGGGAAAAAGCTGTAAGAGATTCATCATTGTTGTTATTATGTATCGTGGAGTCGGTTCCGACTCATAGCGACCCTGCACAGGGTTTCCGAGGCTGTAAATCTTTATGGGAGCAGAAAGCCTCATCTTTCTC
>NW_006408627.1:8104353-8106107 GCF_000296735.1 Chrysochloris asiatica
AGCTGGTAGTTTCAAACTGCTGACCTTGCAGCTCGCAGCCCGATTCGTAACCACTACGCTACCAGAGCTCCTTATAAGAGATTCATAAGCAGGTACAATGTGGCTTCCATTCATCTTTGTATCCTTAACCTATCTCCATTGAGATGATTCCAACTCATAGCAACTCTATAGAACTGTAGACCCCAGAAGAACTGCCTCATAGATATACCAAGATTGTATGCTTTACTGATGAAAATCAAAGTCTACAGCTTTCAATATGAACTGCACCTCAAAATACAACAAAAACAAAAATCCTCACAAGTGGACCAATAAATAACATCATGATAATGGAGAAAAGATTGAAATTCAAAGATTTCATTTTGCTTGGATTCAAAATCAACACTCATGGAAGCAGCACTCAGGAAATCATAATGTATTGCGTCAAACAAATTTGCTGCAAAAGACCTTTTCAAAGTGTTAAAAATAAAAATGTCAGTTTGAGGACTAAGATATGCCTGACCCTATGGTGTTGTAGAAGAATATTAAAAGTACCATGGACTGTCAGAAGAACAAACAAATGTGTGTTAGAAGAAATACAGCTAGACTGTCCCTTCAAAGCAAAGATGGTGACACTTTGTCTGCCATACTTTGAACATGTGGTCAGGAGGGACCAGTCCCTGGAAAGGGGCATCATGCTAGAAACCCAAAAAGATGGATTGACACAGTGGCCCCAACAATGGGTTCAAACACCAATTGTGAGGATGGCACAGGACTTGACAGTGTTTTTTTTCTGTTGTGCATAGTGTTGCTGAGTCATAACTGACTCTACATCACCTAGCAACAAGAATCTTTTCAGAAACATGCTGCTACATCTTTCTATGTGTAGTGGCTGGTGGGTTTCAAACCAGTTCATTCTGGTTCCACTCTCAGTTGAAAATTTGCATTTCTACCCAATATATGAAGTCCTTAAGTCCTGGTGTGGTGCTATATAGTGTAAGCACTGAACCACAAGGTTGGTTGGAATCACAAGGTCGACAGTTCAAATTCACCAGTAGCTCCTCAGAGACCCTTTATAGGGCCGCTGTGACTTAAAGGCACTTAACAACAACACGTGGAGTCCTGGTGTGGGACTGTACGATATGCACTAGACTGCTAACAGCAAGGTTGGTGGTTCACAACCATCAGCCACTCCTCAGAAACTCTATATAGTGTTGCTATGAGTCAGAACCAAGTACATAACATTTAACAGCAGCAATATCCCATATATACTAAATCAGAATCTACAATTTAACAAGATCCTCAAGTGTGTGGGGGCAGGCCTGTGGAGCAATAGGAAATGCAAATTCTCAGTCCAGGGTCAAACCAAAAAGATCTGGTTCAGTGTTCTTTTTGTAAACAAAACAACCTTATTTCCCCTGTAGGTGCATTTCAGCAAACAGTGTAAAAGCCAATTTATACAAAACTTCATGGAAATACCATGGGGGGAAACTAGTTTCAACTCCACCCATTCTCTGGCCCACCTCCTTTCCTATACGTCCTGTGGCTGCCATGTTTAATTCAATAGTTATTCACAGAAATTATGGCTGTTAAACAATTTGAGACATTTTATATTCTCAGCATGTTCCAAGAGTTTTCCAAAACACACGGGTTATGTAAGGGAGTATATTACCTCCAAAATGAAGTTTCTTAAATTCCCTGAAGTAGTTTCATGTGAGTTCTTATGTTTTCAATAATAATTTTCTCCCTGCCAGGAAACCACTTAATTCTTTTTTTTT
>NW_006408627.1:8108666-8109864 GCF_000296735.1 Chrysochloris asiatica
AACTCTCTTCTTATGTCGTTAACTTGAGAAAAATTTGGAGACACTACACATTCATTCAAATTAATGAATGATGCAGAAAGCATCAAAATAAGATGGAAGGCATACACAGAGTCACTGTACCAAAAGGAAATGGTTCAACTGTTTCAAGAGGTAGCAGGAACTCTGGTAGCGTAGTGGTTACAAATTGGGTTGCGAACCTCAAGGTCAGCAGTTCAAAACTACCAGCTGTTCCATGAGAGAAAGATGAGGCTTTCTGCTCCCGTAAAGATTTATAGCCTCGGAAACCTCACTATGAGATAGAACCGACTCCACAGCACATAACAACAACAACAACAAAAGCTCAGAAGGCAGGAAGGGATAGGAAGGAAGGCAAATGGGAATGGTAAGCAAAGGGAGGCAGTGGAAAGAGTCCTATTATATTGTGACAATCAATGTGACAAATCAAAATGTCTATGAACTTCTGAATGGAAAGCCAAGATACTCTGTAAGTTTTCACCTAAATATCAATTAAAAGTTTTAATAAATAAATATAATGACCCTGAGAATAAAACTCAGACAAATGAGTTGCACTTTCCCTGAAACTCCTCGATCTTGAAAAAAGAAAGCAAGCTGGTGAAAGAAGAAACTAGACCAGCAAGAATCAAATTTTCCCCACAATGAGCATAAAGTAAGAAGTTTTCCAGTCACAATGAAAATAGAATTTGCTGACAAGGTCATGATCACATTAGATAACTCACAACTAGGAAAAAGGAATTTACAGACAGCATTATTTATTTTTAACTACACAATTTGGAACATTTCTACACTAAGTCTAGGAAGTGTGCACCTCCTCCTTGATCATTATATTCCTTTTTAACTCTCCTATATTTCTTTACCAACAAGTTAAGAGTTGTTGTTGCTTGTTGCTAAGTGCCATGGAGTCGATTTCAACCCATAGAGACCCTGTACTGCTGAGCTCCAACCCAAGACTGCTGAGCTTGAACCACCAATCTTGTGGTTCAAACCTACCTTGCAGTCCTGCACATTAACCCAAGGCACCACACCAGGACTCCAAATTAAGAGTTGTCGTTGTCAATTACTGTGGAGTCGGTTCCAACTCATAGTGTAACCCTGCACAGGGTTTCCAATGCTATAAATCTTTATGGGAGCAGAAAGCCTCATCTTTCTCTCACAGAACGACTGGTAGTTTCAAACTGCC
>NW_006408627.1:8111309-8113179 GCF_000296735.1 Chrysochloris asiatica
GAGTTCTGTGTGCAATGCTAGGCAATATGTTTGCAGATCTGCCTACCTGCCAGCTTGCATCATATCTGTGTGTCTGTCTTTTTTGTTTATATTTTGTCTCTCTCTTTCTCTTTCCCTTTCACCACCAGATCTCCCTTTTTCATGACACCCACACTTCCTTGTCGAGGCTGGACCCCGACATAGGACCTCGACATTCCAAGACTACTTTCTGTCCTATAGGGCCAGAATAATTTTTTGAGAAGTCAAGCTGGTGTTTCTATTGCAATCCATTTAACAAATACTTTACCACAGTGCAGCAAACCTTTCCTGACAGACAAAACACTATTCACAAAACAATGCATGATTTGAGGTACACCCTTGTCTGTGGGAAATGAGTCACATCATACTTAACATGAGGCACGTATTGTGTTAAGCTAATGAAAGGAATAAGGTAACCCTCACCTCAGTTTCCAAGAATGGCATCAATTTGTAGCATGTTCTCCAAACAAATCACTTCTCTATTCTACACCATTGGTGAGCACTGTGGCTCTAGAGGATAAGTACTGGATTCCAAAACACAAAGTCCATGGTTCAAGCCCAAAAGTTGTTCCACAGGATTAAAATGAGGCTTTCTGCTCCTGCAATGATTTGCAGCCTCAGAAACCATATGCAGATTCATTATGAACCAACTCAATGGCATTTAATAACAACAACAATTCTACGCCATTTGAACCGATCTCTGGTGGCATAATGGGTTATGAGTTTGGTTGCTAGTCACAAAGGCAGCAGTTGGGTTGTGAGCCACAAAGCCACAGCAACTCTGAAGGGGAAAGAAGAAGCTTTCTGCTCCCATAGATACTTACCGACTTGGAAATACTATAGGATCACTGTGAGTCAAAACAGACACTATGACACACAACCATCCATTAGAATGCATAGCTCATTCCTAAGGCCAAGAAAATGCTTAGGATGCCTGATTCCTTTGAGGATATTTTGATGCTAGACCTCTGGACTTCCCCAAACTGGTGACATTTATGTAGATGAATGTTCAAAGTTCAACAAAATACAATTTACCTCTTCTTGAGGCAGCCCTGAAGAATGGAAACGCACTCTATAGACCACTCAGACCATTCTAAATAATTTCTGAATAGTTAAATAAAATCCATAACCCAAATAAAGTCTAGAGTTCATAAAGCCTAGTCTCTTTAAATGCTGTTTTCAAAGAAACACAATCAATTGTGGTGACTTCAGAATTTCTAAATAACTAGGCTTTTTGTTGTGTTTCTAGGTGCTATTGAGTCACTTCTGACTCAAAGCAGCTCTATCTGCAACAGAACAAAAACTACTAAGTACTATGCTATCCTCACAATTGTTAGACTTGAGTCCATTGTTGTAGGTCAGTCTGTCTCATTGAAGGTCTTCTTTTCACTGACCCTCTACAATATGATCTTGGTGGTGGTGATGGTGTACCACCAAGTCAGCTCTAACTCAAAGCAACTCAGTGTAGGGTTTCTGAGGCTGTAAATGTTTCTCCCATAGAGTGGCTGGTAGATTTGAACTGCTGACCTTGTGGTTAGCAGCCCAGCTCTTAATCTACTACACTATTAGGGCTCGTACATTTTGACCACTAATCTGTCAGTTTGTCATACTGTGGTGGCTTGTGAGTTGCTGTGATTCTGAAAGCTATGCCACCAATATTTAAAATACCAGCAGGGTAACCAATAGTGGATAGGTTTCAGATGAGCTTCCAGACAAAGACAGACTAGGAAAAGGAGTGACGAATAAACTACTTCCGAATATTTTGTCACTGAAAACCTAATAAATAGCAGAGAAACACTGTCAGATATAGTGTCAGATATTGAGCCCCTCAGGTTGGAAGTCACTCAAAATG
>NW_006408627.1:8121114-8128962 GCF_000296735.1 Chrysochloris asiatica
TGACATGAAGTGATGGAGCAGCTGGGGACTTTAGATCCAGACAGGGAGAGGGGCTGTGTGCTGAAGACGGGGGTGGGGCAGGCTTGCAGGGTATACCCTTTGGTTGTTTGATGATGCATAGAGGGGATTGTAACCATGGCAATTAGATGATATACGATAGAATGAATGTAAAACTAATGTTCTCCCATGTAAACTATCACATAATTCACAATAAACATTTAAGAAAATAATAATAATGGAATTTAAGAGATAATAAGCAAAAAACTACAAAACACTAACTAATCTGACATCGTTCTTGGATGTTAAAGGCTAATATTCAAAACTTGACGTATGACTTGCAAGGATTATTTGCATTCTGAAGATACCTCCTTCAAAAGAGGAAATCCATCAATCAAGGAATTAATTTTTGTTATTATTGTTATTTGCAGAATGGTTGCAGGACAGGTGCTCGGAATGGCAGCATTCTCTAAATATAGTCCCCTAAATCTTTTTTTAAGTGATAATTCAGACAGGTGTCACCTGCTCTGCTTCTTCATAACTAGTCTGCCTCTCTTACCCACTCTGAGTTCTACTAACCCTATTCACTGTTCCGGATTGAAAGCTTGGGGGACCAAGGAACATCTTTAACATCTTTATATTTTCCACAGGATTTACTATGACACTCAAAAGAGCCAAAGTGAATTACCAATTCAATATATTTTTCATTAGCAGGAGAAGTAGTCCTTTGGTCCTCTGTCTCTTTTCTATCTGTTAAATAGGAAAAAAAAAAATCACAAATCTGGTAGTGTAGTAGTTAAGAGTCAGGCTGCTAACCTCAAGGTCAGTGGTTTAAAATACCAGCTGTTCTGTGGGAGAAAGATGAGGCTTTCTGGTCCCATAAAAATTTACAAGCTCAGAAACCCTGTGCAGGGTCACTATGAGTCAGAACTGACTCCATGGCACATAACCACCATAATCACCACCTTCTTCACGGGCTTGATTAAGATTTCTATGAAGGACAATAAAGAATATCTGTAGTTTTCAAATTGTTTGTATCTAAATCATAGTAAGCATTATATTTCACATCATAACCCTGTCCAATTACATACACACACACACACACATACTCACACAACTAAAAGTTTTACAGTACAATATGTGGAGTATACTCTACTGTTTTAGATTTTATTTTTTATAAATTATAGTTGTGGCCCACCATATTATTCTCCTGACCCAATAACGGACCCATAATTTAAATAACCAAGGATAGAATCTGAGAGCACCTGTGGCATTTGAATTAGAGTGATATGTGTGTTCAAACTGAAGTACTGCTCCCTACAAGCTGAGTGCTAGCGAACAAGTGAATCAGCCTCTGTGTGTTTTAGTGTTCTCAACTTAAAAGACAGAAACAATAATAGTGCTTACTAGGAGGACCACTGTGGGAGATTCAATAAGTAGTGCATGCAAAGCCATTCATACCAGTGCATGTTGTTGCTAAGGGCCATCAAGTTGGCTCCAACTCAGTGACCCTGTATAGTGTTTCCAAGAAGCAGCTGGTGAGTTAGAACCGCTAACCTTGCCATTAGCAAGGTTATCCTACAGCACCACACCAGCCTACATAGCAAATGCCAATAAATGTTATCTCTTATTATTCACTATTTAAAATTCCTTTGAGAAATTTGGAGACAGAAGTCATGCAATACAAAAGTATATGAGACTTGTTTTTTACTCACTATGCATTCAATTATGTTCTGTAATTTGGGGACTTTATTTCATGCTGCAACATAAAGCATCTAACCCAGAACTGAGCTTTAAGGAAGTTCAAGTATAATTAGAATTCTTATCCAGCTACTTTTTTTCAAATGATAGCTTATAACATATGTAAAGGGAAAGGATAATGTAAAATAGATTGGGAAGTGCAGGAAAGGGGAAGCTTATGACTTTACATTAATTACTCTAACAATAGTCAAAATTTATCTCAAAAGGAGGCTGACTTTTCATTACTGCAATATGAAACTTTTCCAAAACAGTAACTTAAAATAAATATGAAAATCCAAAACCATAGAATCATGGTGTTTTTTGAAGTGCCACTTAGAGTGAAAACATCTTAGGAAAACAAGTACTCTTTACTTGTGTTGCCCTCATAAATCAGGAAGTGGCATTCCAAAAAGATGTAGGAAAACAGTGAGAAACAGTTTCCTAAGATCACAAAACCCTATGTTTCTATACTCAGAGATGTAACAAGAGTCCTCCCTAAAGAGAGAATATAACTACATAATATATCAAACATGCTTTTTTATGAAGTCACTTTAATTAATAATAATAAAACTCAATACAAAATGAGCTCGGTTTAAATCGTGCTACTGCTGCTGTTGTTATTTGTTGTAGAGTTGTTTCTGACATATGGTGAGCTCCTATATAACAGAACAAAATATTGCCCAGTCCTGTACCTGCCTCATTTCGGTGTTTGAACCCTGTGCGGCAGCCATCACGTCAATCCATCTCAAGGATGGTTTCCTTCATTGTCCCTGATCCTTTGTTGTTGTTGTTGTTGTCAAGTGCCATCCAGTTAGTTCTGACTCATAGGGTTTCTGAGAACTCATAGTGGGTTTGAACCAGGGACCTTGCAGTTATCTGTTTAGTGCTTATCCTACAGCAACACACCAGGACTCCTACTGAATGCTATTTGTTGTTGTTAAGTGCCTTTGACTCGGTTCTGACTCATAGTGACTCAATATAGTGTTTCCAAGGAGCAGCTGGTAAATTTGAACTGCTATCCCTGCAGTTCAAATCAACCTTGAGGTCAAGTGCTTATCCTAGGGAGCCACATCAGGACTCCTACTGAATACTAGAAAAAGTGAAATTTGTAACTACTCATCAAATACCTAAATTAAGTACTATGGGAAATTTTTTAAGCTAAGAGCTCAAGAAGTTAACATTTGCTTGGAGAGCCACAACAATACAAGAAAATTTCAATAGCATGTTGTTGTTAAGTGCCATGGAGTCAGTTCCAAATGGAAACAACCCTGTTTGGGGTTTCCAAGGGAAGATTGATGAGTTTGACTCACCGACCTTGCAGTTAGTTCCATGCTTATCCTACTGCACCACACCAGCATTAACATGAGTGCAAAAATATTTTGAGGCAACAGCATGATATGTGACAATGAGTAGTACATGATGAATTGCCCTGCTGTGGCACTGTAGGCTAAGCACTAGACTGCAAACCACAAGGTTGGCGGTTCAAACCCACCAGCTGCTACTTGGAAACTCTATACAGGTTCACTATGAGTTAGAACTGACTCAAGAACACTTAGTGACAACAGCAGTTGTCTAATGTGGAACAAGGTTCAAGAAAGGTAGAGATTGCTAAGGATGAAGATGATGAAAGAGAGTTTTCTGAAGTGAAGTGTGAAAGCTGACAAACTGGTATCCCCCAGTCCCCTGCACTTGGAAAGACAAGCACATTCTGGCCCAGGCCAGAAGACCCTTATTAGGAGAGGTTAAAGGATTTTATGAGTATGTTTGGATTCGCTATGAACTCAACTCTTTGCTTGACCTAGAACATAAAAGGAAAATAAAATGTGCAGAAATCCTGATGACTTCCGTTGTTTACAACATGGAGGGGGAAAAAATGATATATTTTGTAGTCTGTGGATGCCACTCTGGCATCTATTTAGGATCCACAAATTTCCCTCCCTTTTTAAATATAGTACTTGTGTATTTAGGATTTGGGGTTAGACACATGTTAAAATACGACACAAGTCTTTCCTCATTGGTAGCTCAAAACACTCAGTTGTAATTAAGTAAATACTGAGAAAATGTTACAAAGGAAGTGAGAGGTTTACATATTAAAGTGAACACTAGCATTACCAGTGATACGCAAATATAATTTAAATCTATTCTGAGAAGAAGTTCAAGATTTATTCCAATTGCTTCCTTCTGCCAGATTCTGCTCTCATTTTGTGCCGGACTTTTTAAAGAGTAGAAATGCTGTAAGGAAAGATTTGTGTTTTATATTATCCAGGAAGATGATTTTCTGCTAATAATTATCCCTGGGTGAGGACTAGAGGAAGGACAAGAGTTACTAGAAAAATAGCACTAGTGATTAAACTGTCTTGTCTTGATTCTTCAATCTCTACCCCTTTGATTAAGCTATCAGGGAGATTCCTGAGGTTGACAATCACAACCCTTCACCAAAGAGGAAACTATCTGGAAAAAGAACAAATCTAATACTAGGGTGGATCATTTGTAGCTAAATATTGTATGTATGTATGTATCTTACTCTGAAAATTTCGTAAAAATATTGATAGACTAATCTACAGTTACTTGGGATAAAGACAGAGGCCTTCGGTTTTTTACAAAAAATATCGTTGTTGGGTAGTTGTTGGTTATTTTATTTTAGACTTAGAGTGAAATCACAAATGCAGAAAAAGCTTCAATCTTTTGGAGGTGGAAGCATACACTTACCTGTATGTGGGTAATGTGTGTCCTCAGTGACAGCAGAAAGAATCAGTTGCTCTGGAACATAGGTCTTGTTGTCACAAAGCAAATGCTCTAGAAAGAAATCAGAACAGCATTTCCCTAACTGAATGCACAAGTATACCACCGTCAAAACATTAAAACACACACACACACACACACACACAAACGGCCATTAAATTGAAACTGACTCACAGTATGTGTGCAGAGGCGAACTGTGCTCCATATGGTTTTCGAGGTTGTGGCCACGTCTTTCTTTGGAGACACCTCTAGGTTGGTTCAAACCATCAACCATTTGATTAATAGTTTAACCGTTTACAAACTGGGGACTCCTATAGCTGTTGTTGTTGCTGGTAAGTGCTGTTGAGTTGGTTGTGACTCATAACAACCCTGTCTGGGGTTTCCCAGGAGCTGCAAGCGGGTTTGAACTGCTGGCCTTTTGCTTATCCTACAGTGCCATAATAGGACTCCTACTGTTGTTGTTGCTAAGTGCCGGGGAGTCAGTTCCAAATTATAGGACCTTGTATAGGATTTCCTAGGAGCAAGTGGTGAGTTTGAAAAGCCCACCTTGTGGTTCAAACCAACCTTGCAGTCTAGTGTGTTATCCCACAGCACCACACCAGAACACCTATAGTTGTTGTTGTTGTTGTTAAGTACCGTGGAGTTGGTTCTGACTCAAAGCGACCCTGCACAGGGTTTCCAAGGCTATAAATCTTTACGGGAGCAGAATGCCTCATGTTTCTCCCGCAGAACTGCTGGTAGTCAAACTGATGACCTTGAGGTTGGCAGCCAGACTCATAACCACTACGCTACCAGAGCTCCTTGGATACCTATAGGTTGGTTATGTGCGGTGGAGTCGGTTCCGACTCATAGCGACCCTATACAGGGTTTCCGAGGCTGTAAATATTATGGGAGCAGAAAGCCTCATCTTCCTCCCAGGGAACAGCTGGTAGTTTCTAACTGCTGACCTTAAGGTTCGCAGCCCGATTCGTAACCACTACGCTACCAGAGCTCCTTGGACATCTATAGTAGAGCTCTTTAATTTAAAATCTAGGAAGATGAGTTTACTGTAAGCCCAATATGAACCAAATATGGGCTATAGTGTTAAAAGAATAGGAGTTCTCTTCTGAACTGCAAGATCAGTTTGAACCACCAGGTTAGAAGTTCAAATTCACCAGCTGACTATTGTTGTTGTTGTTGAGTGCCATCGAGTCGGGTCCGACCCATAGCGACCCTGTACAGGGTTTCCGAGGGTGTAAATCTTTACGGGAGTAGAAAGCCTCATCTATAAATTGGAATAGACTGGAGGACACTTAACAACAACAACAACAACAAGTTGTTAAAGTATACCTGTGTGTCAATGGGCTAGAGAGTCAGTAGTAGGGGGGAGAATGAAGATAATGAGGCTTCTTTATTTAAAAAAGAAAAGACCACAGAAATAGTAACTTCAAAAATGTAAAGAGCTGATGTGTATTAGGGAATAGACACTATGTGTCTTTTATCTTTTCATAGATGCTACTAATAGAAACACAAAGGTCTTACAGTAAACTGACTGAGAATACTACTGTGTCTGTTTCTTGCTTTGAAATGTTCATAATCAGAAAAAAGCACTAAATGTGAGCATAATTACACTCATGTGTTGGCAAATTTCAAAAAATCCATTACTCTGTCATTGCTTTGAAATCTAATAGTATCCTGTTCCTTGAATGAATCAAGTGTTTAGTTTAGACATAATATTGAAGGCACTTGTAGGCTTTACTTTGATTTAAGAAAAGAAAGAAAGAAAGAAAAACTCTGCCTTTCTTTGCCAGTTACAAAGTATGAAAAATTAGAAGCAATGCTGTTGAGTTGCACTAATCAGCAGACTCTGTGCTTTTATTGTTCTCCTGCTCTGCACACTGCTTTGGCTTGTTGCTTTTTCCTTTGCTAAATATAGTTAGTTAGCTTCCTGCCGTTTTCACAGCCAAATGGAGAATTTCATTAGGAAGGTGGAAAGTTAACACCACCACTCTGATGAATAAAGTGGTCAGCTGATAGCTCTTCTTGCTCCAGTGGAAAATTTTATGACTAAGGGTGCTGAGAGTTAGAGTTGAATTTCGTTAAAATATCCAATTAATGTGATAGGGAAAAGACAAAATGTGACAGTTTTCTCTTGGCAGGCTCAGGTTGAAAGTACAAAGGAAATGCCTTCTCTTCTTGCTCAAACCTGGCTTGAAGGATGATTTCATTCCCAGGGCCTTTTAAAATATGATTCAAGAACACACCTGTCTGTGTGTGCCTATGCAGTCTATTGAGTGTGCTTTTAGTGACTTCAGACTCCTAGTATGTGGTGCTGTAGCATCAGCACTGGGCTGCAAACCACAGGGTTGGCAGTTCAAATCCACCACCTGCTCCTTGGAAACCCTATGAAGGGTTGCTCTGAGTCAGAACTTAATAACAACAATAACATTGCCAACCAAATGAGATCCACACCCCAAACCAGACTTGAAAATCCCAACATTCTGGCCCAGGTATATCTTTCTACCCTTAATTCTATCAGTCGCCTTTATGCAAGTTCAGGCTGAAGGTAAAGAAAATTAAAGTAAGTCCATGAGAGTCAAAATAAAATCTTGAATATGTCCTACTAGAATTTAGAAACCATCTCAAGAACACATTTGATGCATTAGACACCAATGATTGAAGAACAGAGAGTTGTGGGAGGACATCAGGAAAAAAGCAAAAGATAATTTTAAAAAACAGGAAAAAACAACCAAAATGGAAGTCGGAATGAACAGGAAAAGGTAAAAACATTCACTGCTCTTTAAGCCCAGGAGATATGTTAAAATGTTAATCAGGTTACCAAATGGGACCAATCCTCTGATTTCCCTCCTGTCTTCAAAACAGGTCCGCAACCTAACCCCGCCCTGATTCTGATCCCATATAAGTCTACCCTGCCCTATATTTGGGGCTCAGAATCTGGAGAAGCTAGCTTCTCTGAACCAGCTGGCTTAATAAAATCTGAAACACTACTTCACCTCTCCGAGTGGTTTCTTCGACAACAGATCAAGAGCTTCTGCGACACCCTCAGGCCCAGGTCTGCTGCATCACTCTCTGGCCCAGGGCTGCTATAACACTCCCAAATCTAAAACTTTGTAACATTTGGTTGCCTGTCCCCTTGAGCCACCAGCTTGGAGTAGGGGAGTAGCTGTTGGCGAGCTCCCCTCAGTGGACGAGATGGCATGCTGCTGCCACATTTGACAGTTCCTCCTCCTGTGAGTGGGGGCAGCCAGGCACCACACCTACTTCTCCTGACTGGACTCAAAAGGAAAGGTTGAACTAGAGAATGGACCAAGACTTCTGGAATAGGTAAGGCCCTAGGGCCCAGGTTAAACCCAGTCAGGCCTGTCCCTA
>NW_006408627.1:8129271-8143905 GCF_000296735.1 Chrysochloris asiatica
TGTTAGTGTGTCTGGTACCGGGCTGGTAGCCAATCTCATATGGATTAAGGAGACTATCCTCACTGCTGGTGTAAAGTGGATTCCTGGGTCAAAACTCTCCAAAGCTAAGAGATGCTTGAAACTTCTCATGAATGAACAGCAAAGTCTGGACGCAATGTGTCTGTTGTACATGCACTGCCATGCGTGGCCCGCTGGCTACTTGGACAGGTAGACCTAGGAGCACAGTAACCAAACACGCCAACCAGCACTGCCAAGAATTTTTTCTTCGGAGTCTTCGGCCCTGTGTCTCCTGCACTCACTGTAGCCTTCACATTTGAGATCCCCTTTGCTTTATTCTGGGTGTACACATTGGGGCATGGTAGACAGGAAGTAATTTCCTGAAAATGCCCCTTCTATTTCTGTTAAGATTAACCTCTGTATCTAATATAAAAATATAGGCCTCAATCTGAAAGAAAAGCACTGTAAGGTGTCATTCTAACCAGTTTCTATATTGGTATCCTCCTATGACATCAAATGAAATGGTGTTTTACTGTAGTACAGCTTGGCCAATGTACAATCTAGATGATGGGGAAAATAACCTTTGAATGGATCCTTAAAATTATTATACTATCTTATATCTTGAATTATTAAACCACTGCCAGATTGTCTATTTGTTTATAAAATTACTATGTTTTTGTCCTGTATTTATATTTAAGAAACTGAAAACAACCTGGAATTCCAAGAATATGTAAGTTATATCACGTATATATACTATAATGCATTTATACCACTAATATGAAAGCCATGCAGAGGAAAAATGTATACAAATGAATATTAGGTGAAAACAGAGTTCTAAGTAGGCCTGTATGTGAATATACAAAGAGATATAAATGGTTACTTTTTTGTGAAATACAGCTTTTGGTGATAACATTGTCTTAGTACAACTCTTGATACACCAGCAACTGCCATTAGGGAAAAGTATAACTTGACCTAGTGAACCTGCCCAGCCATATTCAACCACTGAGGAAAGCAATTTGGAAGTGATTTCTCTTTACCATATCCTTCAAGGAACCCATCTCAGTAGAGGGCTACCCAGAATAGAGGCAAGGCAATACCCCCTCTGCAGATGTCCACAGGATTGAATACAGAAGGGCAAGCTGCAGATATTACTGGGTACATACTTCTTTCTCCATCTTGGACTTGTTAAATAGGAAAAATTCAAATCCTTCTTTTTGAGATTTTATTGTTCAGTGCTGTCGGGTCGGTTCTGACTCATGGTGACCCTGTGTGAATTTTCCGAGGAGCGGCTGGTGGGCTTGAACTGCTGACCTTGCAGTTCAGACAGACTTGGTGGTCCAGCGTGTTGACCCACAGTGTCACACCAGAATGACCCAACCAAAATAACAAATTTAATAATCACTATTTTTGCTACCCATCATCCTAAATTGGGCAGATATTCAGGCTCTGTTGACAATGCTCCTGACTAGTGATGAAAAAGGTTGGTCTGAGATAAGGCATGGGATGAAAGAGCATGCATCCATGGAGAAAAACCTGAATGGGACCCTTGCCCCAGTCAAGGCAATTCCTCTAGCTGACACAAATTGAAATTTAAATGGGCCTACCATGACTGGAGCACTATAAAAGGTACATTCTCATAGGTCTAAAACAGGAAGTTCCTAAGCAAAAAAACTCAAACATGGCCAGCTGAGGAACCCTCTGAATTCTTTAAATGAATCTACCAGGCTTACAGTAAGTACACAGGCCTTGATCCTGAGAACTCGGAAAATATACAAATGGTTAACATGACTTTTATCTCCCAAAGTGCCCTGGATATTAGAAAGAAATGGCAGAAATTCGACAGGACAACTGACATGAATCCATCCCAGCTGGTGAACATCTCCTTCAAGGTATTTAACAGCTGAGAGCCCGGCAATAACTGCCTTCCTAAAAGACCACTAGAGGTAAGCCTATGGGACCCCTGAAAGGAACGAGGTCCCTAGGCAAGGACCGGTGTACTTATCGCAAAAACCTGGGCACTGGAAAAGTAACGACCAAATCTCAGGGGAGGATCTGGCAGAAAAAGCCATCCAACTCAACAGATGGTTGAACAAGCTTCATTGTCTACAGAAGACTAATGGTATCAAGGGGTAAGGGGTCCAGCATGATTTTGCATCAACCTCTGCAACCCCTATTGCCTCCACCCCAGGAACTCAGCTGAAAATAATAATGGGGGACAGACTGTTTTCATTCCATTCAGTGGTGACAACTGAGATCTCAGGGAGACCTGAGGACAAGTTCTTCCTGAAACCACTAGACTGCTTCATTGGGGAAAAGAAAATAACTGTCTGGTCCCCTTACTGGGCCAGGACCTGCTTCCAAAGTTGTATGTTCAAACAGCTTTCTGAAACCAAAAGTCTGCAGATGGAGGTTCCTTATGAACATGCCTGGCAATTACTGATTCAAACTCAGGAAACCAGTCACATTGGCCTGAGGAAATCAACAATCAGGTAAACCCCTCGTATGGACTAGCAGAACTCTGGTAAAAGCAAAAAGCATCTCCTGTCAAGGTTTTATTGAAGCCTGGAAACTGACCATCCCACAGAAACTAATATCCTCTCAGGAAGAGGCCAAAAAATTCAACCTAGCCAGCTCATCCCCGTCCCCATCAAGTCATCTCCCTGCTGCAAAAGAAGAGAAGCCTATGGCTCACAACAGGATGGATAGGCAATACCAGGTTATTTTACTGGACAATCTGAATATTACCCTTTGAATTATGGGGCAACTAAACCTGCCATCCTCCTCCCTGATGTGGCAACTGGAGGACTGAACCATGATTATAGAAATCATTGATCAATTATTCTTCAGCCAACCTGACCTTGGCTATATCTGGTGGACTAGATGTTATTTGTGAACAGAAGTAGTTACATGGAAAAAGGGACTTGGATAGCAGGGTGTATAATAGTAATCTTACAAGACCGAGTAGAGGCAATAGCCCTCCTGCCAGGGATCTCAGCTCAAAAAGCTGAACTGATTGCACTGATGAGGGCATTAGAAATGTTGGCAAGAAAAACTGAATGTGTACCCAGAAGGCTTGAGTAGAACTGAGGCAGAAGGATTTGAGAGAGGGGTTAAAGGATGAAAAGTAGATGGCAATGGAGTTGTTCTGCTTCTGAGAAGTTAAAAGCTTCTGATCCTGTGAAAATTAGCACCTACTCTTCTTAAATGAGTCCATGAAATGACCCACTACAGGAAAGAGGCCCTTTCTTGATTCATTAGGCCCTGGCTCTAGGGCAAGAAATTTTCCAAAAATCATTTAGGAGGTTAGCTCTAACTGTTTTACCTGCCTCAAGAACAATCTCAAGACAGGCTGTCCTGCACCAATACCAAGGTAAACAACCCCCTGACAATTAACAGGTTGATTTCATGCAGATGCCTGCAAGTGGGGGAATTAAATATTTTGTTTTTATAGACACCTTTTGTGGTTGAATAGAGGTTTTGACCCCACCAGAACTAAGAACTTCAGAAATAGTGAAAATCATCTTGAAAGAGATTATCTCCAAGTTTGGACTTCCAAAAGTGTCCAAAGTAACAACAGAGCAGCAAACACCTACAGATAAAATGAAGATTGTATTCAACATGGAGTTTCGAGAGAATGAACCATACTCTAAAAAAAAAAAAAGAAACAAATGACAAAACTGTCAGGAAATTTATCTATATCGGGACCATGTGTTGCCTTAGCCCTGTTTCAAATTCAGGTAGCCCCCAAAAGCAGGCTTAAATTGAGCCCTTATAAAGTTGTATTCAGTAAACCTTCCCAGGCAGCTTTCCTCAACCCTCTACCTGATCTTAGCCAAGATTTAAAGATGCAGTAGCATGCGCAACACCTCCCCCACACACTTTCTATTATTTGTAAAATTGCTCTTCCCAGGTCTGCTTCCTTCCCAACAGGTAACCTGACCCCTTCTAGCCTGGAGATCATATTCTGCTCAGAACATGGAAAGACAAACCTGAAAATCAGTTAGAAGAAAGTGGACTAGACCCTGGGAAGTCCTTCTAGCCAACGGTCAGCTGTCAAGTTAGCCAGACTCAAAACTTGGACACAATGGAACTTTCACAAGACACTATTCCAGGCCCAGAGCTGTTATAACACTCTCAAATCTAAAACTGCTGTAACAAGAAGAGACTCTGAAACTTACTCTGAAGTGTGGATAAGCTAAAGCAAAAGGAAGAAATAAGGAGGTAAAAGAGCTGAACAGAAAATATCTAAGGGCATCTCAAGAAGAAAAAGTCAAACACTATAAAGAAATATGAAATATCTGGAATTAGAAAACCAATAGGGAAGAACTCCGCCAGCATGTTTCAAGCTGAATGAACTGAAGAAAAATTCAAGCCTTGAATTGTAATATTGAAGGATTCTATGGACAAAATATTGACTGATATATTATGCATCAGAAGAAGATGGAAGGAATACACAGAGTCACTATACCAAAAAGAATTGGTTGATGTACAACCATTTCAAGAGGTAGTTTATGATCAAGAACCAGTGGTACTGAAGGAAGAAGTCCAAGCTGCTCTGAAGACATTGGTAGAAAAAAAGGTACCAGGAATTAATGGGATCTAAATTAAAGTATTTCAACAAACATCTGATGCAGCACTGGAGGAACGCACTCACCTATGCCAAGAAATTTGGAAGACAACTACATGGACAACTGATTAAAAGAAATCCATATTTGTGCCCTTTCCAAAGAGAGGTGAACCAAAAGAATGTGGAAATCATCTAACAATATCATTACTATCATATGCCAGTAAAATTTTGCTGACTATAATTCAAAACAATACTTCAACAATAATTCAAGCCAGATGAAGAAGAAGATGTGGGTCAAAGGTGAAACACAGCTGCTGGGGTGATCCATCTTCAGAATCAAGGAAATCTTGAGGGTAGCAGGTCGGCATGACAAAAGGGAACTCTGAGGAGAGGAAGAGACTAGTTTGATCTGCTAAACTCTTTTGAAATAAGACTATACCTATCATGGAAGTAGGGGAAGTTCATGGAGTGAAACTAACTTTAAATGAGAATGCTTCCTGTAAGGACTAGTAAGTACCTTCCAGAAAGGTTGTAAACTCCAAAGTACCCAGTAAAGGGGAAATGGAGGAGGGGCTTTTTCCAAGTTAGGTTAATAAAACTCTTTGTCAAATGGCCATGTGGAGCATCTGCCCATGTCTACAGGGCTGGGTGCCTGATTTTGCAAAATCGAATAAAGGAAACTTCACTCTCACTAAAATGAGTACATACTGGATTACTTGAGCGTTTGTCAGTATGGGCAACATTTCTCACAAGGGGTGTCATTGCTAATGTAAGATAGATCTTGGCTAAAAGAGAGAATACAAGAAAGATGTTTACTTGTGCTTTATTGACTATGTAGATCATGACAAAGTCTGGGTAATATTGTGAATATAGGGTATTCCAGAAAACTTGTTTGTGCGCATGAGGACCCTATACACAGATCAAGAGGCAGCTATTAGAACAGAATAAGGTGATAGTGAATGGTATAAAATGAGGAGATGTGTGCACTAGGGTTGTATTCTTTCACCACACTATTCAATCTGTATGATGAGCAACTAATCTGAAAAGCTGGATTACATAACGAAGAACATGGCATAAGGGTTGGAAGAAGATTCATTAACAACCTGCGATATATAGGTGAAACAACCTTTCTTGCTGAAAATGAAGAAGACTTAAAATACATACTGATGAAGATCAAAGACTACAGCCTTCAGCATGCATTTCACCTCAATGTAAAGAAAACAAAAATCATCACAAATGGACAAATAAATAACTATAGAAAAGATTGAAGTTGTCAAAGACTTCATTTTGCTCAGATCCACCATCAACACTCATGGAAGCAGCAGTCAAAAATTCAAACACCATACTGCATTGGGCAAATCTGCTGCACAAGACATCTTTAAAATGTTAAAGAGCAAAGATGTCAGTTTGGAGACTAAGGTGACCCTGACCCAAGCCATGGTATATACAGTTGCCTCAGATCCATAAGAAAGAATTGATTCATTTGGAATATGGCGTTTGAGAAGAATATTGAAAGTACCTTGGACTACCAGAAGAATTAACAGGTCTATGTTGGGAGTCGCATAGTCAGGATGCTCCATGGAAGCCAAGACAGTGAGAGTTGGTCTCTTAAACTTTGCAAGTGTTATCAGGAGGGCCTAGTCCCTAGAGAAGGACATCATACTTGGTAAAGTGGAAGGTCAGTAAAAAGAAGGAAGACCCCAGAGAGGTGGATTGACATGGTGATAACAGAAATCTGCTCAAATGTAACAATTATGAGGATGGTCCAGGACTGAGCAGTGTTTGGTTCTGTTGTGCTTAGGGTCACTATGAGTTGGAAGTGACTCAATGGCATCTAACATTAACTATTACTTTGCTTTGTCTTCTACATGAACCTCTCACTTCAACCAATGTAACCAAGTCACTTTTGCAAGTACATCTTTGCATTTTTTTCATCTTTTTCTAGAATACAAGTCACCTACCATGAGTCATCTGAATATATCAAGGCCTGGCTCAAAGCTCCCTGTTTCTGTGAGCTCTTCTTTGATCCCTCCATCACCTGGAAGTAAATGACCCCTCTATCATTTTCGTGGACTCCTGGTTGCTGCTGTAGTATCAGCGCTGAACTGTAAATCACAAGGTCTTCAGTTCAAACCCACCAGCTGCTCAGAAACCCTTTACAGGGTCACTATGAGTTGGAACCAACTCGATGGCACTTAACAACATCACTTTCATGGAGTCCTTGTGTGGCACTTTCATAGTATTGAAATCCATTTAATAGACAGAGAGCATTGATCCAAGGAGCTAAAATCCCTCATTGCTTCCCATTTTAATTAAGTGTTGTAGCTTTAAGAGGAGAACTGTTATTAGTTGCAATCAAGTTGTCTCTGACTCATGGAGGACTCTGTATAACAGAACGAAATGTTGCCCCATGGTGCGCCATCTTCATATTCCTTAGTATGTTTGGGCTCATTGTTGAGGTTAATTTGACCATCCATCTCATTCAAGGATTTCCTTGTTTTTTTTCTGACCCTCTGACCCTTTTCTAGAGAATGGTCTTTCCTGGTCATGTATCCAAAATAAACAAACCAAAGTCTCTCATTCTCACTTCTAAGGTTGTACTTCTTCTAAGATTGATTGGTTTGTTCTTCTAGCAGTCTGTAGTATGTTTAATAAATTCCTTACAGATTTCACTATTGCTAATCCTGCACATGAATTAATGTCCTTACAGAAAATCTTTTTCCATTTTATCTAAAGTTACAGATTATTTTAATTACATTTCACTTTTCATGTTAAAATTAACACATTTTTGTTAACATTATATAAAATTTGAAGTGGTAAGATTTCATTTCCTGCCTAGTCTCAGAAGCCTAGTTCACAAACTATTAATGTTTTTGCATGTTCCTCCAGATAATTTCTCTACATATATTTATCCTTTTTAAATAATAGAATGGTACTTTAACTTAACAGTGTATTTCTATGTTAGTACATACATATGTACTTAGTACTTTGTAAAAAGTACATAGTAGTTTCTGATATGAGTACAGTTTATTTAATCAGCCTCCGTTAAAGGAAATTGAGTGTCCAAATTTTATCATAAATGATAGTTTAGTAAATATTTTGTCCATGTATCTTTGGAAATACATGTTAAGTGTATGTTTTAAATGCTGTTGAGTTGGTTCTGACCCATAGCAACCCTGTATATGGTTTCCAAGGAGTGACTGGTAAGCTTTAGAAGTATATATACAGGATAAATTCCTAGGAGTGGGATTTCTGGCTCGTAGTGTTGTTTATATTTTTTATTATGATAAATGCTACTAAAGTATTATTTTTTATTAAGTTTTGGATTATTAGTTAAATTGGTTAATTCATTAACTTTTACTATAATTTAAAGATATTCATGCATCCCATTATTAAGAAGAAATGTATATCTTTGGTTCTTATATTCTAGGAACACATGGCATTAACTCTAAATCTATGTATAAGTGCTCAAGAAATGTGTTATTAAAAATGTATGAAACTCAACTCAAAGCTGTATTTGAGGACTTATGAAGATGTGAGAATTCTTTAGTGACTAAACAAATATCATTAGGGCCTTGATTCTTGTTGGAAAATGGAGGAGCAGCCATTCTATTGCCAAGGGAAGATTAAAAGTCAGGGAAGTAAATATGGTATCACCATCTGCAACACTTAATGAATTACTGGATCTAGACAACAATCATCAATGACTGCTAATTGCACAAAAGAAAAGAGGCAGAAATCATGTATCTCTTGATAGACAAACCACCTATGAAATAACTTTGCCCAAAAATTGTAATATGAATCAAGATTTGGAATCTGGATATAATTACCAATGTACAGGAAATACAGAAACATGTAAGACAATACTGCAAAAATGTAATTGGTAAAGTCAGAGAAAGATAGAGAAGGAAGAAGGGGCCTACAAATTAAAAGATACTTAAAGTGATTTGTGGAGTCCTGGTGTGGCGCTGTGGGTTAATACGTCAGACTGCAAAGCCGTTTGAACTGCAAGGTCAGTGGTTCAAGCTCACTAGCTGCTCCTCGGAAACTCTATACGGGGTCACTATGGGTCGGACTCGACTCACCGTTACTTAACAACAACAACAGAGTGATTTGTGTATAATATTTAGATCCTGATTCAAATAAACAAGCTATAAGAATAAAAGATAGTTAGGGGAACTTAATATTAATTAGATCAGTCATCATAAAAATGTAAAAATTATAATTTGCAAGTCTACTGATGGTATTTTAGTTATATTTAAAGGGTTCTTATCCTTTAGAAGAGTTCCTGGATGGTAAGATCAGTTAACACACTCATCAGCTAACCAAAAAGTTGGAGGTTCATATTCAATCAGAGGTGCCTTGGAAGAAAGGTTAGAAGGTCAATTTCTGAAAAATCAACCACTGAAAATCCTAGAAAGCACATGTTGTAGGACCACGAAGAAAACTCCATTTTGTACATTAGCCTGAACATGTCCTCCTGTTCCAGGAACGTGCTAAATCAGCTCATGCTGCCTTAGAATATCCTTTCACCCCTAGCAACAGCAAGAACTAGATAAGTAATAGTCAGGACAACCCAAGGCCAGATGGCAGATGTTTTCCTTATCCTAGCCTAAGAACAAAAGACCATCAGTACTGACCAATTAAACTGTAACAGCTCATATTTTGCCAAATGTCAACCAATCCAAATATTGTAAAGCTGAAAAACCTAAGCTTGTTTGAAAACTCTATAAAAACTCCGCTAACAAAGAGCTCAGGGCCTTTTCCCAAGTCCGCTGTGCCAGATATGGAGAAGGCCCAGGCTCGAACTTGAATAAACAACCCTTGTGCACTTGCATCAGCATCGGCTGGTCTTTGGGGACCCTGAATTCTGGCATAACAATGTCTGCTGTATATATGGCATAACCATGAGTCAAAAATTAATATGAAGGCAGCTAGTGCAGGTATATTTTAGAAATTCATAGGGAAATCTTTATAGATTAACTTGTATTATGCCTGAATATATTTCAGAATAATCTGGATAGGAGACATGGAAACAAAAATCGTTTGAGGTATAGTAGAAACAAGATTGGCCAAAAGTTTTTCCTAGTTGAAACTGATAGAGACGTACATGGAAATTCATAAATAATATTCTTTATATTTTCTCTCTGTTTGAGATTTCTCATAATAAAACTTTTAAAATAGAAAAAATCACATAAAGACATTGTGGAATATCCATTACAAATTACTAAGATCCACCTAAAGAGGATGGTTTCAGAAACTGCAAATGTTCTTCTACAAAGGCCACATGTTCACTAGATGAGGAGAGGCTTACCTTCAAGTCTTCAGCCTGTAATTTTAGGAGCCAGATAGTATGGAAAACATACTTATAAATGGGCTCATAAACCAGTAGAAGGCTGTAATTTAGTGGAAGGAACCAAAAGTCTTCTTTAGCTTTCAAAATGTTTTTGAACTCAGTAAGGGGCATGTATACCACTCCAACATAAACGTGTAATCTTTGGCCCAGACAAATGGATGTCATTGTGGACAATGACAATGTAGAATTTGTCATATCCTTCATGCAGAATTTGCTTTGGTAACACCAACTTACCACATCCTTCCTTAGGGGGTCCACATTTCCTCTTCTACTTTATGCATTCCAACTTGTACCAAAAGAAAGAAAACATTCTTTTTCTTACACACCTATTCAAATATATCACTGCAAGAAATTACTTGTTAAATACACAAATGCAATGATATACTTCTGGCCATTCTTGTTTACCAATAGGGTCTTTACAACAGCCCATGCACAGATTGACTAGTTCATCAGAAGACTGAACTAGGCTCACAGGGTGTTCAAATTTGCCTTTAGTTTCCATTCAGTCATCATATTATTTCCCTCAACTTCTCCATTTCACTAAGTATGTGCAGAGATCCTTAAGAAATCTTAAAGCTAGAACTCAAAACTATCTGTGAAAACTAAAAAGATATTCTAAAGGTCACGGACAGTAACATAATGATATAAAGAAAGGATTTTTCCACAAAGTATTTTAACGTCTATATTTATTATTGCTAGGTGCCTGGATTCATAACGACCCTATACACAATAGAAGGCAACACTGCAGGATCCTGCGCCATCCTCACAATTGTTGCTGTTTCAGCCTATTTTTGCTGCCATTGTGTTAATCCATCTGATTGAGGGTCTTCTTCTTTTTTACTAATACTCTAAAAAGCATTATGTCCTTTCCATGAACCTACACTCCTGATAACATGTCCAAAGTACAAGAGATGAAATAGCATTATCTGTTGTTACTGTTGTTGTTAAATGCCATCAAGTTGGTTCTGACCCCTAGCGACCCTCTAGAGGGTTTCCAAGGAGCAACTGGTGAGATTGAACCACCAACCTTGCAGTTAAACTGACTTTGCAGTCTAGCACATTAACCCACAGCACCATACCAGGACTCCAGCACTATCTGTACTTCCCAGTAAATAAGGAAGAATGGATGCATTTGAGTTGTGGTGTTTATGAAGAATGTTGAATATACCATGGAGTGCTAGAAGAATGAACCAATCTATCTTGGTCTAAGTACAGCCAGAATACTCCTTAGAAGTGAGGAAAGCCTCTAATTAGTTTCATGCACTTTAATATATATATCAGTACAGTAAAAAGACTTCTTCAATTTTAATTGTTCTTGTTAGGTGCCATCAAGTTGATTCCAACTTATAGTAACCTTATTCGCAACAGAATGAAATACTGCCTGGTCTTGTGCCATCCTCACAGTTATTTTTAAACTTGCATCCATTGCTGCTGCTACTGTCCCAATCCATTTCATTGGGGGTCTTCCTCTTTTTTCACTGACCCTCCACTTTACCTAGCATGATGTCCTCCAGGGACTGATCTCTTCTGACAATATGTCCAAATGAGAGATGAAGTCTCACCATCCTGGCTTCCATGGAGAATTCTGATTGTACTTCGTCCAACACAGATTTGTTTATTCTTCTGCCAGCTCATGATACTTTTAATATTCTTCTTCAACACCATAACTCAAATGCGTAAAATCTTCTATGGTCTTCTTTATTCATTGTCAAATTTTCACATGCATATGAAGTTATTGAAAATACCATGGCTTGGATCAGGGGAACCTTAGTCCCCAAACTGATAACTTTTCTCTGGAACACTTTAAAGAGGTCTTGTGCAGCAGATTTGCCTAATTAATACATCATTTGAATTTTTGACTGCTGCTTCCATGAGTGTTGTTGGTGAAGCCAAGCAAAATGAAGTCTTTGACAATTTCAATGTTTTCTCCATTTATTATGTTATTTATTGGTCCAGTGGTGAGGCTTTTTGTTTTCTTTACATTGAGATGCAATCCATACTGAAAACTGTAGTCTTAGATCTTCATCAGTAAGTATTTTAAGTCCTCTTCACTTTCAGCAAGCAAGGTTGTATCATCATACATATTGCAGGTTGTTAATGAGTTTTCCTCCCATCCTGATACCACTTTCTTCTTCATTTAAGATTATGGTTTAGTGGATTATCTATATTATTCAGCACACCACTGCTTTAGTGTTTCTTTAAAGTAACAAATATATACTTTTATTTCACTGTTCAAAAAAACTCTATTACTTAGGAAAATGGTCATATACACCAACATTTTAAAGCCCTCAGAAGATCTGCAGGATAAAGTACTGTTAAACACAGCCTTTGCCTTAATGTACACACCCTTTTTACTTGCATATGTTTATTAATGTTCTAAGAACACAGAATCCAGAATTTCTGGAGCCATCAAAGCTAAATGAACTCCTAAAACTATTGCCCTGAGATAATTCTTAAACTTTAAACTAAAAATATTTTCTTAAGTCCTCTTAAAATCAAATAATATTTTAGCTTAACTAGTAAAGAATGTTTGCCTTGGCCCATATGGGATCAAATTGACATCAACAACACAAAAGATTAGATAAGAAATTTAGGGGGCAATAAGTTTATGGAGTCCTGGTGTGGCACTGTGGGCTAATGCGTCAGACTGCAAAGTCATTTGAACTACAAGGTCGGTGGTTCAAGCTCACCAACTGCTCCTTGGAAACCCTATACTGGGTCACGATGGGTTGAAATTGACTCAATGGCACCTAACAACAACAAGTTCATAGTAATAAAGGAGAAAAAATTCAGAAAATATTTTTACTTGTGCTTCATTGACTACACAAAAGTATTCAACTGTGTGGATAGCATTGCAAAGAATGAGAATCCAGAACAATTTACTGTATTCATGTAGAACATGTACATAGACCAAGAAGCAGACATTTGAACAGAACAAGGATATGCTACATGGTTTAAAATCAGGAAAGATGTTATCTTTTTTGTACCCTTTTATCATACTTATCCATTCTTTAGGTTGAGCAAATAATCTGGTACCAGAATTGGAGGAAGACTCATTAACAGCCTACAATATGCAGATGGCACAACCTTACTTGCTGAAAGTGAAGAGAACTTGAAGTACTTACTGATGAAAATCAAAGACTATAGCTTTCAGTATAGATTATGCCTCAACATAAAGAAAACAAAAATCCTCGAAAAGAGAGTAATAAGCAGCATCATTAAATGGAGAAGTTTTTGAAGTTGTCAAAGGATTTCATTTTCCTTGAATTCGCAATTGCCATAGAAACAACAGCAGTCAGCTATCAAATGGCACAGTGCTTTGGGACAATCTACTCCAAAAGACCTCTATAAAGTGTTAAAAAGCAAAGCTACTACTTTGAGGTCTAAAGTATGCCTGAACAAGTCGTGATCTTGTCAATGACCTCATATGTATGCAAAAGTTGCACAATGACTAAGGAAGACTTTAGGAGAATCTATGCATTAGAATTACGGTGTTGGAGAAGAGCATTGAGTACAGCATGGGATACCAGAGGACAGAACACACGTGTCTTGAAAGAAATCCAGTCAGAACGCTCTTTAGAAGCATGGATGATGACACTTTGTCTCGCTTACTTTGTACTTGTTATCAGAAAGGACCAGTCCCTGGAGAAGAATATCATGCTTAGCAAAGTATATGGTAAGGGAAAAAGACAAAGACTCTTAATGAGAGAAATTGACAGGGGCAGCAAGAATGGGCTCAAACATAGCAATAATTTTCAGGATGGCTCAAGACTGAGCAAAATTTTGTTTTTATATGTATGGTCACTCTACGTTGGAACCAACTTGATGGCATGTAACAACAACAAATTCATTCCTTCAGCACACATTTCAAAAGGTTGCTGTGTGTCAGACATTGTACTAGATAGAATCTAGGAGCAACCCATAAGTGTCTAAGAATATATTTATAAAACAATATTGTATCATTCCCACCGCCTCGATACACAGGATAGACAGGGATAGGCAACTTGGACATTGGCTACCCAAAATGGGGGGCGGAGGGTCTACAAAGGCAAGATCCAGAGGGCGTGAAGGAAGGTAGAATCTCCACTGAGTAGTATCCAATCTGTCTGGGTGTTGCTGATTAAAGGAAATGTGGATACCACTCATGTGGTACAATAGTGAATAATTACTATCAGGACTGACTGTGATGGTTGGAAATGTAAAGGTAGACATTTTGTAGCAAAAGGAAGGGAGTGGTTGACTTTGCAGTCCAGGAGCGGAGGCCCCTGGGACCATCAAGGGAGAAGAGCGGAGTGTGGGACCCTACCCAGAGAAAGAGTGAAGACAGAGATGGAGGCAGAGAAGATGACATGGAGAGATGGAGAGTGGCTGGAAACTCTAGACCCAGAGAAGAACAGGGACTGTGTGCTGACGACCAAGGGGCAGGCTTGCTGGGTGTACCATTTGGTTGGCTGATGATGCATGGAGGGGATTATAACCATGGCAATGTAACGATATATGATAGGATGAATGTAAAGCTAATGCTCTCCCATGTAAATTATCACATAGTACACAATAAAACAGTATATATATATATATACTGTTGTGTTGTTGTTAAGTGCCATCAAATCAGTTCTGACTCATAGCGACCATGTGTAAGGTTTCTAAGGAGGTGCTAGTGAGTTTGAACTGTCGACCTTGAGATTAGCAATTCAGTACTTATCCAACAGTGCCA